>NC_081311.1:80101212-80404242 GCF_026419965.1 Kogia breviceps
AATGTCATGAACTTTGTGAAATGTCTCGCTGAAATCAAAATACACTGTCAGTTAGGAGATATACTCTTGTCAATCAAACAGAGGAGGAATGGGGTAAGATAAGGAATACTTTCACTTATTAGCTTATACACCTCTGAGTTGTATGAATGTTTTTGGAACAAGTAATTTTTGTTTTTTTCTATTAATGAGGAGGAGGAAAAGAAGGATGATTTTGAAAAGAGGGAGGAATAATGAATGCACTGTTCTCATCAAATTCCCCTGGCTGGCCTGCTGGTCACTTAGTAGCCACCTGGTTACCAAATCAACTGTTGAGGTATTGCAGTGCCTGTGTTAAAGTGACCCTTATTGTACTTAAAAAGGCCCTAAAGCACATGAGTAATGACGCTAGCAATTCAGATATGCCAAAGAGAAGCCATAAAGTGCTTCCTTTATGTGAAGAGGTGAAAGTTCCCCACTTAATAAGGAAAGAAAATAAAATCATATGCTGAGGTTGCTAAGATCTACAGTAAGAAAAAAACCTATCCGTGAAACTGTGAAGAAGGAAATAGAAATTCACACTAGTTTTGCTGTCATACCTCAAACTGCAAAAGTTATGGCCACATGCATAATTGGAAAAGGGACTGAATTTGTACAGTAAGATACTTTAAGACTGAAAAACCACATTCACATAACTTTTACTACTTTTATATGATTATAATTGTTTTATTTTATTATTAGTTATTGTCAATCTCTTACTGTGCCTAATTTATAAGTTATAATTTATAAAGTTTAGGAAAAAAAAGAGAATAATTAGGGTTTGGTACTATCTGAGTTTCAGGGATCCACCGGGGGTCTTGGAACATAACCCCCAAAGATAAGGAGGACTACTTATTTTTCTCTTTTTTATGTTTAAAAATGTTTAGGATTTAAAGTTAAAACAAATATATTACTAAAAGATGAAAAAAAGAGAAGAAAAGAAAAGAAAGAGGGGGCTTCCCTGTTGGCACAGTGGTTGGGAATCCACCTGCCAATGCAGGGGACACGGGTTCCAGCCCTGGTCTGGGAGGGTCCAACGTGCTGCGGAGCAACTAGGCCCGTGCACCACAGCTGCTGAGCCTGTGCTCTAGAGCCCACGTGCTGTGACTGCTGAGGCCCACGTGCCTAGAGCCCATGCTCTGCAACTGGAGAGGCCACCGTGGGGAAGGGTGGCCTTTGCTCTCCACAGCTGGAAGGGGCCCGTGCGCAGCAACGAAGACCCAATGCAGCCAAAAATAAATAAATAAATTTATTTTAAAAAAACAAAAAGAAGGAAGGAAGGAGGGAAGGAAGAAAGAAGGAAAGAAAAGAAAGAAATCCATTACTATACCCAAGGAGTAGGCCTTCTTACACTACTTTTTAGTCTAAATCAATCCTAAAGACTTTTTTTTCTTGTCTTCACGTTTTTTTCACAAGTTGATTTTGAGGTTCAACCTTACTTAAGAGGTTTGTTCAAGGGTCTAAAAGTCATTGGTTTAGGACTGTTTTTCCATTTTTAGTAATCCCCTTTGCATTTTTCTATGCATATCTTTTTCACCTAATTTTTGAATGGATGATACTTAAAGGTACAAAAAGGAAAACACTGAAAGTCTCCTTTCCACTCCAGCCAGTCATTCTCCCTTCCCACTGACAACAGCTTTATTTGTATCTTATAGATACTTCCATACATATTTTACACATATACAAGCATGCATTCTTTTCTTTCTTTACACAAATGATGGCATACCATATATGTGATTCTACTCCTTATATTTGCATTCAATAATACATGCTAGAAATTTATCCACAGCCATGTCAGGAGCTTTTAAATATTTTAAGGCTGCATAGGACTTGTATAGACATAACAATTTATATAACTAGTCCTCAAACTGACTGGCATTTAGGTTACTCCCAAGTTTTTTCAACCGCAAAAAATACTGCAAGGATTAATCCTGCACATTTATCATTTACACTTGTGCAAAAATATCTATAGGAAACATTCTCAAAATGGGCATTGCTAAGTCAAAGGGTACATGCATTTCTAATTTTGATGAGTAATGACAAATGCCCCTCTCTAGTGGCTGAACCAATTTACAATTCCATTAGCTGTGTATAAGCCCCCGTATCATCACAACCTTGCCCTTCACAGAATATTAACACATTTTTAGTTACCTGTCAGTCTGATAAGTGAAATACGTATTTTATTTGCATTACCTTTTATGAGGGAAGCTAAGCATCTATTCATTCTGATCTCCTTTTCTGTGAACTGGCTGTTCAGAATCCTTTGTCCATTTCCTATTGGTTTACTGATATTTTTCTTAATTTTTTTTTTTAAAGTCTAAACTGTGTTTCCTGTATGGTCTTAATGATGAGATACTACATAATTTCCTCAAATAAAATAATCTGAAAAGAATTGAAAGGAGGGACTCTAGCAGATATTTGCACACCCACGTTCACAGCAGTATTATTCACAACAGCCAAAAGGTGGGAACAACTCAAATGTCCATTGATGAATGAATGGATAAACCAAATGCAGTATATACACACAATGGATCATTCAGCCTTAAAAATGAAGGAAATTCTGCTGCATGATATGTCAATGAATCTCAAAAACATTATGCTAAGTGAAATAAGCCAATCACAAAAGGACAAATATTGGGGAATTCCTTGGTGGCCCAGGGGTTAGGACTCCACGCTTTCACTGCCAAGGGCCCAGGTTCCATCCCCAGTCAGGGAACTAAGATCCCACAAGCCACCTGGCATGGCTCAAAAAAAGAAAAGGACAAATATCGTATGATTCCACTTAAAAGAGGTACCTAGAATAGTCAACTTCAGAGAGAAAACAGAATGGTGGTTGCCAGTGGCTGCAGCGAGGGGGAAATAAGGAGTTGTTTAATGATGACAGTTTCAGTTTTGCAAAATTAAGAGAGCTCTGGAGACAGATGGTGCTGATGGTTGACCAATAATATGAATGTACTTAACACTACTAAACTGTACATTTAAAAATGGTTAAGACGGGGCTTCCCTGGTGGCGCAGTGGTTGAGAGTCCGCCTGCCGATGCAGAGAACACGGGATCGTGCCCTGGACCGCGAGTATCCCACGTGCCGCGGAGCAGCTGGGCCCGTGGGCCGTGGCCGCTGAGCCTGTGCGTCCGGAGCCTGTGCTCTGCAATGGGAGAGGCCACAGCGGTAAGAGGCCCGCGTACCACAAAAAAATAAAAAATAAAAAATAAATAAATAAATAAAAATGGTTAAGACGGTATATTTTGGACTTCCCTGGTAGTGCAGTGGATAAGACTCTGCACTCCCAATGCAGGGGGCCCAGGTTCCATCCCTGGTCAAGGAACTAGATCCCACATGCATGCCACAACTAAGACCCAGAGCAACCAAAACAAAAAACAAACAAAAAAGATGGTAAATTTTATATTATCTATATTTTACTACAATTTAAAAAATAATTTGAAATTTAATTCCCCAAATTTTAGGTTTCATATAACTTCAATTCAGTTTTAACTGGGACACTGAATCTTAAAAGTATGGTAATTCTCCATTTTTCAAAATATACTTTCCTGATACCCAAGGAAGCAGTATGATTATATTCAACATTTTAATTGTTTAGGGAGACTCTCAAAAATACTAGAGTTTCGGGATTCCCTGGTGGTGCAGTGGTTAAGAATCTACCTGCCAATGCAGGGGACCGGATTCGAGCACTGGGCGAGGAAGATCCCACATGCCGCAGAGCAACTAAGCCTGTGCACAACAACTACTGAGCCTGTGCTCTAGAGATCCTGGGAGCCACAACTACTGAGCCCCTGCGCCACAACTACTGAAGCCTGCATGCCTAGAGCCCATGCTCTGAAACAAAAGAAGCCACCGCAATGAGAAGCATGTGCCTGCAACAAAGAGCAGCCCCTGCTCGCCGCCAACTAGAGAAAGCCCGCGTGCAGCAACGAAGACCCAACACAGCCAAAAATAAATTAATTAATTAAAAAAATATAGTAGAGTTTCTTTTCCCACAATATTTCAGGATCTTCTACTTCACCTGTTTCTTCCTCTTTGTTAATGAGATTTCAAACCAAAGTAATCTTTCCTCTCATTTTGTTTCTTCCAAGGAATTTAAATGGTCAGGAAAAAAAAAATCAGATCTTGTCCCTAGAAAGGAATGGGCCTCTAGCAGAACTTAAGATAGTTGAAATCTTCGATCACAACTCTTATTTTTGTGCCACTTTTTTGTTTGTTTTAATATTTGTTTATTAGCACAGTAACAAATGCAGACTTAAGTAGTCCACGATACGGAACCAATCCAGTGAGCAACTCCTATTCCACGCCTTACAGTTAACAGCTTAAGGTATTTTACTACAGGTTTTCACAAGTCCTGATTCAAACTTCTATCTTTTCACAATAAAGTCGATTTGCATATAAAATAAAATACATAAATACTCATTTCCTATACGGTGTCTTATAGTCACGTGTCCATTTTAATATATGAGATGAGAGTCTCTAAAAGCAGTTAAGTAGTGGGACTTCCCTGGAGGTCCGGTGGTTAATACTCTGCGCTTCTACTGCAGGGGGCAAAGGTTCGATCCCTGGTCAGGGAACTAAGATCCCACATGTCACACAGAGCTGGCCAAAAAAAAGCTGTTAAATATCAATGTTCCCTTCCAAGAAGGGAAAACAAGTTCCAATTTTTTAAAACAAAAAACTGTGTAGTCTTGGAAAGACTTTACGTAAAAGGCCATGTGGGTAACCTATACAAAATTAAGCTGTTTTAAATTTACAGACAAGAAGCTGAACCCAAATGTCTATTCTTCTCTGTACTGCATTTCAGCTAATATTGCAGAACTAATGATAGTTTTAATAGTTGTTATTACCAATTCTATCTACTGTAGCAAGATACCTTAAGTTACAACAGAATCTTAGGAAATAACACTGAATAATATGTTATAGAAATACCCTACTCTTTACCAACTCCGACTCTCCCCCCACCCCTTCAAAATCATAAGCAGCTCTGTGACAGACAAATAACGTAAAGAGTTGTGAAAATCGGGACTTCCCTTGTGGTCCAGTGGGTAAGACTCCATGCTCCCAATGCAAGGGGCCCCAGTTCAAACCCTGGTCAGGGAACTACATCCTGCATGCATGCCACAACTGACAGTTCACATGCCACAACTATGAAGTCCGCATGCTGCAACTAAAAGATCCTGCATGTCGCAACTAAGAGTCCACATCTGCAACTAAAGATCCCACAGGCTGCAAAAAAGATCCTACGTGCTCCAAGTAAGACTCGGCACAGCCTAAATAAATAAATAAATGTTTTTTTAAAAAAGAGTTGTGAAAACCCGATTTATGTAGTGTATCTCTTGGCCCACTATCTGGCCATTCTGTCATGTTCTGCTCTGTTGGTCATATACTGAGAGGCAATACTCCCCACCAAGGGGTCGGCAGGATCACAGTCTGTAAGAAGTGAGCAGATAGAAAGGACTGCAGAAACACCTAGTGCTGGACTCCAATTATCTTTCAATATGTCCAAGCAAATAACTCCTTGGCTGTTAATATTACAGTTCTGTGCCACTTTTATAATCTGTATTAGGGGAGCAACAACCTTATTCTCCTTCTTACCAAATGATCTATAGCATGATCCACAGATCTCTTCTACTTCTTTCTCCTTTTGTCATTCTTTTTTTCCACTCTAATGCCAAAACTCTTGGCTCCAAACAAGTATATGTATATTCCTGATATCCAGTATCATTCTCACAAATCTCATACTGGATTGTTTTGAACAAAGACATATATTTCCATTGAAATAATGAGCCTATCCCAGCAAATTTTAGTGATATTCAAGTACTGCATATATCTTCCTAGCAAGGACCACTGAAATCACAAGTTCAGTTACTGTGCTTTTGCCACAGTATCTCTTCCTAAATAAAAATTTGGGGCTATTTCTTCCAGGGCTTTGGTTATCTATCACACTCTCTCTTCCCAACAGCATCTAATTCAATGTTTCATGGGCAACTTTTTCCCTCTCCATAAAATGTTTGCATCCATTCTTCTCAATCAAGTTTTCTTGATTTTTATTGAAAACTATTTTTCCCAGTGCCTTTGAGAGGCAGAATGAAGCTGATCATTATCTGGGAAGACAAGAAAGGAGAAAAGAGGTCAGGATCTGAGTTTCTATACATGTCTATTAGGAATAAAATGTGGGAGGGAATATAACTCAGTGGTTAAGTCCCGACCACCAGAAATTCAGATTGGAGGGGGGTCAAGGTTAATTACCTGGCTTCAGTGGATTCAAGAAAGCATAGATGACTCTCCCCAAAAGTGGGGAGAGCACAATAATAGACAGTCCAGGTGGATGATTCTCAGAAACCCAAAGCCTGTCTCTAGGAAGGCTGGTCAAAGAAACATAATACAAGTCATGAGACTGGGGATCAGAGGCAACTAATAACAGCAAAGTGGGACCAGGAAGTTGGGAGTGCTAGGCTGATTACCCATACAGAGCCTAAGCAAGGTGTTCTCTACAGAGGTCCATAGACTCTCAAGGTATCTCCAAACTGAAGATTTTTCACTAACTTCTAACTGAAATTTAGCATTTCCTAAATTGTAAAAATAAGAAAAAAAAATCAGGTGGATTAGCAGCACCGGTGATCACAAGTATTTATGTAACACTACAGCTGATACAGATATCTCAAAATAAATGTTACATTCATCATCACTTCAAAATTACAATATTTATTAGACCTGCCACTAGACTGTTATTTAACATATTAACAAAGAAACACACACCATTTAAAAAAAAGAAAAGGAACTTCCCTGGTAGTCCAATGGTTAAGACTCCATGCTTCCACTGCAGGGGCATGCATTCAATCCCTAGTTGGGGAACTAAGATCCTGCATGCCATGCAGTGCGGCCAAAAAAAAAAAAAAAAAAAAGAAAAGAAAAAGAAACACACATATTATTATATTACAATTTTTAAAGTATTTTGTTAACTTTATTCCACATAAGTGATTTCATTTGAAATCTTGTTTTTCTGTATTTGAAAATATTCTAAGGAATTCACAGGCTTCATTAGACTGCTAAGAGGTCTCTATTCTAAATAAAGAATCGATTAAGAAAACTGGAGGACATGAGAGGAATTTAGTGGTGAGTCTCCAGCATCAATAACAAAGCATATGATTGAAAATAAATTACAGCACTGTACAAAGTACTTTCATGTGCCTTATCTTAACTGCACAATATTTATTCCCAATTTTAATAATTTCTCAAATATAACTGTGGGTTTTTTTTAAAGGTAAGATTATTTTTTTTCCATAAATTTATTTACTTGATTTTTATTTCTGGCTGTGTTGGGTCTTCGTTGCTGCGCATGGGCTTTCTCTAGCTGCGGCAAGCGGGGGCTACTCTTCGTTACAGTGCATGGGCTTCTCATTGCAGTGGCTTCTCTTGTTGTGGAGCATGGGCTCTAGGTGCGTGGGCTTCATGGGCTCTAGAGTGCAGGCTCAGTAGTTGTGGCACACGGGCTTAGCTGCTCCACAGCATGTGGGATCTTCCAGGACCAGGGCTCGAACCCATGTTCCCTGCATTGGCAGGCAGATTCTTAACCACTGTGCCGCCAGAGAAGCCCCTACTGTGTTTGTTGTTTTTTTGGTTTTTTGTGTGTTTTTTTTGCGGTACGCGGGCCTCTCACTGTTGTGGCCTCTCTTGTTGCGGAGCACAGGCTCCGGACGCGCAGGCTCAGCAGCCATGGCTCATGGGCCCAGCCGCTCTGCGGCATGTGGGGTCTTCCCAGACCGGGGCACGAACCCGTGTCCCCTGCGTCAGCAGGTGGACTCTCAACCACTGCGCCACCAGGGAAGCCCAACTGTGTTATCTTTTCAGAGTGGAAGAATCTTAAGTTGGGAAAGGCAAGTAAACAAAGCAAGAGTTGCCCCTATGCTGCCAAAATGGTTCTCCCTATTTTCTGTGCCTTTCAGCTCAGCATTGTCCCCTTTTGGAAAGTGCACTTTCTCTGTCTAGTGGGCTACCATTCCCCCACTACAGGAGTAGACACATGACCCAGGATGGCCAATGTGATGTCTCTTCAACCCCATTTCCTTGCATACAGCAAGTGGTCCATGTGTGAAGATCCTAACCCAAACAGAGCCAATCTTTCAGGAAATGACAATGAAAAAAATTAATAAACAGAAACCTCAGTTAAATAGTCAGGAGACCAGAAAGGGGGAGCTCTCATGCCCTGCAACCCTAGCAGAGCCCAATAGGAGGAAAGACTCCTTTTTCTGAAAGTCCACAGCCAATGGACAACCATGGACACTTTGTTTACTTAGCCCTCCCAACTTCCTTTTCTCTCTATAAAAGCCTTCTCCTTCCCTTGCCATGTGGAGAGTTGCACATGGCCCACCATGGCTGCAAACCTGAACTGCAATTCTCTGCTGATCCCAAATAAACCCATCTTTGCTGGAGAGATAACAGGCAGTCCACTTGTTTTAGGTCAACTACATGGACCCTTGAAGAGAGGTCTTTCTCTTTCCCAAGATCTTAAAACAAAAGGACTACTTAAACCTAGGATAGCTGAGGAACACCTTTGCTACTATGTGTGTTTTTTATTTTCAGAAAAAAACTTGTCAAGGCCAAATAGTAAAGCAGAGTTGACCCAGCTATGCCTAAAGCCTTTCATTAGCCCAGTTAATAAACCAAGAAATTCCTTCTTTTGTTTACATCAGTTTGACCTGGGATTCCTTCTCCTGAAACTGAAAGAATTCTGAAAAATAAGTAAGAATTTAGGTCATATTTGTTCCTATTTAATGTTATATGGACATTATATGCAGCCAGTGGTCTGGAGAGAAATTCTACCTCTCCAACTACAAGCTAGCTATGGGAGACTGGACAACTTAACCTGTGTCTACATTTCCCCATCTGTAAAATGTAGATAATATTAAGACCACAGGGCTGTTGTAGGAATTAAATGAGTTACTATGCGTAGAATTGTTCAACATATAGTAAACATGTTAGTCATTTAAGATCATAACTCAGACTCCACATTTTTTTATGTTGTTTTATTGTGGTAAAAGTCACATAACATAAAACGTACTACTTTAACCATATTAAACTACAATTCAGTGGCACTAAATACATTCACACTGTTGTGCAACTCTCATCATCATCCATATCCCAAATTCTTCACCTTCCTAAACTGAAACTCTATCACCATTAAACACTAATTCCCCATTTCCCCTCCCCGCCCCGGCCTCTGGCATCTACCAATGTACTTTCTGAGTCTATGAATTTGACTATTCTAAGTACCTCGTATAAGTGGTCAGATTCTGTATTTAAATAAAGGAAAAAAATTCCACAAATCAAAAGAAATACAAGTTCAAAATAACAGTAGCTGAGGCTGAAAACAAGATGGCAGACTAAAAGAACCTGAGCCCACCTTGTCTCACGAAAACACCAAAATGACAACTAACTGCTGAACAACCATTGACAAAAAAAGACTTGAACCTAACAAAAAAGATATGCTACACCCAAATACAAAGAAGCCACCACAACGAGACAGTAAGAGGGGCACTTTCAAAATATAATCAAAATCCCATACCTGCTGGGTGGGCGACCCACAGACTGGAAAATAATTTATCACAGAGGTTCTACCACAGGAGTGAGAGTTCTGAACCCCATGTCAGGCTCTCTAGCCTGGGGGTTGGGCATCAAGAGGAGGAGACCCCAGAGCATTTTGCTTTGAAGGCCGGAGGGGCTTTAGTGCAGGAGCTCCACAGGACTGGGGGAAACAGAGATTCCACTCTTGTAAGGCACATACAAGTTTTCACATGCACTGGGACCCAGGGCAAAGCAGTGACTCCAGAGAAGCATAGGCCAGACCTACCTCTGGGTCTTGCAGAGTCTCCTGGGGAGGCGAGGGCAGCTGTGGTTCACTATGGAGGCAAGGTCACTGGCCACTGATGCCCAGGGAATACTCACCAGCCAGCATGAGCTCTCCCAGTGGTCACCATTTTCGCCCTGACACCTGGCCCCACCCATAAGTCTGCAGGCTCTAGTGTTGGGACACCTCAGGACAAACAACCAACAAGGTGGGAACACAGCCCCACACATCAGCAGACAGGCTGCCTAAAGTTGACCCGAGCCAACAGCTGCCTATAAACACACCACTTGAGATGGCCCTACCCACCACAGGGACAAGACCCAGCTCCACTCACCACTGGGCAAGCACAAGTCCCTCCCACCACGAAGCCTGCACAAGCCCCTGGACCAACTTCACCCACAAGGAGGCAGACACCAGAACCAAGAAGAATTATGATCCTGCAGCCTGAGGAACAGAGACAATGAACACAGAAAGACAGACAAAATGAGAGAGCAGAGAAATATGTTCCAGACAAAGGAATAAGATAAACCCCAGAAGAACAACTAAGTGAAGAGGAGAAAGGCAACCTACATGAAAAAGGATTCAGAGTACTGATAGTAAAGACGATCCAAAATCTCAGAAAAAGACTGGGGGCACAGACTGAGAGGATACAAGAAATGTTTAATAAAGAGCTAAAAATTTTAAAGAACAGAGACGAACAGTAAAATAACTGAAATGAAAAATACACCAGAGGGAAACAATAGCAGAAAAAAATAGACAGAAGAACAAGTTAAGTGACCTGGAAGACAGATCGCTGGAAATCACTGCCATAGAACAGAATAAAGAAAAAAGATGAAGGACTCCCTTGCTGGTCAAGTGGTTAAGACTCCATGCTCCCAATGCAGGGGACCCAGGTTCAATCCCTGGTCAGGGAACTAGATCCTGCATGCTGCAACAAAGAGCTGGCATGCCACAACTAAAGACCCCGCATGTAGCAATGAAGATCCCATGTGCTGCAACTGAGAAACAAACAAAAAAAAACCACTCCACATGCCACAACTAAAAAGATCCCACATGCTGCAACTAAAAACCCGCATGCTGCAACTATGACCCAGTGAAGCCAAATAAATAAATAAATTTTTTTTTTAAAAAAGAATGAAAAGAAATGAGGACAGTCTAAGAGACCTCTGGGACAACATTAAATGCACCAACATTCACATCATAGGAGTCCCAGGAGGAGAAGAGAGACAGAAAGGGCCTGAGAAAATATTTCAAAAGGTAATAGCTGAAAAATTCCCTAATGTGGGAAAGGAAACATTCACTCAAGTCCAGGAAACGTGAAGAGTCTCATAGAGAAGTAACCCAAGGAGGAACACACTGAGACACATATTAATCAAATTAACAAAAATTAAAGACAGAGAAAATATTAAAAGCAACAAGGGAAAAACAACAAATAACATATAGGGGAATCCCCATAAGGTTATCAGCTGATTTTTCAGCAGAAACTCTGCATGCCAGAAGGGAGTTGTACAATATATTTAAAGTGATAAAAGAGAAAAACCTACAACCAAGAATACTCTACCCAGCAAGGCTCTTGTTCACGTTTGACAGAGAAATCAAAAGCTTTACAGACAAGCAAAAGCTAGAGAATTCAGCACAACCAAACCAGCTTTACAACAAATGCTAAAGAAACTTCTCCAGAAGGAAAACAAAATGCCATAACCAGAAACAAGAAAATTACAAATACGAAAGTTCACCGGTAAAAGCAAACCTACAGAAAAGGTAGGAAATCATCCACACACAAACATGATATCAAAACCAGCAACAGTAAGAAGAGAGGTGTGCAAATGCAGAATACTGGAAACACATTTGAAATTAAGAAACCCACAACTTAAAACAATCTTGTATATGTATAGACTGCTATGTCAAAATCTCCTGGTGGGAATTCACTGGTGGTCCAGCAGTTAGTACTATGTGCTTCCACTGCAGAAGGCCCAGGTTTGATCCCTGGTCAGGGAACTAAGATCTCACAAGCCATGAGGTGTGGTCAAAGAAAACCAAAACCAAAACAAAAAAACCTCATGGTAACCACAATTTGAAATTTTACAATAAATACACACAAAGAAGAAAAAGGAGGACTTCCCTGATGGTCCAGTGGTTAAGACTCTGTGATCCACTTCAGGGGGTGTGGGTTCGATCCCTGATCCGGGAACTAAGATCCCACATGCTGCGTGGCACAGGAAAAAAAATAAATAAAATAAAATAAAGCCATTGCCAAAATTTAAAAAAAAAAGATTAAGAAAAAGGAATCCAAAGATAACTCTAAAGTTAGTCATCAGATGACAAGAGAAGAGGAAGAGAAGAAAAAAGACCTACAAAAACAAATCCAAAACAAAAAACAAAACAGCAATAAGAATATACGTATCAATAATCAACAAAAAATGAAAACAGATTAAATGCTCCAATCAAAAGACAAAGAGAGGCTGAATGAATACAAAAACAAGACCCTTATATATGCTGTCTACAAGACACCCACTTCAGACCTAGGGACACATAAAACAAAGTGAGGAGATGGAAAAAGATTTTCCATGCAAATGGAAATCAAAAGAAAGCTGAAGTAGCAATACTCATATCAGACAAAATAAACTTTAATATAAAGACTATTACAAGAGACAAAGAAGGACACTACATAATGATCAATGGGTCAATCCAAAAACAAAATATAACAATTATAAGCATATATGCACCCAACACAGGAGCACCTCAATACATAAGGCCAACGCTAACAGCCATAAAAGGAGAAATCAACCATAACACAATAATAGTCAGGGACTTTAACACCCCACTTACATCAATGGACAGATCATCCAGACAGAAAATCAATAAGGAAACACAGGCCTTAAATGACACATCTGACCAGATGGACTTAAATGATATTTATAGAGCATTCCATTCCAAAGCAACAGAATACACATTCAAGTGCACACAGAACATTCTCCAGGAGTGATCACATGCTGGGCCACAACACAAGCCTCGGTAAATTTAAGAAAACTGAAATCATATCAAGTGTCTTTTCCAACCACAATGCTATGAGATAAGAAATCAACTACAAGAAAAAAAAACAACTGTAAAACACACAAACATATTGAAGCTAAACAATATGCTACTGAACAACCAATGGATCACTGAAGATATCAAAGAGGAAATCAAAAAACACCTAGAGACAAATGAAAACAAACCCCCAATGATCCAAAACCTATGGGATACAACTAAAGCAACTAGAGAAAGAAGAAACAAAACCTAAAATTAGTAGAAGAAAAGAAACCCTAAAGATCCAAGCAGAAATAAATGAAATAGGGATAAGGAAAACAATAAAAAAGATAAGTGACACTAAAAGCTAGTTCTTTGAAAAGATAAACAAAATTGAGACCCTTTAGCCAGACTAATCAGGAAAAAAAGAGAGGGCTCAAATCAATAAAATTAGAAATGAAAATGGAGAAATCACAGCTGACACCACAGAAATACAAAGGATCATGTCAGACTACTACAAGCAACTAGATGCCAATAAAATGGACAACTAAAAAGAAATAGACAAATTCTTAGGAAGGTACAATCTTCCAAGACTGAACCAGTAAAAAAACAGAAAATATGAACAGACCTATCACAAGTACTGAAATTGAAACTGTGATTTAAAAACTTCCAACAAACAAAAGTCCAGAGCCAGATGGCTTCACAGGCAAATTCTATCAAACATATAGAGAAGAGTTAACACCTAGCTTCTGAAATTCTTTCAAAAAACTGCAGAGGAAGGAATACTTCCAAACTCATTTTATGAGGCCACCATTACCCTGATAACAAAACCAGACAAAGATACCACAAAAAAAAAAAAATTAGAGGCCAACATGACTGATGAACGTGGATGCAAAAATCCTCAACAAAATACTGGCAGACTGAACCCAACAATTCATTAAAAGGATCACACACCATGATCAAGTGGGATTTATCCCAGGGATGCAAGGATATTTCAGTATCCGCAAATCAATCAGGATAATACACCACATTAACAAATTGAAGAATAAAAAACATACGATAGTCTCAATAGATGCAGAAAAACTTTTTGACAAAATTCAACACCTATTTATGAAGAAAACTCTACAGAAAGTGAGCACAGAGGGAAACTACCTCAACATAATAAAGGCCATATACAACAAACCCACAGCAAACATCATTCTCAATGGTGAAAAACTGAAAGCATTTCCTCTAAGATTAGGAACAAGACAAGGATACCCATTCTCTCCACTTTTAGTCAACATAGTTTTCAAAGTCCTAGCCATGGCAATCAGAGAAGAAAAAGAAATAAAAGGAATCCAATTGGAAAAGAGAAGTAAAACTGTCACTCTTTGCAGATGATATGATACTATACATAGAAAATCCTAAAGATGCTACCAGAAAACTACTAGAGCTCATCAATGAATTTGGTAAAGTTGCAGGATACAAAATTAATACACAAAGGGACTTCCCTGGTGCTCCAGTGGTTAAGATCCCGCACTTCCACTGCCGAGGGCACGGGTTCAATCCCTGGTCAGGGAAGCTAAGATCCTGCAGGGTGCACACCACAGCCCCCCCCCAAAAGAAACTAACTTAATACACAGAAATCTGTTGTATTTCTACACACTAACAATGAAAGATGAGAAAGAGAAATTAAGGAAACAATTCAATTCACCATTGCATCAAAAAGAATAAAATACCTAGGAATAAGCCTACCTGAGGAGGCAGAAGACCTGTACTCCAAAAACTACAAGATGGTGATGAAAGAAACTGAAGATGGGGTGGGGAGAGAAATTAAAGATGACACAAACAGAAAAAATATATATACCACGTTCTTGGATTGGAATAAACAATATTGTCAAAATGACTACACTACCCAAGGGAATCTAGAGATTCAATACAATTCCTATCAAATTACCAATGGCACCTTTCACAGAACTAGAACAAAAAATTTTGAAATTCGTATGGAAACACAAAAGACTCTGAATAGCCAAAGCAATCCTGAGAAAGAAAAATGGAGCTGGAAGAATCAGGCTCCCTGACTTCAGACTATGATACAAAGCTACAGTAATCAAAACAGTACGGTAATGGCACTAAGACAAATATAGAACAACAGAACAGCATAGAAAGCCCAGAAATAAACCCACAAATGTATGGTCAATTAATCTATTACGACAATACGACAAAGTAGGCAAGAATATACAATGGAGAAAACAGTCTCTTCAATAAGTGGTGCTGGAAAAACTGTCCAACTACATGTAAAAGAAAGAAACTAGAACATTCTCTAACATCATACACAAAAATAAACTCAAAATGAGGCTTCCCTTGTGGCGCAGTGGTTGAGGGTCCGCTTGCCGATGCGGGGGACATGGGTTCGAGCCCTGGTCCGGGAGGATCCCACGTGCCGCGGAGCAGCTAGGCCCGCGTGCCACAGCTGCTGGGCCTGCGCCCTGGAGCCCGCGAGCCGTGGCTGCTGGGCCCACGTGCCAGAACTACTGAAGCCCGTGAGCCTAGAGCCCGTGCTCCACAACAAAAGAAGCCACCGCAGTGAGAAGCCCGCACACCACAACAAAGAGTAACCCCCGCTTGCCACAACTCGAGAAAGCCCACAAGCAGCAACAGAGACCCAATACAGACAAAAATAAATAAATAAATTTATTATTTAAAAAAAAAACTCAAAATGGATTAAAGGCCTAAATATAAGACTGGATACTATAAAACTCTAAGAGGAAAACATAGGCAGAACACTGTGACAGAAATCACAGAAGTATCTTTTGGATCCACCTCCTAGAGTAATGAAAATAAAAACAAAAATAAACAAATGGGACCTAATGAAACTTAAAACTTTTGCACAACAAAGGAAATCATAAACAACACGAAAAGACAACCCACAGAATGGGAGAAAATATTTGCGAACAAAGCAACCAACAAGGGATTGATCTCCAAAACATATGAACAGCTCATGCAGCTCAGTATCAAAAAAAGGGAACAACCCAATCAAAAACTGGGCAAAAGATCTAAATAGACATTTCTCCAAAGAAGACATACAGATGGCCAAAAAGCACATGAAGATGCTCAACATCCCTAATTATTAGAGAAATGCAAATCAAAACTACAATGAGGGCTTCCCTGGTGGCGCAGTGGTTGAGAATCCGCCTGCCGATGCAGGAGACACGGGTTCGTGCCCTGGTCCGGGAAGATCCCACATGCCGCGGAGCAACTAAGCCCATGAGCCATGGCCGCTAGGCCTGCGCGTCCGGAGCCTGTGCTCCGCAACGGGAGAGGCCACAGCAGTGAGAGGCCCGCATACCGCAAAAAAAAAAAACAAAAACAAAAAACTACAATGAGATTATCACCTCACAGCAATCAGAATGGCCATCATCAAAAAGTCTACAAACGGTAAATGTTGGACAGGGTGTGAAGAGAAGGGAATCCCTCTACACTGTTAAAACCATAATTCAAAACAATACACGCACCCCAGTGTTCACTGCAGTACTATTTACAAGAGTCGAGACATGGACGCAATCTAAATATCCATCGAAAGAGGAACGGATAAAGAGAATATGGTACATAAAGACAATGGAATATTACTCAGCCATAAAAAATGAAATAATGCCATTTGCAGCAACATGGATGGACCTAGATATCCCCATACTAAGTGAAGTCAGACAGAGAAAGACAAATACCACATGATATCACTTACATGTGGAATATAAAAAAAAAAGATACAAATGAACTTATTTACAAAATAGAAACAGACTTACAGACTCTATAAACAAATTTATGGTTACCAGAGGGGAAGGCAGGGAGAGGGAAAAATTGGGAGATTGGGATTAACATATACACATTACTATATATAAAATAGATAATCAACAACAACTTACTCTATAGCACAGGGAACACTACTCAATATTCTCTAACAGCTATATGGGAACAGAATCTGAAAAAGAATAGATATATGTATATGTATAACTGAATCACTTTGCTGTACACCTGAAGCTAATACAACATTGTAAATCAACCATAATAAAAAATAAAATTAAAAAAGATAATAATGGTAGCTGACATGGGGAAGTTTAAACCCAGTGAGCCTAAACCAACAGGAGGTACAGATTCACTTACCATGTTTCCTACTTTGTTTAGTCACCAAGGAATCCAAGGGATCAACAAAGATGTTTGATGCACAACAGAAAAGGTGAAAACACTGGCATTTTTGTGAATTAATTTTAGAAAAAAGTTTTCCAGCTTTACAGACGAGCAAAAGCTAAGAGAATTCAGCACCACCAAACCAGCTCTACAACAAATGTTAAAGGAACTTCTCTAAGTCGGAAACACACGAGAAGAAAAGAACCTACAAACACAAATCCAAAACAATTAAGAAAATGGTAATAGGAACATACGTATCGATAATTACCTTAACGTGAATGGATTAAATGCTCCAATCAAAAGACACAGGCTCACTGAATGGATACAAAAACAAGACCCATATATATGCTGTCTACATGAGGCCCACTTCAGACCTAGGGACATGTACAGACTGAAAGCAAGGGACTGGAAAAAGATATTCCATGCAAATGGAAATCAAAAGAAAGCTGGAGTACCAATACTCATATCAGATAAAGTAGACTTTAAAATAAAGAATGTTACAAGAGACAAGGAAGGACACTACATAATGATCAAGGGATCAATCCAAGAAGAAGATGTAACAATTATAAATATATATGCACCCAACATAGGAGCACCTCAATACAGAAGGCAACTGCGAACAGCTATAAAAGAGGAAATTGACAGTAACACAATAATAGTGGGGGACTTTAACACCTCACACCAATGGAAAGATCACCCAAACAGAATATTAATAAGGAAACATAAGCTTTAAATGACACAACAGACCAGAAAGATTTAATTGATATTTATAGGACATTCCATCCAAAAACAGCAGATTACACTTTCTTCTCAAGTGCGCACGCAACATTCTCCAGGAGAGATCACATTTTGGATCACAAATCAGGCCTCAGTAACTTTAAGAAAGTTGAAATCATATCAAGCATCTTTTCTGACCACAATGCTATGTGATTAAAATTCAGGTACAGGGGAAAAAATGTAAAAGACACAAACACATGGAGGCTAAACAATACATTACTAAAGAGATCACTGAAGAAATCAAAGAGGAAATTAAAAAACATCTAGAGACAAATGACAATGAAAACACAACGACCCAAAACCTATGGGATACTGCAAAAGCAGTTCTAAGAGGGAAGTTTATAGCAATACAAGCCTACATCAAGAAACAAGAAAAATCTCAAATGAACAATCGAACCTTACACCTAAAGGAACTAGATAAAGAAGAACAAACAAAACCCAAAGTTAACAGAAGGAAAGAAATCATAAGTATCAGAGCAGAAATAAATGAAATGGAAACAAAGAAAATAACAAAGATCAATAAAACTAAAAGCTGGTTCTTTGAGAAGATAAACAAAATTGATAAACCATTAGCCAGACTCATCAAGAAAAAGAGGAAGGGCTTCCCTGGTGGCGCAGTGGTTGAGAATCCGCCTGCTGATGCAGGGGACATGGGTTCGTGCCCCGGTCCGGGAAGATCCCACATGCCGCGGAGCTGCTGGGCCCGTGAGCCATGGCCGCTGAGCCTGCGCGTCCGGAGCCTGTGCTCCGCAACGGGAAAGGCCACAATAGTGAGAGGCCCACATACCACAAAAAAAAAAAAAAATAAATAAATAAAATAAATAAAAAGAAAAAGAGGGAGAGGACTCAAATCAATAAAATTAGAAATGAAAAAGGAGAAGCTACAACACACACCACAGAAATACAAAGCATCCTAAGAGACTACTACAAGCAACTCTATGCCAATAAAATGGACAACCTGGAAGAAATGGACAAAATTTCCATTACTGAACCAGGAAGAAATAGAAAATATGAACAGACCAACAAGTAATGAAATTGAAACTGTGATTAAAAATATTCCAAAAAACAAAAGTCCAGGACCAGATGGCTTCACAGGTGAATTCTATCACACATTTAGAGAAGAGCTAACACCCATCCTACTCAAACTCTTCCAAACAATTGCAGAAGAAGGAACACTCCCAAACTCATTCTATGAGGCCACCATCACCCTGATACCTAAACCAGACAAAGATACTACAAAAAATGAAAATTACAGACCAATATCACTGATGAATATAGATGCAAAAATCCTCAACAAAATACGAGCAAACAGAATCCAACAACACATTAAAAGGATCACACACCATGATCAAGTGGGATTTATCCCAGGGATGCAAGGATTCTTCAATATATGCAAATCACTCAATGTGATACACCATATTACAAGCTGAAGAATAAAAACCATATGAACATCTCAATGGATGCAGAAAAAGCTTTTGACAAAATTAAACACCCATTTATAAAAACTCTCCAGAAAGTGGACATAGAGGGAACCTACCTCAACATAATAAAGGCCATATACGACATACCCACAGCAAACATCATTCTCAGTGGGGAAAAACTGAAAGCACTTCCTCTAAGACCAGGAACGAGACAAGGATGTCCACTCTCACCACTATTATTCAACATAGTTTTGGAAGTCCTAGCCACAGCAATCAGAGAAGAAAAAGAAATCAAAGGAATATAAATTGGAAAAGAAGAAGTTAAACTGTCACTGTTTGCAGATAACATACTATACATAGAGAATCCTAAAGATGCCACCAGAAAACTACTAGAGCTAATCAATGAATTTGGTAAAGTTGCAGGATACAAAACTTATGCACAGAAATCTCTTGCATTCCTATACACTAATGATGAAAAAAATTAAGGAAACACTCCCATTTACCACTGCAACAAAAAGAATAAAATACCTAGGAATAAACCTACCTAGGGAGACAAAAGACCTGTATGCAAAAAACTATAAGACACTGCTGAAAGAAATTAATGATGATAGAAACAGATGGAGATATATACCATGTTCTTGGATCAGAAGAATCAATATTGTGAAATGGGTATACTATCCAAAGTAATCTACAGATTCAGTGCAATCAGTATCATATTACCAATGGCATTTTTTACAAAACTAGAAGAAAAAGTCTTAAAATTTGTATGGAGACACAAAAGACCCCGAATAGCCAAAGCAGTCTTGAAGGATAAAAACGGAGCTGGAGGAATCAGACTCCATGACTTCAGACTATACTACAAAGATACAGTCATCAAGACAATATAGTACTGGCACAAAAACAGAAATACAGATCAATGGAACAGGATAGAAAGCCCAGAGATAAACCCACGCTCCTATGGTCAACTAATCTATGACAAAGGAGGCAAGGATATACAATGGAGAAAAGACAGTCTATTCAATAAGTGGTGCTGGGAAAACTGGACAGCTACATGTAAAAGAATGAAATTAGAACACTCCCTAACATCATAAACAAAAATAAACTTAAAATGGATTAGAGACCTAAATGTAAGTCCAAACACTATAAAACTCTTAGAGGAAAACATAGGAAGAACACTCTTTGACATAAATCACAGCAAGATCTCTTTTGATCCACCTCCTAGAATAATGCAAATAAAAACAAAAATAAACAAATGGGACCTAATGAAACTTAAAAGCTTTTGCAAAGCAAAGGCAACTACAAACAAGACGAAAAGGTAACCCTTAGAATGGGAGAAAATATTTGTAAACGAATCAACGGACAAAGGATTAATCTCTAAAATATATAAACAGCCCAAGCAGCTCAATATGAAAAAAACAAACAACCCAATCCAAAAATGGGCAGATCTAAATAGACATTTCTCCAAAGAAGACATACAGATGGCCAATAGGCACATGAAAAGCTGCTCAACATCACTAATTATTAGAGAAATGCAAATCAAAACTACAGTGAGGTATCACCTCACACCAGTTAGAATGGGCATCATCAGAAAATCTACAAACAACAAATGCTAGAGAGGATGTGGAGAAAAGGGAACCTCTTGCACTGTTGGTGTGAATGTAAACTGATACAGCTACTATGGAGAACAGTATGGAGGTTGCTTAAAAAACTACAAATAAAATTACCATATGACCCAGTAATCCCACTACTGGGCATATACCCAGAGGAAACCATAATTCAAAAAGACACATGCACCCCAATATTCATTGCAGCACTATTTACAATAGCCAGGTCATGGAAGCAACCTAAATGCTTATCAAAAGACGAATAGATAAAAAGATGTGGTACATATATACAATGGAATATTACTCAGCCATAAAAGGAATGAAATTGGGTCATTTTTAGAGCCGTGGATGGATACAGAGATTGTCATACTGAATGAAGTAAGTCAGAAAGAGAAAAACAAATATCGTATATTAACGCATATATGTGGAACCTGGAAAACGGTACAGATGAACTGGTTTGCAGGGAAGAAATAGAGACACAGTTGTAGAGAACAAACATATGGACACCAAAGGGGGAAAGGGGGTGTGGGATGAATTGGGAGATTGGGATTGACATATATACACTAATATGTATAAAATGGGTAACTAATAAGAACCTGCTGTATAAAAAAATAGGATAAAATTCAAAAAAAAGGTTTTCCAATATGTATTCTATTATCTTTCTAAATGTATTTTGCTTAATCTTTCCTGATATTTGTTCTAAATTGTACCAAAATAACCGGCATGAGGTCTGAATTATCTTTCACAGACTGACACCTATCAAGGAGAAAACTCAACATCAACAGGAAACACGCTTCACTTAGATTAGGAACTGTAGTCAGTAATCCTGGCTCAGGAACTTACAAGCGGTGAATCCTGACATTCGTTAACCTGTCTCTGTCATGAATAACATAACCGAGTAGAAGACATGCACTTATAAGGAAATCAGAGTTTAATTAGAAGAGATAATTAACAGCACACAATTAAGACCTATAATTAGTAATGTAAGGATCAAGTTCAGTGATGAAGAAGAAACAGGTGGGTTAAGGGTAAGGAGGACTCCATGTGGAGACCATTGCCTGGTTAAGCTGACAGAAATGAAGAGAACAAGCTTTTCAGGTAGCAAAATGTAAGAGGGTTTCACTGACGTTTTGGAGGTTCATGATGGGAGACTAAAGAAAGTGAAAATGTAAGGGCAAAACATGTCATCTGCTTTTAAATGACCATCTAAAATGTAACAACTTCTGAGTATTTAATAGCCTAATTTTAAAGAATCCCACCTACCGTCCTTTTTAAAAAGAATTTAATTGTCATAAAATACACATTCCATAAAATTTATCACCTTAACCATTTTTAAGTGTACAATTCAGTGGCATTAGATACATTCACACTGCTGTGCAATCACCAAAACTTTTCCATCTTGCAAAACTGAAAGTCTCTACCCATGAAACAACTCCCCATAGCCTCCTCTCCCAGACCCCACCTTCCATTTCTATTCACTTGACTGCTCCAAATATCTCACAGAAGTGGAAGAAGCACACAGTGTTTCTCTCTGGTGACCGGCTTACTTAGCACAGTGTCCTCCTGTCCTCCATGCACGTCATAGCTAATGTCAAACCCTGTGTCCAAGTTCTACTACATCCTCACAGTAGTTCCTTGGCCCTCACACACTGAATTGGCTCATCATTTTAAGCAGCTCCTCCAGAAAGCCTTAGGCTTTCTGAAGAGGCTGTAGACATGTCTTCTCTCTCAAACACCAATGACTGAAATCCACACCAAATCCAGAATTTTTATGATACAACTATATGAAACAGAAATAATAAAAATTAATGAACCAATCAGTGCCTTTTCTCTACACACTTTCAAATACCACCAAATCTTCCCAAATCACTCCTCCACAAATTCATTCCAGCTGCTCCTAATAACCAGCAAACTGTTAAATTCCCTCTTTTCTGGTAGCCTCTACCTATTTTCTGGGCAATATTCATTTCACACTTAATAATGTCTATCATATTATTTTCTAATGGACTCTTCTGCACATTTCCCAGCAAAATGCTAAGGTAGGGAAAGTATCATATACTTTTAAAAAAATAAACTCTGGAATGCTAAGTATACAGTAAATATTCTATTAAGCTGTATGACAAATTTACTTTAATAAACCAAAGGGAAAAAAATCAAAACCACCAGAAAATAGTAACAACTACTAGTTTTATTGTTGAACGTTCACATCTTATGAAAAATAAGTACTGAGATGATCCAGGAAGCCTGTTAAAATCAGTAGCTTACAGTTAAAGACAATATTGTTCTGCAAGGTTAAGATTCTGATTAGATAAATTAAAAGGTTAACCACTATAAGAACAGAAGTAATGTATATACAGTAACATATCTTCCAAACAAGTAGAAGGGAAAAAGTGAAGAGAGAAAACAAGACAAAACCTCAATTCAAAAAAAAAGGCAAGAAAAGAGAAAGAAAAAGCACAGAAAATACAAAGTATCAGATGGAAAAAAAAAAAAAGGCCAAATCCATTTTTTCAACAATTATAATATGGAGAGCCCACTAAAAGCCAGATTTATTTTAGGCACTAGGGATACATCTGTAAACAAAACACAGAAAAATAGCTGCTCTCATGAAGCTTCTATACTAGTGGGGTAAACAGTAATGAACCAGAAAAATGAATGAATCACATGACACATCATATGGTAATAAGTACAAGGGAAACGAGTACAACGGAAATGTAAGGGAAGGCTATGTCAGGGAGGACCTCACTGAGAAGGTAATATTCAAAAAAAAAAAAAAAAACAGGAGGGAGGTAAGGGATTAAACCATGTGGACATTTTGACAAAGGAACTGCAAGTATAAACATCCTGAGGTTAGGATGTGCCCGAGGCAACAACATAGAGCAAAGCAGGAGAGTAGGCACAGATGAGATCAGAGGAAAAGCAAGGGCCAGGTCATACAGAACCTTGCCGGACACTCTAAAGAATCTGGCTTTTAATCTGAGGGAAATGGGTAGTCCGTGGAGGATTTTTTGAAATGACAGAGATAATCTGATTTTTTTTAAAAAAAGAATCACTCTACGTGCGATGGAAAGACTGAAAAAAGAAAAAGCAGACTATTTAAGTGGCTACTGCAGAAATCCAGGTGAGAGATGGCTGTAATTTGAATAAGGGAAGGTGCTGAGAAGGGCTTGGGACTCTGGATAGATTCTGAAGGCCGAGTTCTTGGATCTGCTGATAGATTACACGTGCGGTGAGAAAGAAATGGGTCAAGGATGACGCCGAAGGTTTTACAGGCCTCAACAAATATCTCAGTAATGACAGTGAATGTAAGTACAATCAGCCTGCCAGTCAAAAGGCAGAGACTGTCTGCTTGGTTTAAAAAAAAAAAAAAAAAAAAAAAAATCCCCCATCAATATGCTAGTTACAAAAGCATACGAAAAGGGACTTCCCTCGTGGCACAGTGGTTAAGAATCCGCCTACCAATTCAGGGGACACGGGTTCGAGCCCTGGTGCGGGAAGACTCCACATGCCGCGGAGCAACTAAGACCCGTGCGCCACAACTACTGAACCTGCGCTTAGAGCCCGCGAGCCACAACTACTGAGCCCACGTGCCGCACTACTGAAGCCCGCGCGCCTAGAGCCCGTGCTCCGCAACGAGAAGCCACCACAATGAGAAGCCCGCGCACCGCGAAGAGTAGCCCAGCGCGCAGCAACAAAGACCCAACGCAGCCAAAAAAAAAAAAAAAAAAAAATTTACAAAAAAAACCCTAAAAGGATGAAAACAATTGAGCCAAGTATCAAATGACAGTGGCCAATGATATATTATCTTCAGACAAAAGAGAAGTCTGTTCTCACCCACAACCTAGAACAGTCCCTGGTTGGTACTGAGCAATATGTAAAACCTGTAAACGTTCTCCACCTACTTAACGTTATTTCTCCTGCATCACAAATGTTAAAGGATTTGGACGGTCAGGGCTGTTTCTCTAACCTGACACCAAGTCGTGGGTTGCCTGTGCCAGTTTCACCTCTTGCAGAGTGACAAGCCACTTTGAGTTTTCTGTGAAGTGCAATGCGGGGCTATCACTCCCGCTCGCCCGCCGCGGGCCCCGGCCGGGGACACCGCTCGCCCCCACGAACGCCTCCTCTGGACCCAGCGCAGCTGGGTTCGCTCAAAGCCCCAGGAAGCAGGCAACGCCCGGCTACCTGGGAAGTTTCTAAAGGTCAAACAGACCGAGAGCCTCGCAGGAGTGCACCGGTCACGAGCCAGCAAGAAACGCACGGCTCCCTCCGCTCCCCAGACCCCAAAGAAGCTCACCTACCCACGGTCCACCAGCGTGGTCTGGGCGGCAGCCCCAGCCTCGCGTCTTGCCCCAGGGCAGCTTCCGGCTGTGGGCGGAAGTGCTCCTTTAGGAAGATAGGAAGTCCCGCCCCCTCGGGAAGGAGCGGCCGCAGCTGGATCTCAGCGGTGATTATCAGCTATGGTCTGGGGAGCCGAAGGTGTGGTCAGACCGCCCAAACCCAGCGGAGCTCGCCGCTCCTTGTTGCTCAAGCGAGTCCCCGAAACCCGGGATGACAGAACGACGCAAGGGATGTGCAGGTTCCAGTTTACTTGTTATCACGGAAGCGAGTTACAAGTCCTGTATGAGATTCAGTTCCACGTTCATTGATAATCTACCACGTAGGAAGCCTGTGGTGGTCACAGAGAAGAACGTAGGGTTGATTCCACAAAAACTAGGGGAACAAAATTAACTCGTTGAATCACAAAGCAGGATGAAAGTAAATGCAGTAATAGAAAAAGCAAATTCCGTAGGCATGTTAATTTCTAAGAGTTTTCTAGTATCTCAAGAGTTGTGAGGATCACGTGAGATGATGCATAAATAAACGTTTAGCCGTGGAGCCTGGTACATGATTAAAGCATATAATACCCATAGTATTGTTACCGTTGGTGAAAATAAAAGAGGCCTTTAACCCAACCAAAGGGAAATTGAATAACACTTCAGGGAGGTAGCCTTCAAGCTGAATGTTAAATTTAAGCAGAACTTCAGCACATAGAGATACCCATTATGAAGCTGTAAAAACTGCTTTTGTTGATTAATGAAACGGCATAGGCTAAAAAAACTTGTTCCCAAAAACAAACTTTCAGAAGCTTTATTTTTTGAAATCATATGAGTAATAATGTAACATTCCAAGTCTACCTGGCAGAGCTGAGTCCTGGGGATCATTTTGACACTTTGCCAGCCCAGGCATAGTGCTTCAAATAAGAAATTTTCATATATAACATTCCACATTTATTTTAACTTTATGGTTTTCAAGGGTACATAACCTTGGAGTCGGCTTCACAGCTCAGGCCTGAGCCTGCTTAATTCTTATCTATTAATACACACTCCACCAAATCCTATGCTATGTCTGCCTCTTCCTTTTTTTTTTTTTCTTCCAGTTAGACTCCCCCAGTTCCTTTGGTGGGTGGTTTTCCTTATTTCAGCAACTTAATAAATTTTGTTAGACTACAAGTTTGACTCAGATGGCTTTATCAGATGGGCTTTATCACTATTTATTTTGATCAAGCCTCCTGTCCTCATGAAGGTTGGAGGACAGCTTTGGCCCCAACTTAGACAAAAACTGAAGCAGAATAAAGGTAAGTTATTTACTGACATTCAGCTGTGTCCTGAGAAGAGCTGTGCACTTTCTAACTGGAGAGTTTTAAATTATCTTTCGGCAGAGAATGGCCACACTTTTTGAAGATTATTGGCATCCACCAAATTCAGACCAGCCCCACAGCAGATATAGGAAGCATGCAACTTCCTTTTCTTTGTAAAATATTTTCCTGTCTCCACTGAGTTGTGATAGTACTTGCCTGGTTTTGCCTAGAGTGAAAGAATGATCCCTCTCTGCTTTCTGTCATTTTCTCGAGACATTGATCCTGTGCACTGCTGCCTCAACCATGTTATCTCCTTGAAGTGCTTTCTCTGCTGAAGTTTTTCCCTAAAAGAGATCTATACACCCTGTCTCTCATTCCTCACCCTCCTCTCACTTTAATCTTTTTCAGCCTGGCCTTCTGGCTTCTGTCTTCCCTCCAGTTCTTCCACAATTATCTTTCAAATATCACCACTGACTTCAGAACACCAAGGTGGTTTCTTAGTCCTCATATCCCTTGATTTCTCTATAGCATAGATCGATAGGGTTACTTATCCCCCTTTGTTGTAAAGATGATATTTAAAGCACTGTCTCAAAAAAGTGCAAACTTAAAATATCAAATATTTGTAATGCAATTCCTTTTAAGTCTCATCATTCATGCATCAGGTAAATAAGTGCCAGCTCTGCACCAAACACTATTTTTAGGCACTGGAGATCTAGCAGAGAAAAAGAGATGCAATGTTCCAGTTCTGGACAAATGTATATCTTAATGGTATGAGACAGATGATATATAAATAAAATGAATAAGATAATTTCAGATTATGTGAGGTGCACTAAAGGAAACAGATGGTTCTGTGATAATATGTTACAAACTGAAAGTAGGAAGTAAGGCGAGGATAACTTTCAAGGTGACATTTGAACTGACAGCTGCAAGATAAGAAGGATCAAGCAATGTAAAAAAAAGAAAAAAAACTGGAGGAAGATCTTTCTAGTTATACAGGTAAACAGGAGTGGGAAGCAGTGCTGAGGGAGGATTAAGAGGGTCACTTACGGTGAATTCCCTGGAGGTCTGTGGTTAAGACTTGGCGCTTTCACTGCCAAGGGGCCTGGGTTCCATCCCTGGTTGGTGAGTTAAGATCAGCAAGCTGAGTGGCCAAAAAAAAAAAAAATAGAGGGGTCACTTACGAGCTATTGTAGTCATTTCATCTGGGGTACAAAAGGAAATGGTGGCTTAAACCAGAGAGGTTGGAGCAAAACTGGAAGACTGTGGGGTCACCGCTGCTGAGAAGTCAAGCTAGATGAGAAGAGAGAACTATTCACTAGATTTCACAAAATAAATGTTAGTGTCGCCGACAAGAGCAGTTTGGGTAGAGTAGCAGCCTCAGAAGCCACACTACAGTGACCTGAAGTGGAAAGGAGGTTGAGGGAGCACAACTAAATTACTCTTCAAAGAAGAGACCTTCTAATTGCCATACTGATTGAACATTTTTCAGTCGATATCCTCTTGGGTATCTCTACTGCATTATACTCGAATGGTTCACTCCTTGAAACCACATGCTTTCTTTCCAGTGATTATTTTTTGGTTTTGTTTTTTTTTTCCTTTTCTTTTCTTTTTCTTTTCTTTGTTGTGGTCGTTGTCATTGACCGGGAGTTAAAAAAATAACTTTGGAAATCTGTTGACAGCTATCCACATACATGCAAATTTCACATATAATTTCAGAGAGTTAATTAATCCTTTGAAGACAGTTAATCAGCCCCAGAGAAGTCCATGGATCACAGATTAAGAACCTCCTCTCTTTTCAATTAGCTGGTCTCTTCCTTCATGGTTTCCTTATTCCTTTAATTGTTCCCTTCTTGATAACTGTCCTTAATTACTGCTCTTCTTGGGCTACATCCTCTCTCAGTGACTACATCTACTTTCTTGATTTTTATCACTGGGACCATGACACCTATTTTACTTTAAAAAAAATTTTTTTATTGAAGTAAGGTTGATTTGCAATGTTAATTTCTGCTGTACAGCAAAGTGATTCAGTTATACATATGCATACATTCTTTTTCATATTCTTTTCCATTATGGTTTATCACAGGATATTTAACATAGCCCTGTGCTGTAGGACCTTATTGTTTATCCATTCTCTTTTTTAAAAAATAAATTTATTCATTTATTTATTTTTGGCTGTGTTGGGTCTTCATTGCTGCACGTGGGCTGTATTTTTTGTGTGTTTTTTTTGTGGTACACGGGCCTCTCACTGTTGTGGCCTCTCCCGTTGTGGAGCACAGGCTCCGGACGCGCAGGCTCAGCGGCCATGGCTCACGGGCCCAGCCGCTCCGTGGCATGTAGGATCTTCCCGGACCAGGGCATGAACCTGTGTCCCCTGCATTGGCAGGCATACTCTCAACCACTGCGCCACCAGGGAAGCCCATGGGGTTTTCTTTAGTTGCAGCAAGTGAGGGCTACTCTTTGTTGCGGTGCACAGGTCTCTCACTGTGGTGGCTTCTCTTGCTGCAGAGCACAAGGGCTCTAGGTGTGCGGGCTTCAGTAGCTGTGGGATGCAGGCTCAGTAGTTGTGGCTCGTGGGCTCTAGAACACAGGCTCAGTAGTTGTGGCGCACTGGCTTAGTTGCTCTGATGCATGTGGGATCTTCCCGGACCAGGGCTCAAACCCGTGTCCACTGCATTGGCAGGTGGATTCTTAACCACTATACCACCAGGGAAATCCTGTTTATCCATTCTGTATATAATAGTTTGCATGTGCTAATCCCAGACTCCCAATCCAGTCCTCCCCCATCCCCCACCTTTGGCAACCACAAGTCTGTTCTCTATATCTGTGAATCTGTTTTGTAGAAAAGTTCATTTGTGTCATTTTATATTCCACATATAAGTGATATTATATGGTATCTGTCTTTCTCTTTCTGACTTACTTCACTTAGTATGATAGTCTCTAGGTCCATTATGTTGCTGCAAATCCATGTTTCATTCTTTTTATGGCTGAGTATTGTGTATATATACCACATCTTTGTTCATTCATCTGTTGATTGACACTTAGGTTGCTTCCATGTCTTGGCTATTGTAAATAGTGCTGCTATGAACATTGGGTGCATGTATTTTTTTTGTCTGTCTGTTTTGGGTTTTTTTGGCTGTACTGCATGGCTTATGGGATCTTAGTTCCCTGACCAGGGATTGAACCTGGGCCAAGTCAGTGAAAGTGCTGAGTCTTAACCACTGTTTCCCAGGGAATTCCCAACTATTTTTAGTTTTTTGAGGAACCTCCATACTGTTCTCCACAGTGGCCTCACCAATTTACATTCCCACCAACAGTGCAGGAGGGTTCCCCTTTTTCCACACCCTCTCCAGCATTTGTTATTTGTAGACTTTAACGATGGCCATCCTGACTGGTGTGAGGTGGTACCTGACTGTAGTTTTGATTTGCATTTCTCGAATAATTAGAGACGTTGAACATCTTTTCACGTGCCTGCTGGCCATCTCTGCATGATGCCTACTTTAGTACACAAGTCCTTTGGGGTTGTAGGGTAACGTAAAAGAAAATCAAGATCAGTTAAACCCATTCAATTTCTGGAGATTTATTTGATTTCACAGTGTCTTACTGGACACCATAGGAGCTGAGGCTATGAATAATTGTTCATAAGGACATCCTGAAAAAGATTTATATAAGAAAAAAATCAAAAGCTAATTCTTTTATTGTAACATTTTACAATCTTCTTCCATATCTGTCCTCCTCACAGCTCCATCCCAAGGAGGAGTCAGCCTTCCACGGGGGACTTCACAGTGGCAGAGGTTTATCATACCAAGTTCTCTCCAGCCTTCCTCTAAGGAAAGTTTGGTACCTTCTGATGTGCAACTTTTCATCTTGGCATGTGGTTGTGAAGGTTAATTTTATGTGTCAACTTGGCTAGGCCATTGGCTAGTACCCAGATATTTGGTCAACAATGTTGCTGTGAAGGTATGTTTTAGATGAGAGCAACATTTAAATCAGCAGACTTTGAGTCAAGCAGATTGCCCTCCATTATGTGGGTGAGCCTCACCCAACTGGTTGAAGGCCTTAAGTGACAAAGACTAAGGTCCCCCGAGGAAGCGAGAATTGTTTTTCCTGAAACACATGGCCATGCAACATGGGGAAAATATCAAGGTTCTTTTCATGAAGTAGAAGTGAGGGATGACTGTTAGGAAGATAAACAACAACAGCTGCCATAGATTCAATTCAATATCTCCTCAGGTCTCTCCAGTGATACTACTTACAGATTATGGTTTGTCTTATTTTGTTTTAAGGTGTTCTCTGTTTTTTCTGTTTCCTCTAATTTGAGTTTTTCTATATTTTTCTTGTTTCATTTTGGTTTTGCTTTTTTTTTTTTTTTTTTTACCTTGGTCTTTCTCTGTCATACTGCAGGTATTCTATAAATGTGTAGGAGTTTCTGGTTGTCCATTTGTGTCTCAGACAGAATGAGGCATGAGAAATGCTAAATGTGAGCTAATGGGAGCTCAGCTTATGCAAGCAGGGCTGGCTGGCTGACTGGTAAGTTTCAATGTCATGTGATTGGGAAGGGAGCAGCCATGATGCTCCAGGAAGGCTCCCTGGTGCCAGAACAGAAGAATGTAGCTCTTTGACACCAATACCTTTCCTATTTGCTCAAATTCTTCCCAGAAACTCACTTCTACTTCTCTAAAAAGATGTCTTACTCTTTTGCTTGAGGATAAAATATCTGGCAGTGATGATTTAGTTTGCCCATTGGGGTGTAAGAAAGAGGTAGCGTGGGGAGATGTACCCTTCCATTTACAGACTATCAATTAATTTCTGTTTTCAACCACATTTATCTCTCCAGTCCTCTTTGTTGACAAGTATAGAGCTGTTCCAGTTAGTTTCCTATTACCAGAAACTTAGTGGCTAAAACAACATATATTTATTATGTAGAGTTCTGTAGAAGTCCAACACTTCTCAAGGTATCAGCAGGGCTGTGTTCCCTTCTGGAGACTCCAGGGGAGAATCTGTTTCCTTGTCTTTATATTTCCTAGAAGCCACCTGCATTCTGTGGCTTGTGGTCCCCTTCCTCCATGTTTAAAGGCAGAAACGGTGGGTTGAGTCCTTCTCATCACACCACTCTGACTTTGGTTCCAGTGTCACATCTCATTCTGACTCTCCCCTTCTGTCTCCTTCTTCTCCTTTGAGAAAGCTTGTAGTTACTGGTGGGTCCACCTGGTTAATGCAGGATAATCTCCCTATTCTGAGATCATCGATAAGCAACCATAATTTCTCTTCAACCTTAACTCCCCTTTCCCAGGTAATCTAATCTGTTCACCAGCTCTGAGGAGGAGGACGTGGACATCGCTGGGGGTCCATTATTCTGCCAAGTACTTTCAGTTCTCCTGAGCCTGCTGGGTCCCGTTTCAGCCACAACCCCTTCTCTACATAGCCTTAGCTCTGGCCATATCCCCACTGCTTACATCAATCAGTAGTCTTTCTGCTTTCTGTATTCCAGACATTTTTTGGAATTTCTCATCCACTGACAAAGCCCTTCCAATTCTCAAGGTTATTTTGACATTTTAGCCTTTTAATTCTTTTTCCTTTTAGTATTCTCTCAAGAGGGAGAAAAGATAAACACGTACTCAGTCCAGCATCTTGAAAAGGACGAATGTTCTTTTTTCACTCCCTTCTTGCAGGGCTAGCAGAAAATTTAATCTCAGTCAGTGTTAGGGCCTCCTTACCTCAACTTCAGGCATCAGACTCCATTGGCAGGTTTATTATTGAAGCCAACAGTGATCCCTCAAAGCCTGGTACTTTCCTGCTTCCCTGTCCCAGGAAGACAGCGGGAATGTTACTGTCTAGTCCATCCTCCATGAAGTCTTGCTCACCTCCTACAGTACTACCAACCACCATGGGAACTTCTAGCTTTTGTTCCCTTCCCAGGAATCTCTCTCTCCTCTGTTCTGTTTGCCCTTAAAGTCACTGCTCCTTTTCTCTGTGTCTCCCTTCCAGTACACCTAGCCTGATCTCTTCAACAGGCTCAGGTTGTAGGAAAATTAATTCAGAAAGGAAGTGTTTTACAAGAGCCTTCTTTTAGCTTTATCATCATAATACTTCCCTGAGGCAAGAAAGTACAAAATGGACTGGGTACCTTTCTGTAATTAAAGATGGAAAAAATAGAGGGAAAAGAACATGAATATCTAAAAATTATCTTGCTACTTACTATATATTGTACATATAGGATACAGATAGTTTTGCCGCATTAAATCACTGAACTGTGACTTAATCAATTCATATTGATGAACATTTGTTACTTTTTTTCTATTACAAATAATGCTGCAGAAACTTCCCTGGTGGTTCAGTGGAGATCCCACATGCTACCTGGCCAAAAAACCAAAACATAAAACAAAAGCAATATTGTAACAAATTCAATAAAGACTTTAAAAATGGTCCACATCAAAAAAATCTTAGAAACAAACAAATACTGCTGCAATGAATATACTTTTATGTATATTTCTGTACAACTAAGGGAGTATATCTTAAGAATATACTCCTCTTCAAAATGTAAAACAAAGGTACCATATGACTCATCTAGGTATTGAACTTTCTTAGTTGGCTTGGGCTGCTGTAATAAAATACCACAAATCGAGTGGTTTATACAACAGAAATTTATTTGCTCACAGTACTGGAGGCTGGAAGTCCAAGATTAAGGTGCCAGCTGATTTGATTCCTGGTGAGGGCTCTCTTCCTGGTTTGCAGGTGGCCAGCTTCTTACTGTGTCCTCACATGGTGTAAAGAGAGAAAAGGGCTCTCTTGGGTCTTTTTTTTTTTTTTGGCTGCATGGCACGTGGGATCCTAATCCCCCAACCAGGGATTGAACCTGCACCCCCTGCATTGGAAGCACAGAGTCTCAACCACTGGACCTCTAGGGAAGTCCCCTTGGGTCTCTTCTTGTAAGGAAATTAATCCTATTGGATCAGATTCCCACCCTTATGACCTCATTTAACCTTAATTACTTCCATAAAGATCCATCTCCAAATACAGAGATACTGGAGGTTGAGGCTTCAACATATAAATTTTGGAGGGACACATTCAGTCCATAATATTACCCAAGAGAAATGAAAATATATAGCCACAGAAAAACCTGGACACAAATGTTCATAGCAGCATTATTCACAAAAGCCAAAAAGTAGGAACAATCCAAATGTCCATCAACCGATGAATGGATGAACAAAATGTGGTATCTTCATATAATGGACTATTATTCAGACAAAAATTATTGAAGTTATGATATAAGTAGTATGGATGAACCTTGAAAACATTATGCTAAGTGAAAGAAGCCAGTTACAAAAGACCACGTAGTATATGATTCCACTTACATGAAACAACCAGAATAGGCAAGTCTAAAAATACAGAGCTCAACATCATTAATCATTAGAGAAATGCAAATCAAAACTACAATGAGATATCATCTCACACCGGTCAGATTGGCCATCATCAAAAACTCTAGAAACAATAAATGCTGGAGAGGGTGTGGAGAAAAGGGAACACTCTTGCACTGCTGGTGGGAATGTAAATTGATACAGCCACTATGGAGAACAGTATGGAGGTTCCTTAAAAAACTACAAATAGAACTACCATATGACCCAGCAATCCCACTACTGGGCATATACCCTGAGAAAACCATAATTCAAAAAGAGTCATGTACCAAAATGTTTATTGCAGCTCTATTTACGATAGCCAGGACATGGAAGCAACCTAAGTGTCCATCAACAGATGAATGGATAAGGAAGATGTGGCACATATATACAATGGAATATTACTCAGCCATAAAAAGAAATGAAACTGAGTTATTTGTAATGAGGTGGATAGACCTGGAGTCTGTCATACAGAGTGAAGTAAGTCAGAAGGATAAAAACAAATACCGTATGCTAACACATATATATGGAATCTAAAAAAAAAAAAATGTCATGAAGAGATTAATGGTAGGATGGGAATAAAACACAGACCTACTAGAGCATGGACTTGAGGATATGGGGAGGGGGAAGGGTAAGCTGTGACGATGTGAGAGAGTGGCAGGGACCTATACACACTACCAAATGTAAATTAGATAGCTAGTGGGAAGCTGCAGCATAGCACAGGGAGTTCACCTCTGTGCTTTGTGACCACCTAGAGGGGTGGGATAGGGAGGGTGGGAGGGAGGGGGACACAAGAGGGAAGAGTTATGGGAACATATGTATAACTGATTCACTTTGTTGTAAAGGAGAAACTAACACACTATTGTAAAACAGTTATACTCAAAGACGTTTAAAATAAAATAAAATAAAATAAAAATACAGAGAATAGGTTAGTGACTGCCTCGGGTGGGGGTTAGGGGTGGAGTGGGGCCAAAGGAAGTGAGTGCTAATAGTGATGGTGGTTTCTTTCAGGGGAAGCAAAAATGTTATCAAATTCGATTGTGGTGATGATTGCATAACCCCATGAATATACTAAAACCCACTGAATTGTATCCTTTAAAAGAATGACATGGTGTGTGAGTCAATAAAGCTGTTTCTAAAATATTATATATAAGTATAAATATATATACATATATATGTGTGTATATATAAGATGAGAAGCAGATTACAGGGAGCTTGGACTGTGAAGCTAAAGTGTTTGTCCTAAAAGGAATTGATTTATGAATAGAGGCATAAAGCGAAAGCAAATTAATTAAGATTAGTTTGGCAGTTCTGTGCAACATGGGCTGAAGAAAGAGAAAGGATTCCAGTAAAACAAGTTAGGTGACATTAATTATCCATATAGGCTATGATGATATTCCAGGGCAGGAGGAAATGATTGGTTTGATCTTTTGTTTGTTGCAGCAGTTACTAGCTAAATGATACTCCTGTCTGAGCCATGATGTAACACAGTAAACTGCAACAAATTCTCCCAACAACTTCCTCATTAAAGTGATAGTCATGGGACTTCCCTGGTGGTCCAGTGGTGAAGACTCCTTCCTCCAATGCAGGGGGCACAGGTTAGATCCCTGGTTGGGGAACTAAGATCCCACAGGCCACGATGCGTGGCCAAAAATATAAAATGAAATAAATTGATAGTCATAGATGACTTGTGGTCTCAATAAATTGAAAATTTCTCCTAATATTAATGACATTCTTTTGCTGAATCCTCTCCTGGTTTCCTCTGAACTACCAGGAATTATATTCAAAATTTTTCTCAGCCTTATAATAGTGTCTAAAATTATATATTTTATATCTTTAGTGCTAAGTCATTTAGTGAATGCTGTCATTTTATTTTTGTTCTTCTTCGATCCAGAGCTTTACAAACTTAAATTGGCCAGGCTTCAGGATTCAATAAATTGAACAAACTTAAAAAAAAATTACGCTTTCATGTCTGTTATCAAACCACAAATGCATTTTCATAAACCATATTAGAAAATCTATTAGTTTGCCTTTTAGAATAGCTACTTTGTTTTGTTTCAAAGGGCTTATCATTATTTGTTTCAATAAACTTCTGCTTCATTTTGTTTCCTTTAGTTTAATTGACTTTTGACTTTATCTGTCAACTTTAATAAATCATTTCTTTCTTGTAAAATATGGACAGCTGTTAGAATATAATCTACTAAAGCTAAATCTTTTTAAGTTTTTTACTTTTCAAATATTTAACTATTCCCATTTTGCAATTTCTATTATGTGCCTTTACAAGTTTTGGTGAGATTTACAAATTACTTTTGTAGCTTACCATTAGTACTGCTTTGCCCATTGAGGTCTAAATAGCTTCCATTATCCACTATACCAATTTTCAATCTTCAGATGTATTTTTCTTTCTGTACAGTAACAAATATAATTGAAAGAAAATAAATGGGTCATTCTCCTAAAGCATAGAGTGCTTTATAAACAACGAGCATGACAAGGCAGGTAGTGCTGCAAATGTTTCCCAGATATCTCTATGACAAGATGCCCATTAAACATTCTACACAATTAACTTTAACTAATGGGTTAGTATGGAAATTTGTATTACTGATTTTTGCTTACTGCACGTACTATTATAATCTTTACCAAGAGTATAGTAAAATTATGCCATACAACTGTAAGGTCCAATATAGTCAATCACATAAAAGCTGAGGTTGGGGCTTCCCTGGTGGCACAGTGGTTGAGAGTCCGCCTGCCAATGCAGGGGACACGGGTTCGTGCCCCGGTCCGGGAAGATCCCACATGCCGTGGAGCAGCTGGGCCTGTAAGCCATGGCCGCTGAGCCTGTGCATCCGGAGCCTGTGCTCCGCAACGAGAGAGGCCACAACAGTGAGAGGCCCGCGTACCACAAAAAAAAAAAAAAAAAAAAAAAAAAAAAGCTGAGGTTGCATTATTACAAGATTTAATGAAATAACCAAAGCAAGTGTGCAGTTAGCCAACTGGAGGTGGTGGGAGGTTGTGAAGCCAAATGCCAATTGTATTCTGAGTTCATATTATTGTAGGGTTCGTTATCATGAGTCCTTTTCTGTATTCCAGCCACCAAATATCAGACCTGCATGTATGGCAATAAAGGCTGTTCTAAGTGCCATAGTGAAAATGAAAAGGAAGTGAAAATGGAAAGTAAGGGACAGATAAGAGACATCTCAAAGGACAAGTCTATAGGACTTGGGAGGACTGGATAGGAGGCAAGGGTAAGAAATAAATCAGACACTCCTGGATCACTTTAAGAATGACAATGGTGATAGAAGAGGAGGGGGTAGAAGTGGTTTCATTCCACTAATTGGCTTGGTAAAGGGACAGGGAGGGAGGTATAAGTTGGTTTTAAATACGATTTCAAGCTGATAACAGAAAACTCAGATGAACAGTTAAAATATAGGACTTCAATATGAGGAGGTCAGGGTTTTGATACAATGGTAATTATGGACAAAACTGAAAGTAAACAGTCTAAGAATGCTTTCAGAAGGGAAAACATTGAGTGAGAATCATTAGAGAAAGAATTAGAGGTAGAAGAACCACATTAACATAAAAGCTAACATTTGAAGTTTATGATATCTTTTCACATACATTATATTTAATGGAACCCTTGAGAGGTGGGAGATTAGTTTCAAGTAGATTTATTCATTCACAAGTATTTATTAAGTGCCACTGAGAAGAGAAGGGTAAGTCACAGTCTTTGCCCTTAATGAGTTTCTAATCCAATGGGAGAAGCAGACATGTAAACAAGAAATTAAGGGCCCTGATTCCAGCACTAACAATACTGTTTAATAACTGGCTACTTACTTCCCATTCTCCATTACAGGAAAATCACATAAGGCTAAGAGATAGTATCTATCACTCTTCTATCTCCAATGCCTGGCAAAGGATTTAGCTTATAGGCACTCAAGAAGTATTCTAAATGAAATGAATGAAAAACAGAATAGTGTCTCAGCAATGACGAACATTATTTTCTGGCAGAGTATAACGTGTGTGGGGAGAGTAAAATATTAGGAAATATGGTTGAAGTCGTTTGTTATATACTCTGCCAAGGAATTTACAGGTGGCAGTATTGAGGATTCAGAGAATTTAAAACATGGGAATGACATAATCAGATTTGCGCTTTGGAAAGACAACTTTGGTTGGAGTGTGAAGGATAGACTGGAGTGGGTAGAGAATATAGGAAGGAAGCTGTTTAGTATATTATTACAATAGACCAGTGCTTTCTAAACTTTTAAACATACTTAAGTGTGCATTAAGAATGGGAGGCCAGCAGTACAGAAGAACAAAGTGCTCTGACCTGTATTCAAGGTCCTGGCTCTGCTCAGTAAATGCTTGAAGAAAAAAACATAAAACATGGGCTTCCCTGGTGGCACAGTGGTTGAGAATCCGCCTGCCGATGCAGGGGACACGGGTTCGTGCCCCGGTCTGCCGGTCTGGGAAGATCCCACATGCCGCGGAGCGGCTGGGCCCGTGAGCCAGCCGCTGGTCCTGCGCGTCTGGAGCCTGTGCTCCGCAATGGGAGAGGCCACGGCAGTGAGAGGCCCGCCAACCGCAATAAATAAATAAATAAATAAACATAAAACAGGTGGTGCCTAATAGGTCCTTCACAAATGTACATTTTCTTCCCTCTTTCCTGCCTCTCAGTGTACTGGTTAAAACAAAGCCAACGGATAAATCTTGAGGATATAAGGCAGGGAATGAAATAAGGCCCTCAAGAGGCAGAAAGAGAGGGAATCAAAAACAGGAGAGCTTGTTTGGTGTAGGGCAGGAGGACAAACAACTTTTCTTGAGATGAAAGGCAGACCTAAAGAAGCATAGGGGAGGAAGGTTAGAAGAGTTGACATTTAACAGGAGAAGAACGGAGGAGGAGGAGGAGGGAATGCTAGATTGACAAATTCCATTTATTTTTAAGTTTTTGTAAATTTATTTATTTTTGGCTGTGTTGGGTCTTCGTTGCTGCACATGGGCTTTCTCTAGTTGCGGCGAACGGGGGCTTCTCTTGTTGCGGAGCACGGGCTCTAAGCGCGCGGGCTTAGCTGCTCCGCAGCATGTGGGATCTTCCAGGAGGAGGGATTGAACCCCTGTCCCCTGCATTGGCAGGCGGATTCTCAACAACTGCGCCACCAGGGAAGTCCCTAGATTGACACATTTTAAACCTCCATCAGGATTAGATGAAAAATAAAAGGGCTACTGAGGTTTTAATACATTAATTTGCAATGTATACAGCAGTTGTGAAAACGTTCCCCAGCAGCACTTGGCAACGTGGGAGGAGCAAAGCACGTGCACCGTTGGATTCATGCAGGATTGGGAACTGGCAGGATGAGAGGGGCCTAAGGAAAGGAGGAAAGTGATCCAAGAAAGCTCTTGAAAGCCTCCCTGAAGTGAACGACTATAGGTTATAGGTTAAGAAGAGAAGGAAGTCAAGTAAGGAAGTTGACAGAATGGAATGAGAAGAGCTGATGTATTTAAAATCTTGCTGAGGTCTGAAAGTCATTTATAGCAACATAACTAGCCATCATTCTTTTGATTTTGCCAAAAAAGAAAATGTATTAACCATCATGACTATGGTTCAAGTGAAAAGAACAGATTTTTGATGATTTAATACATAACTCTTTTTATAAGTACCCAATTCAATGCCAAGCATTTCTGTCACTGAAAGGCAAGATAAAAATGACAAAAGAGGGCGCTTCCCTGGTAGCACAGTGGCTAAGAATCTGCCTGCCAATGCAGGGGACATGGGTTCAATCTCTGGTCCGGGAAGATCCCACATGCTGCGGAGCAACTAAGCCTGTGTGCCACAACTACTGAGCCTGCGCTCTAGAACCCGTGAGCCACAACTACTGAGCCCAAGTGCCACAACTACTGAAGCCCACGCATGCCTGGAGCCAGAGGCCACTGCAATAAGCCCGCGTACTGCAACGAAGAGTAGCCTCCGCTTGCCACAACTAGAGAAAGCCCGCGTGCAGCAACAAAGACCCAACACAGCCAAAAATAAATTAAAAAAATAAAATAAAATAAATGAGAAAAGAATCATGAGTAGCACCAGGCCAAAATTAATTTGATTAGCTAAGAAATAATCTACTTAAGCAGTCATTATACTTATAGGTAAATAACTTCATTTGTCTATATAGTTAGCATTAGATCTTTTTTAATATCGTTTGTTATAGGTTCATAAAAACAAAATTCAAATATCCATAACACAAATATGTATGATTTTCAGGCTTCCTTGGATCAATTAAAGTGGAAGATTCAAATTCTTCTAAAAGTAAAGGCAATACCCGACTTTTCAAAAAAGATTTAGGGTGAGTGCTTTGGTGAGAATTTCTCATACAAAAATACTGTGGTTTGATCTAAGATAACACACTGTACAACCAGTCAAGCAAAATGTAATGCTACCGAGAAGTACAAACTTTCATTCTGGGACGTCAGTGACACTTCTCATATAGAAATCAGGGTCTCTTTTTTTCATACCTCTTGTGCCATAAGATGGCTCCAGGGGCTGAGGGCTTAAAATGAAACAAAAGGGATAGTCAGGGTTAAGGCACTATAAAGCTAACTGTGCCTGATAGTGTAGCCTTTGGCTAATTTTCAGTCAGGCACTAGCTCTCAGGTTAACACTTTTCTTTCCTTTAATCATAGAGATTAAAGATGCCTACTTCCTTTTCCATTCAAGCACCAACTGCCTATAGTGGGGTTAATGATGCGGATGCCAAGGAAAAGGACAGTTCCCCCAGCTTTTGTATTTGTGAGCAAACAGCTCTTTTATGATTTTTACTACTAATGATCAGTATAAAAAGGTTTAAAGGCTCCTTCCTAAATACTTTTTCCATATACCCCCCCACACACAAATGGAAAGATACTGCTGTACCCAGATACTAATTAGTTTTGAGGCACAAGTTACATTAGAAGGAAAAAGAATTTGGGCTAGTGTGTATATTTCATTCAGTGGAGACTCCTTGGTTAAATAAACAGCAGAATTTGCTGGGTTGGGGGGAAGGAAAAGAGGCCAAGAATGCTTACCGCTTGTCACTGTCAGCTTTCTCATGGAAGACTTTACTAAGGGAGTTTCCAGGGAGGAGAATGAGCTATTCTAAGCAACGTCATTGAGGAAGAAAGAGGAGTTCCTGTGGTCTTTGGGCCAGCTAGCTATAGAAACTGGTCCCAAGTAGTCAATGGCTTGGAAATGGGGTAGAGGAATTGTGAACTGCCCATATAGTACAGTTAGGAAGTATGTGGATAAAAATTCCTGGAGCTGAAGTCTTTATTGACGGAATCAACAGAACATGCATGGCAGAGTTGGCCACAACGTCCCAACACAGCACATTCTGACATTCAAGTTAGACTCATTTAAATGTGGCTCCTTTTGATTCCTTCAACTTGGTACTATGATTATCTGTACACGGGGATTCTATATTGAAACAACCTCACTCACATCACCACTATCACTCAGTTTTTGGAGACGAACAGCTTGGTCCAAATTTTAAAAAAGGTAATGGGCTAAAAGACAAAAAAAAAAGTCAACTAAGCGATCAGGCCTAATCAAGAATGGCTTAATATTATTCATTCTCTTCTTTGAACATTTTGCTTAAGTGTTTTACTAGAGCTACTAGCTCAGGGTTCCCACCACATGCATCAATTTGTTTATAGGCTTTAGATTCAAGCTCTTTAAGAGTATTCCGAGTGTATTCAAAAGAACCTATGTTCTCAAGATAATGTACACAGTATTTTTTAACATCTACATTTTCGGTTCTCTGGCGCAAGATATTCTGCACCTGGGTGCTTTCAGGCCTCGACCAAATAGCATGAATAGTAGGGAATGAGAACTTTCCCTCTGTTAGATCTTCACAAAAGCTTTTGTTTTCACTATATTCTTTGGAGTGTAGATTAGCATAATCATCCCTAATTTGGAAAAAGAGCCCAAGTGTATTCAGTAGTGGCTTTAAATCTTCTTTGTAATCAGAGAACAACTGCATGAGACCTACTGCTAATCCAAATAGTCCACCTGTCTTTTGCAGCACCATTGCTTTATATTCTTCTTCAGTGGGACAAGTGTAATTATCCCTCCAGTAGATATCCAGGCCTTGTCCCTGATGGAGTTCTAAAAGCTGGCGGGTAAAAAGCTTTACTGCATCTGGGTGATCAAGGGTTAAGACTTTCTCTAGGCCAAGAAAATATACATAATTGGCAGAATTGATGACAGATGGAATTCCATAGATGCTGTGTGCCACTGGAAAGCCACGACGGAGTTTTGAGTTGTCTTCAATATCATCGATGAGTAAACTGGCATTATGCAACATTTCCGTCACTTCAATGATAATCTAACAAGAAATACAATTGAAAAATTTCATTTTATTTGAATTATTCAAAAGAGCTTATAAATACTTATTGTATATTAACAGATTATAAAAATGTCAGGTGCCTTAGTTTTTACAACTAGTTATTATCTAGCAACCTATTGTATGATCATTAAACTGAATTAAGAGCTAAGAGTATTTTTACATGGTATCTATTAATTTCTTGGAGATTAAGAATAAGGTTAGAATTGCCTAAATACCTGTAGCTTGTCTTCTGGAACTTTTAGCCAATGATTAAACGCCTGTGAAAGTTTGGTTCTCACTTGTTTACCTGCATTTAAAGAATAAAATTTGGCAATAAATTAATACTTTTAATTACAAGAAACACATTCAGAAACTTCCTGTGAAACTAATAAAACTTGACAAATCCAGCCCCACCAATCCATTATCTACTGTAGAGCTTGTCTTCCACTGATGGGCCCTACTACCTCCCTCCAGCAAAACTCATATCCTAAAACGCACCACCTTTTAAAATTAGGGCAGGAAAAAGAGAGTTCTAGGCCTCCAAGGACCCATCAGTAAGCTCACTCCTTTCATCTTAACTTGTATCAACAGTTTTGGAATGGAATGTGTGGGGTTTTTTTAAAACACCTTTATTGGAGTATAATTGCTTTACAATGTTGTATTAGTTTCTGCTATATAACAAAGTGAATCAGCCATATGCATACGTATATCCCCATATCCCCTCCCTATGCATACGTATATCCCCATATCCCCTCCCTCTTGCATCTCCCTCCCATTCTCCCTATCCCACCCCTCTAGGTGGTCATAAAGCACCCAGCTGATCTCCCTGTGCTATGTGGCTGCTTCCCACTAGCGATCTAATTACACTAGGTAGTGTATGTATGTCAATGCTACTCTCTCACTTCTTCCCATCTTACCCTTCCCCCTCCCCGTGTCCTTTATTCCTGTCCTGCTCCTAGGTTCTTCAGAACCATTTTTTTTTTTTAGATTTCATATATATGTGTTAGCATACAGCATTTGTTTTCCTCTTTCTGACTTGCTTTACTCTGTATGACAGACTCTAGGTCCATCCACCTCCCTACAAATAACTCAATTTTATTTCTTTTTATGGCTGAGTAATATGAAATGTGCTTTTAGGGAATTATGATCTAATACATTCCTTTTTTTGAAAAGGGAGCCAGTCTAGTTAGTGGCAGTTAATTAGCACCATCCACTTCAGAGGCTATAGGTATTTTTTTTTTTTTTTTACTGACATGTAGCTGATTTTCAATGTTGTGTTAATTTCTGCTGTACAGAAGTGATTCAGTTATACATATATATACATTCTCTTTTAAAATATTCTTTTCCATTATGGTTTATCATAGGATACTGAATATGGTTTTCTGTGCTATACAGTAGGACCTTGTTGTTTATCCATTCCATATATAAGTATAGGTATTTTTAAGTAAATGTACATTGCTATTGAATTACCTTATAGAATTACTTCTTAAAATTATCTACCATTCCTTTATATTAAGATTTTAGAGACTGGACAGCTCTGCTTCTTTCCTATCAAAAAGTGAATTACCACTCCATGAAGTATTCCCTTTTAACATCCTGAATGTAGTCAAAAGTTAATCTCTTTATTTTGACTAGGGCCATTAGTGTTTCAATATTATCTTTTTCTTACACAGAAAGCTCAAGAGAGGTCTTTGGGTAGTAGTCACCATTAGAAGTCATTTTAGCCCAAATATAAAGGAATGGTATATTCCTTTATATATAAATCCACAACCAGTTCATTTAACAAAAATGTTCTTTCTATGAGCTTCCTGCTAAAGCGAATGCACAGTAAAACCCTAATTTTAGATTAGGTTTATAAAGTTTCAGTAAACAAAAACAGTATTTTCTGAGTCCTATTTGTGTTTTCTCTGCACCAATCAGCCAAACAAATGAATACACACACCCTCATTACATACCCAAATGGAACAAAGTTTCACTTTCTGTGAGAAGTCTAAAAGGGAAGGATCTCTTAGGGTTCTGGAAGCAGTATCCTCTGTCTACTAACCCTTAGAATGTGGTCTGAATAGCAATTATATCCTTTATCCTTCTGATTTACTTTCCAGTTTGACAAAGGTCAATCTGGGCTATACTGAGAAGGCACAACTGTGCAAAGTAACCCTGTCACCTTAAAAAAGAAGTTAAGAAGATGAAGAACAGAGAATCAATGTGCAGGCACGTTTTCCCCTTCACTTCAGAATGTATTTAGAAAACAGTACAATAAATGGCTTAACTTACAGGTACTCAGGTATTTACATATCTATGTATTTATTTATTTATTTATGGCTGCGTTGGGTCTTCGTTGCTTCATGGTCTTTCTCTAGTTGTGGTGAGCGGGGGCTACTGTTCGTTGCAGTGCGTCGGCTTCTCACTGCGGTGGCTTCTCTTGTTGCGGAGCATGGGCTCTAGGTGCAAGGACTTCAGTAGTTGTGGCTCATGGGCTCTAGAGCGCAGGCTCAGTAGTTGTAGCACACAGGCTTAGTTGCTCCGCAGCATGTGCGATCTTCCCGCACCAGGGCTCGAACCCGTGTCCCCTGCATTGGCAGGTGGATTCTTAACCACTGCACCACCAGGGAAGTCCCCTCAGGTTTTGTTTTAATATTACAGTAATTACTGTTTCCTCTTTAAGACCGTAATGTTACTGACTCCCTTTCTGCAGGCCCTCTTCTTCCTCCATTTCAAAACCCACCCTCCACCTCCCACTGCAAAGGCCTGGGGACCTACACTTCTACGCTAGGATAAATAAATAAACATAAATAAAAGTCATTCGGGGCTTCCCTGGTGGCGCAGTGGTCGAGAATCCGCCTGCCGATGCAGGGGACACGGGTTCGTGCCCCGGTCCGGGAAGATCCCACATGCCGCAGAGCGGCTGGGCCCGTGAGCCATGGCCGCTGAGCCTGTGCGTCTGGAGCCTGCGCTCCGCAATGGGAGAGGCCACAACAGTGAGAGGCCCGTGTACCACAAAAAAAAAAAAAAAAAAAAAAAGTCATTCTACTTCATTAATTTCAGAATATCCTAATATCAACAATTATTAATTATTATAACCTCTTATCAGCAAGAGTAACTCTGAAGCTCTCTGTGAAAAATACTTTATGCATAACACAGTTTCCTCTTTCTTTAGGAAACTCTTTTGAGGTTATATTCTATCATGGGTGCAAGAGTATATTTGATTTGAAAAATAAAAAAGATGGGGTACCTAATGAGAGTCTTAAATATGTTATCTAATGGCCTAAAACATTACTTCCAAATAATGAGGATTAAAAAAAAAGTTACAGAAGTAGTTCATTACACAGGTAAGCATTACTGTTAAAATGTAACTACAGGCAGTCCTTGTTCTGCACAGTAGTGGAGCAGAGACACTGGGTGGTGCTAGTTGGACACTTGTCATCACTGGTAACTGGCATGTTTTATGGTAGCCCAGTTCCAACCAGTGTTTGCCAGCGTGTAACAAAATAAGTCCAGCAATAGGTGGGACGAGTACAGGAGAAATAGTGCTACCTTTCTCAATGGGAGACTCTTAAATAAGTAAAGTTACTGGCTGCTGAATAAATGTCACTCAAAAGCAGTCTCTTGGCTTTTTCTTAAACAGTAGGCAACTTTTCCCTTGCATTCTCTGCTTGTCTCTCCTCCATTCTTTTGAAGCACTGACATTAACAAGTATGTCTCCATGAGGGTCTGCCAGAATAGAAATGACACTAATCATGATGGTTTCCAAGGTGGAAGTAGGGAGCTAGCACTCTTCTGGCTTCAGACAACAGTATTTATCCTCCCCAGACTCATGAAGAATCGAAATGCCATTGAGGAGTGCTCATCAGGAAAAAGTGTGCACTTTATAACAGAATTGAAAAACTTTTTATTGTGATTGAGTTGAGATCATCACTACAGTTGAGCCACACTATGGGCTAAATAGGTTTCTATAGTTGTCAACTTACTTTTTTTTTCTGGGCCATGCCACACAGCTTGTGGAATCTTAGTTCCTGACCAGGGATTGAACGTGGGCCCTCGGCAGTGAAAGTGCAGAGTCCTAACCACCGGACTGCCAAGGAAGTCCCAACTTATCACCTTTTAGTACCTGGAAGTTTTATTACAAGAAGCCACGCTTATCACATGCATGAGTTTTTCCTTGCTACTATCATTTCCCAGAAAAGCTTAAAAAAAAAAAAAAAAAAAGAGTGAGCAAAATAGAACAAGTGCATACATATGATTAGGCAGGTGTTTCTTTAGGAAGCCATGTTCAAGTGACTCATCTTTATATAGGAATAATGTGGGCAATGCTTCCAAGTAACGTGCTTTGGATGCTTTGCTATTTGTCTCTTAAAGGAACCAGTAGTATAAGAAATGCAGTGTGTGTGATAATGGAAAACCTGAACAGGGAAGTTAAGTGAAGCTTCTTCTGGTTTCACAAATTGGCAGAACATCCCCTAATATCTAAAGAGTAGGGAATAGGAATGTGTGGCATCCATAAAGAATAAAAGTTCTAATGAGATACTCAAATGTTTTAACTGTTTTTAATTTTTTAGTTATGTTATAAAATTGGATATTTTTTAATGGGTGCCTCAAAAACATCTGTTTTAAGAACAAAAAGTTGTAAAAGTTTATTATTATTTTCCTCATATGTATCTTCTTACAAAATAGAAAGTAGAAACTCTCAAGAGCTGTCAATTCTAACCTTTTCTGTATGCTAATACTTATTTATTTATTATTTTTTTTGTATGCTAATATTTAAATGACCATTACTTTATATAGATGACCCTATATGTACTATAACTAAACTGTTACCTGGTAACTGAAGTAAGTACTTGTAAGGTTCTAGAAGAATTCTTTGGGCTGTTTCTTGAGTCTTCTCCATTGTTTTTTAATTTCAAAGCTGATCTGTAAAAAAGGAGAAACATAAAGATGATGTAGTTAACTAAATTATCTGAGTATCAAAGTGCAAAGGAATTTGTATTTGTATTTCAAGGTGTTTTAGTAAAGGTAAACTTTCAGTTTGGTTTTAAATGAAAATTCTACACCTATGAAATCGTGAAAACATTATGCTAAGCGAAGGAAGATGGTCACAAAAGGTCACATATTATATGATTCCATTTATATGAAATGTTCAGAACAGGCAAATCTATAGAGACAGAAAGTAAACTAATGATTGCATAGGGCTGGGGTGGGGGGAAGAGAGAGTGACTGCTAATGGGGGTTTCTTTTTGGGGGGATCAAAATGTTCCAGAATTAGACTGTGGTGCTGGCTGCCCAACCTTGTGAATGTAACAAAACACACTGAGTTGAATACTTTGAATGGGAAAACTATATGATATGTAAATTATATCTCTTTTTTAAGAAAAAAAAAGCAAAGTCTTCATTTAAGTGATTATATTGGTCAAGGTGTTCACCTGGATTTTAAGTGGTTTCCTTAGTCACAAAAGTTACATTAAAAGCCTCTCCTATTTTATCAACCATAAAAGGCTTAAACTGTTGACATCAACATCAAAAGAAAACCACAGAATTAGATACTTCTATACTTGATTGATCATATAAATTAATAAACATACTTTTTTTTCTAAGAGCATTAAAATGAGTATGTTTTATACATTTGACCCTTAAACAACAGCAGAGTTAGGGGTACCAACACCTGCCCTCCGCGCACACACACACACACACACACACACACAGCTGAAAATCTTCTGCAGCCACAGATTCAACCAAGTGCAAATCATATAATACTGTAGTATGTATTTATTTTTAAAAAATCCATGTATTAGTGGAGCCCAGCAGTTCCCACTCACGTTGTTCAGGGTCAACTGTGTATTTAAAATATAAGGAGCAAATCCTATTCTGCATTTTCTTCACAATCAATCCATTTCAGACATTCTGATTAAGACATGTATTTACTTGAGTGCAATTATATTATTAAAAATATTCCCCTGTAGTGACTTATTATTCTGAATTTTATATTTACTCCAATATTTCCTAGAACGTCACTCAGTTTTCCTATAATCCCCCTTTACTATTGAATCTCTACTATTTCTTTGTAAATATCTATTGCTATTTTTGTTTGTCCTCCTATTAGGAGTCTTCATTTCTGTTTTTGTTGTTTTTCCTCTTTTTTGGGGAATGGGAGGGAGTTTTCATTTCTAATTGGCACACTTTAGAAGGTTTCTCACCTTTGTCTACTTTCTTTTCCTTCTTGGGACAATGATTTTGTCTCCAGGATCATGAGACTAAAAGATTGAGAAGTGTATTTTCCGTAGTCTACTCCTGAGTATCTAGGTGAAACAATACTAAAACATCAGCACTTCCCAAAGGAAATCCTTTCAGCAACGTGAATCTTAAGAGAAACCTTTCATATAGGAAAACTCTACATCTGCCTTGACCAACAATTAATGTTAAGTATGTTGCAAGGGAAAAAAGTTCAGAAAATATTTCAAAATAATCCAAATACCAGTTTAGTAACCTATTACCTATACTGCTTAAAGTTTGACACAGATCATCTTATTCTTAAGAGATTAAAGAAAGAAAAGAAGATGATGCGCAGGAAGAATAATCACTTAGGTTAAAAGATTACTGAACAGAATTAAAAGTAGAATTTTAAAAAAGCATCTCGAATACTATTCTATTTAAACCAGTTAGTAGCCATCCTTCCCAACTAGGTTGAGAATAAAAATTAGGTTTATCTTTTTCACAGCCTCCAGAACACATCTGACTTAATTTAAAAATCAGTAAGACCAACTTTCAATAATTCTCTTTTGTCTCTGTATCAGTAACAACAATACGCTGCTAGACAGATTTTCAGCGCGAATGTTTCAATTCTTAGGGCTTAGCTGGTTGACGTTTTGTTCGACTGAAAATATTAGTTATGAACTTTAAATAATCATTCTTTCCTTTGCTCACTCTGGTTAAGTTTAAGAATACTCACTTAACAAATAAGTCAATTAATGTTCCTTCCCCAGAGAATGTTTGTATGCAAGTATTCTCAACAGTGGGAAAATACAGAAGCCTCAATTTTGCTAGGTACTGAAAACTAAAGTTTTGTGTCTTCTAAAGAGTCTGAGGGTTTCTACATTACCGTGGCATATACTGATTTGGCTCTTTTTCTTTTCTTCTTTTTTAACCCCAAAGACTCCAATTTATCACACCTAGAAACTTCAGCTATCACATACTGGACCTGAATATAAAGAGGCATTAATGTGTTACATGAACTCTACTAATTTACTTTTTAAAAAGTAATTAACTTTTAAACTTTTACCGAAGTATAGTTGATTTACAATGTTCTGTCTAATCTACTTTTAGAACGAACCACCACAGGATGCCTCTGTGGGAGCCTGAAACTACTCATTTTCAAAACTGGGAAACTGCCTTACATTTGTTCAAACAACGCGTGATGAATATTAATTAACACAAAATCAGATTCTCTCCTCCGTGTGGACTACTGAAGCAATATCCCCCTGGTCCTCTACTCTTCAGCCAGTGACCTTTTCGAAATTCAAATCTGGTCCTATCTCCCTTCTGATTGGCAACCCTCCGGAAGTTATCCCATGGCTCTTAGATAAGAACAAAACTCCCTAACAGAGCGTATCAGGTTCGGACAGCCAAGCCCCGGCCCCCGCCAACCCCGGCCCAGCCGCTCCTCATGCTTTAAAAAGCTCCCTCCTGGAAGAAGGCTTTCCAACGTGATGTTCTTTCTCTCTGGAATGTTCTTTCCGTAGTTACCTCCCGCTAACCCTTCCACTCTCGGCTCGATCCTCACTCCCTCGGGCAAGCCTTCCCTCATCTCTCTGAGGCAAACTCCCTATTTCCAATTCTCTTATCACCACGAAACTCTCCTTCGTGGTACTCACACCTGTTGCAATATCACACTGACTTGTGTGGCCATCCTGCCTGTCTCACTAGGCTGAGGCTCACGATGGCAGGGACCACACCAGGCGGTGGCGTTCAAATGTGGGAAAGACGAAATGAACGAAGGGACGTACGGCGAGTACCTTCCAATGCGTTAGAGGACGAAATCCGGGCACACGCACAGAAAAGTGAAAATATCGTGAAAAGTAATTTTTTAAAAAGGGATGGGTCTGTTCTCAGAATTGCTAAATTGACAAAGTGTAAGCGCGGCTGTGAAGCGCGGGGTGCATCCTTCCACTCGAACTCCGGGAGACGATGGATGGGTGTGAAGAAAATTGCTGGAGAGGTACATGGAAGGAATTTAAATAACTTCGAGGCATATTTTCCACAGAGGCTTGGCAGAAGGGCTTCCAACACCGACTCCGTCTAGCAGAGCCTGCAGGGTCGGTGAGGTTCCTGCTTCCTCTCTGCCCCGAGGCCCCCTTCCGCTCCGCGGGGTCCCCTACCGCTCCTCCCCTTCTCCAGACAGAGGATGGAAAATTCAGACACAATCCGGTTCAGCATCCGGGTCCTCACCCTCCTTTCTTTCTTTCCTCTCAGCTCCGCCTCCCAACCTCCCCCACCCTCACTCCCCATCCGGGTTCCCCTCAGCCGCCACCACAGCCACTCACGGTTCGAGGATGATATCACAACTTTCACGCCGGGGGTCCGGGAGTAGCAGTACCCGGCATCAACTTCCCACTTTATAGTTCAGAACAAGGCTCCCCCGGGTGCCTACATGAATCCCTCCCCTCACTTCACGATAGCACTCTCCGCCCTCCTCACCCGCCAGCGACACCGCATTGCTCGGTGCAAGAAAATGCGCCATCCCGCTTACACTGCGCAGGCGTCGTTGCCACCTCCCCTTTGCTTTGTCGCCCCGCCCCCTTTCCCTCCCCCCATTCCCCGTCTCACGTAGGCGCGGGGCGTTGCGGGTCTTGCAGTTCTCAGGGGCAAGGCCTCGCGCATTGGCCCCAGAGGCTGGACTACATTTCCCGGGGAGCTTTGAGGCGTAACTTTCTGTTTCCATAGAACTGGTGGGAAAATGGCGTCGTTGTTTGTATCGCGGGGACCAATAGGAACAGGGTATGGGCGGGTTCTAAAGAAGTCTAACCAATCCGAGGTCGTCTAAGAGGCCATCCGGGAAAGAGGTAGGGGAGGGGAAAAAAAGTCTAGGGGAGGGAAGAAAGGAGGGAAGGGGGGGGCACTTGGGGTGGGGGGGAAGCGATGTTTGCCCGTCAGTCGAGTCCGGAGTGAGGAGCTTAGGCGCCGGAGCTGAGGGAGACTCTTGCTCTTAAGCTTGCAGCCGCCACGGCCACCGCCTGGACCTTTGCCCGGAGGGAGTCGCAGAGGGTCTGTCGCCGCCGTCCTCTGCAGGGTAGCGCGACTGGGGGCCCGGACCTCCAGTCCAGGAGGGATTTTTTGTCGTCCCCCCTCCCCCCAGCGAGGGAGCCCGAGCGGCCGCCAAACAAAGGTACCAGTCGCCGCCGCGGGAGGAGGAGGAGCCGGAGCTTCAGCCTCAGCAACCGCTGGACCCGCCGCCCTTCTTCCCCCATCTCTCCCCCGGGCCTGCTGGTTTTGGGGGGGAGCAGGGGAGGGGACTCTGGACGTGCCAGGGTCGGAGCTTGCCTCCGAGGAAGGTAGGGGCATTTTCTGGGGCTTTCGCGGTCTCGTAAGGGGGTCTTCAGGGGAGTCACTGGGCCCGGCGGCGGAGCTGGGGAAGATCGCTGGGATGGTGTCCCCCGGCGTCCCAGTTCGGGGCCTCGGCCTCCGAGGAACTCGCGTCGCCCCCCTCCCCCCGCAGTTGCCGAGTCCGAGTCGCCCCCCACCTTGGCGGCCGCACACTCGGCGCTTTAGTGCCCCTCGGCCGCGGTGGGGGGCCCCGACCTGTGGGGGGGCTTTGCCGCCGCCCGGCCCCTCGGCGCTCTCGCCGTCCCCGCGGCGGGTAGACGTGGATCCCGCTCGCACTTGTCGGGTGTCCGCCCCGGAGCGGGACGTGGGCTGAGGCTCTGCAGCTGGTCGGTGTAGCCCGCGGCCCTCCGGCGGGTCCGCCGCCCCCGCCGTGCTCCCCGAGGCCCGGCCCGCGCCCGCTCGGACGCGGGGTGCGCAGCCCTTACGAGGGGGAGCGGCCGGGCCGGCGCGCAGGCCCGCGGGCAGGAGGGCGGTCGACCCCGCGCCGGCCCTCGGGCTTGTAGTGAGTTTCTTCTCTGACAGAAATGGCGTCATTGTCGGAGACGGGAAACTCCGTCGGGTCCCGACAATGGGGACGGGAAGCTGTCGAGCTGTGTAGGTGGTCGGGTTTGCGGGGATGGTGGGGCCAGAGGGGGCCCCGGCTCGGCGTTTGGTGGTTCGGGGACTGACGCCTCCTTCGGCTCCTTGTCGGGGTGCAGGCTTCGCACGGTTCCCTCCGCCTCCGCCGGTGCAGAGGGGTGCCCGTGGTGTTGACGGGGTGTCTTTTGTTTCGCCTCCAGGTGCAGGTGAATCTGGTGTTTTCGAGGGGATCGCGGCCCCAGGATCATCATGAAGGTAAGATCGCCTCCAGAAAGCCAGCCTCGGGGGCTAGAGGATCCAGGAAGTGAGGGGTTTGGTCGGGGTCGTGTGAGCGACCCTCGAGTTTTGCCGAGGAAGGTGTGTGGGGTGGCTTGGGGCCCGAGCTCGTCCCCGGGGACGACGGGGGTCAGCTGCCGTGGATTTCGGTGGGCTTTGCTGTGGACTTGGAGCCGGTTATAGGATATCTCGCTGAGGATAATGTATTTTCCCTCGTATAGAACCTCTGTTTTGCAAGGAATGAATGATAGGAATAACTGCGTGAATTTAAGTGTTTTAAAAGCAGGTCAAGTAATCTGACTCTAGAAACTGAACCGTACTGTGGTTCTATCGGTTACGCCGATGAAAGAACATCTCATTTATTGTGTGAACAGTACTGTGAATTTTTAGTAGACCTATTAGATTAGCGAAATCAAATATAATCTTAATCGAAAGATTTTTCAGGAAAATGTTAGTCATCTTTAGACAACTCAGAGATAGCAGTTGTTCCTCATATTTCCGGGGATTTAGGATTATATGGTGTGTTTTCCTCTACTGATCCATTTGGTCTCTAAATTATCAGATGCTCTATTGCACTGTGATGAAACCGACGTGGAAAACCGATAGTCAGGTTCCTCTTAAATGTAAACATGTTAACTGAATGTAGGGTGTTGTCTAAAAAGTGTAATCTACTTAAATGGTGGAAGAAATTATAGTCATAAAAGGACAGGGTTTTTTTTTCACTTTAGAGAATGTGTAATTGAATGCTGTCATATTTTTTAACGCACTTGAGAATGTCTAGATTCAACTGGTGGAGCTTAGAGACTAGCAGATATTTTTCATCCATTACAAATTCACAGGTGCTTGAAAGGAGTACAGGGTTTTCACAAGGATAGAAATGCAAGTTAGTATGTTAAAATGTGGGTGTCATCTGCTTTTGATAGTTCCCTTGAATTTTTTTAAAAAAATTTATTTCTCTTCAGAGTCAGGACTGCTTTCATAGTACTGCATTCAGATTAAGATTTGCAATACTTGTGTTTATGGGAGAAAGTGAAAGCTGTGGCCACTTAAATATTTATCAGTTATACAAAGTAATTAAATTTCATCCAGTTTTTTTTGTGGTTTTTTTTTTAGGTTTTTTTTATTCTTGAGTTTGGGGTGCTGTAAACTCCCACCTGAAACAGTTTATATCTGCTGAATTACTATTTCACCTTCATGTAAATGAAAAAACAGTGATGTTTCAGAAATGAATCCTTTTTGTTAATCACAGATGCTAGCTACACCTTCTGTGACCTGTATGAATCAGTGACAAGTAAATTTATCAGGGAAAACTGTATATCTACTTTTGTGTTGGACAACAATTTCTTAAGAAAAGTGTTGGGTTGAATAATATATAATAAGTTTAGAAGCTGATTAATACAGGATTTAGTTTGGAATAAATGTTGTAAACTGTCACAGTTTCCAGTGTAGTGCCTGGCACATCTTGAGCACTCTGTTAATGTTTGGTTGAAAGAAGTGTAGTAAAGTTGAAGGTCTTTTATATTTTCTTACCTTTTCTTTCTTCCTTTCATTTCCTTTTTTTTTTCTTCAATTTATCTGTTTAAAAAAATGAAAGTACGTTGGAAGCTTCAGCCCTGAAAGTTTCACGGTATTAGGCAAATGCAAATATTTTGGTGTCATTTTTAGAACTACTCATTTTAAGGGCTCAGCATTTCCATTATTACTGGCTTATAAAAAAAGTTACTAGTAATGTTAAAAGGAAAAAATGGTTAAAGTAATTTTCTGATTTTATGAAAGAAGAATTTCTGTCATTGTCACTGTAGTAAGTCCGCTCTTTGGGAATCTGCTAGTAATCAGAAGTCCTAAAGATGTAGTTTATTTCTTTCAACTTAATTTTTTATGTTGTGAAAGTTGAGAGGCTGCCCATGATCGGTATTTTGCTTTAACAAAATTGAAATTCAAAAAGTATGTAGTATTGATTATATTAGGCTTAGATTTTCTTGTTTGTGTGTTTCCAGTCTTTATATTGTAATGACAGCTGAGCTGTAGAAGGACTTACGCAAATTATCGGATCTTATCAAACAGATTTGTACTTTATAGCAAGCTTTTAAGTTTGTAGTATGTGTCCTACTAGTCACAGAATTAAATTTTATTAAGTGATAGTGTATTGAGGTAGTTGAAAGTGTGTAGGAGTACACTTTTTTGGTTGTAGCTTTAAAGTCCCCAAACAATGAAAAATTATATGTAGCATTTTAAGAGCTATATGTTTTAGAAGCAATTTTCCTGTGAGAATTTACTTAAATAAATAAATAAATAAGGCCTCTTTACTGACGAATATACTGTATCTCATGGTATTTTTGCCCAGTGTGTTTTTGAGACATATCACTATAACGGAAAAGCAATTTTGTGCTTTAACATAGATCATGATGTTGGTGTTATGTTCAGTTTATTTTTCATCTTTTTGGTAAACCTTTCAATGTCACTGATAGCACATTATCAGGAAATGATAGATTATTGAAGTTTATAAATAATTCTGAGACTTAGTTATGTCAGATACATTTCCTACTCTTTTCTAAAACTTTTTTTTTTTTTTTTTGCTTTTCTATTGCGCAGGTTATTAACATCTCTTATTACACTGCAGTAAATTTTGCAGTGGAAATGGGCTGGATAGAGTAGGCATTTCAGAATCTTTAGGGGATAAGTGATTTAGGTGGTTGTACTTAGGATCTGGGGAGATGGGCTTTTTCAGATGTACCATTCTCTCCTCAGTAATCACTGCCTGAGACCACATAAAAATAATGGATTGATTACAAGTGTCTTTTTTAATGTCCTTTGCTTGTGTGAGTATTCTCAGTCCCTTTCCCCTTTCTCCCCCCCCCTTCCTTTTCCCTTTCCTCTCTCTGGATCCCTCCCTCCCTCCCTCTTTCTCTTCTACCTTTCCTTTCTCTCTTCCTCCTTATTCTTTCCTGCCTCCCTCTCCCCATCTCCCTTCATTTCTCCCTCCCCCTTTTATAAATCATTCATTTAACAACAATCCCTTCCACGTGTCAGGCAGTGTGGCATGAAGCTAAATATGCTCTCAGACCTGCTGTCAAGGAGCTCACAATTTAGTTGAAGACGGAGAAAAAGAAAGCAAACAGTGCATATTGAATTATAAGAGTATTTTTTGCAATATACGGTATGTGTGATAAGTGCAATGGGAGGAGGTAAGAGGGCGCTTAAAGCAGAGAGCCATTGAAAGTTTTCTGGTGGAACTGGCATCTAAGCTGAGGGTTAAAGCTTTTGCTAGGCAAGAAGAGTAGAAGACAGTGTTTCAGATAGGGAACAACATATTAGAAAATAAAGGAAAGAACAAGATGAGGTATCTGGAAACTGTAAGTAGTTCACTATGGCTGGATTAACTTAAAGCGTGATGTATTCGGGGTGGGAATAGGAGGGCAGTGATGGGAGACGAAGTTAAGTTAGGGAGTTGAAAATTTTCTCGAAAGCTACATGGAGCCACTGAAGGTAAAGACACTGGTTTGTACTGTAGAGAGAACACTTTGGTAGTATTGTAGTGAATAAGTTAGAGGGAGATCTGAATGGAAAGTCTAGAGACTCCAGGTGATAAGTCAAAGTGAGAAGTGAATAAGAACCTGAACTAATGTGGCGGGAGTGGAACAGAGGGAATAGATCTGAAATACCTAGGACGTAGAATTCAGGACTTCTCCCTGGGGTGGGAGAAGATGGAGGTTTCTCTCTTGGGGCATGAGATAGATGTTATCGTCCTTTGAATCATGCTGTCACTGGAGTAAACATGAATAAGGTTCTGAGTATTTAAGGGACCTGTAGGAGGTCCACATCCAGGTGGACTTACTAATTAAGACCTAAGGGTAAGAGCAGGTCGAGTGAAGAGAAAGCAGAGGCTTGCTTAATCCAGTGTGAATGTTAACTTGTAGTTAATATTCATAATATTTCAAGGGATTTAGACCCATAATATGGCAAATGAATTTTGTGCTATAAATTTGTGGTCTTTTTGATGAACAGGTAATTTTATAAAATACCGACTTGTTTTCTATCCAAATTTCTAATCCTTTGCTTGTTGTAATTTTTATTTTTATTTTATTTTATTTTTTTATGGTACGCGGGCCTCTCACTGTTGTGGCCTCCCCGTTGTGGAGCACAGGCTCCAGACGCGCAGGCTCAGCGGCCATGGCTCACAGGCCCAGCTGCTCCACGGCATGTGGGATCTTCCCAGACCGGGGCATGAACCTGTGTCCCCTGCATCAGCAGGCGGACTCCCAACCACTTTGCCACCAGGGAAGCCCTTATTGTAATTTTTAAAAGTATGCTAGACAAGTACATATTACACCGAAGAGTGTGTTTTTGCTAACTTAGCTTGTAAATTCAGTTACTGAAGAGATATTGTGTGCCTTCTTTGTACCAGACATGGTTGTAGGTATTGAGGATATAGCGGTAAACAAAATAAGAATTCTTGTGGAGTTTACTGTCTACAGTCGACCCTAGAACTGCACTTATATGTGGATTTTTGGTAAATACAAATATGTAGTGTAAATGTGTTTTCTTTTTATGATCTTAATATTTTCTTCTCTCTAGCTTACTTTACTGTAAAATACATATAACACTCAAAATATGTGTTAATCGACTTTTTATGTTACTGGTAAGGCTTTGGTTAACATTGGATTAGTAATAGTTCAGTTTGGGGGAAGTCAAAAGTTATACATGGATTTTCCACTGCATGGGGGTGGTGGTGCCCCTAACTCTTACATTGTTCAAGTGTTGATTGTATTAGGGTAGACAGACACCAAACCAGAAAAAAAGAAGTGATAAGTGGTATGAAGGGAAGTGAAGCAGAATCAGGATAAGAGGGTAGAGTGACTGAGAGTGTTGCTTTAGATTAGATTGTTTGCCCTTGAGATGTTTAAGGAACAAGAAGGTGGCCTTTAGGGCTGGAGTGGGAGGAGATGAGGCTTGAGAGGTCACAAGGGCCAGAACAATGTAGGCCACAGTAAGGACTTAGAGTAAAATCTGAGTGTGCTAGGAAGTCATCGCAGAGTCTGGAGCAAGAGAGTGAAGTGGTGGTGTAGAGAATAGACCGTAGGGGGCAAGAGCAGAAGCAGGGAGATGCGTTGCACGTCGGTTCTGGTGAGAGAGATGGTGGCAGACTCGGTGTGGGAAATGGTTGTATTGAAGGTGGGGGGATGTAGAGTTCTAATGGATTGGGTGTGAGGGAAAGGTTCTGCTTGCTGCTGCTTACGGATGACTAACCCTCCCATCCCTGACCCCTTTAAATAAAAATCTTTTTGCTGTGATTAGTTGGTGGATGGGATTCTTGGAACTGAGTGTAGCCAAGAAGCCGTTCCCAACTCTTAGGCTTCCCTTACTGGTGAGCAGTGAACACTGAGCTGAGCAGTCCTTTGTTTTTGTTTTTTTTGTTTTGGTTTTGAATTTTAGGAAATGAGGTAAAATTCACCCTTTAAAGTATGCAATTCAGTATTTCTTAGTCTTTTCACAAGATCGTGTATCCATCACTACTGTCGAACTCCAGAACATTCTCACCTTCCCCCCAAAGCGTTCTCTCTTCCCTTTACCCCTCCCCTGATGATCACTAATCTACTTTCTCTTTCCAAGAATTTGCCTATTCTGGACATTTCCTAGCAGCGGAATCATACAGTATTCCTTTTGTGTCTGACTTCTTTCACTTAGCATAATATTTTTAAGGTTCATTCATTTTTGTAGCATATGTCAGTATTTCATTCCTTTTTATTGCTGAATAATAGTCCATTTTCTGGATGTACCACATTTTGTTAATCCGTTTATTAGTTGTTGGACATGTGGATTATTTCTACTTTTTGCCTATTATGAATAATGCTGCTGTGAACATTATTTACAAGCTTTTGTGTGAACATGTATTTTCAGTTTTGGGGGGCGTCCTAGGAGTGGACCTTTCAGTTTTCAGGGTGGTGATACTACCTGTGGTAACCCTGTTGAGAGCTGAGTGTTGGACTTCAGATGTTTTGTGTTGCTGTGGCAAATGGCCACCAAGAAGTTGGACATTTAAAAAATTCACTTGGGGCTTCCCTGGCGGTGCACTGGTTCACCCCCACTGCTTCTCATTGTGGCAAAATTAAAAATTAGCTCAACATTTACTGAACGCTTATGTACGAGTCTCTGATCTAGCCAATAGGACAGGTGGAAAGTCCTGGCCCTGTGGATGTTACCTTTTAAGGTGGGGAGGTGGGCAGACAAATCAGAATAAACATAGTAAGTAGATTATCTAACCTGTTAGGTGGTCAGCAGTAGGGCAGTAAGTGGGGAGTTCGGTAAGGAGGATTGGGACTGTGGAGTGGGCAGGTTGTAGCACTAAGTGAGGTGGTCAGGTAGGGCTCATTGAGAAGACATTTGTGCAAATGCGTGACGGAAGGATGTAAGGGAGCGAGTCATGTGGCTTCAAAGGCATCTGGACATGTTCAGTGAAGTGCACAGAGGCCAGGGTGGCTGGAGTAGAGGAAGGAAGGAAGGAAGGAAGGAAGGAAGAGATCAGGAGTGAATGGGGTCAGACAGGTAAGGGGGATGCAGGCTGGGGGTGGAGCAGATCAGATCACATCACCTGGGACCTTGCAGGCTTTTGTGAGGATTTTGGCTTTCACTCTGATAGCAGTGGGGAGCAGTTGTGGGTTTGGAACGGAGGAGTGATGCAGTCTCATTACAGAGGGGCAGCTTTTCATTATATTTTTAAAGGATCACTGACTGCTGTGTTACAAACAGGCTGTAGGCAAGTCTACAGGATAGAACCTGACCAGTTAAGAAGGTGTAGTTATAAGGGATGGTGGCTGGCTGCCACCGTGAGGGAGGTACGGAATTGTCAGATTCTAGATGTGGTTTGAGGGTAGAGGCAAAAGGAGTTCTTCTCAGATTGAATGCAGAGGAAAGGCAAGGAGGATATCAAGTAGTTTTGGCTGAATAACTGGAAAATTGGGATTTTATGATGAAGTTAGGGCTGCGTAATTTTTGGAAGTAAACATTTATATTTAATAAATTTATAGGATATATTTTATATTTGTGAAGCAGGCTGACTGGTATATTGCTCTGTGGAATGGCTGTAAACGAAATGTAGGTATGCTATACAGTGGACCCTTGAACAGCATGGGTTTCAACTGCTTGGGTCCACTTAGTAGACGAGAATTCTTGTCAGTGAATACTACAGTCGTACTACACAGTGTGTGGCTGGCTGAATCCGAGAATATGGAACTGCACATACGGAAGGCCAGCTGTAAAGTTATAGCGGGATTTTCAGCTGCGCCCCTAACCCCGGTGTTGTTCAAGAGTCAGCTGGGTTAGCTTTTTAGTAACAGACGTTTAGAGGCGTTGGAGCCTTTCATTCTTGTTGAATTGTTTAAAAACAGGACTGCTGCTGCCGCCTTCATTTTGGTGTCACAGAACAAGGATGTTTCTACATTCATGAGACGCATGCACTAGTATTCTGTGTAAGATGACACCCACAGTCATCTGTGGGTTAAAAAGGATCAAAATCTTTTTGATATTTAAATGTTGCAGATTTTAGAAGGCGTGGATTTTGATAAGGCATATACTGCAAGTAGAATTATTTAAAATTTGTATTGATTACCTAAGTGCAAAGCATCACTTTTGGCTTGTAACTTAATTTGAATATAAAAGACAAAATATTAAAAAAACAAACGTGTCACTATTTCTTTCAGTTGGGCCTTCTTTAAACCTAGTGGACATTGAATGAAACATGAGCTATAAATAATGAGCTTTTGTTTCCAAGATGATTGAACTTTTTCATTTATATACTTTACATCAAAATAAGACAGTTTATTTGTTACCCCTTAAACTACTAATCAGTATGTTTAACTTAATTTTAAGAAAGAGCTTTTGTTATAAAAATTATTACATCTTTTAGGAGTGCAGGAAATCTTGACATTCAAGTTTTCCGTGGAAGATAATGTGTTTCCAGAAATCTGATTATTTTCCTAAGATTGGAGACAGCTTTCAAGTTTGGGGAGGAAAAATGAGTTTAAAAAAGTATGTAGGGCTTCCCTGGTGGCGCACTGGTTGAGTGTCCGCCTGCCGATGCAGGGGACATGGGTTCGTGCCACGGTCTGGAAAGATCCCACATGCTGCGGAGCGGCTGGGCCCGTGAGCCATGGCCTCTGAGCCTGTGCGTCCAACGGGAGAGCCCACAACAGTGAGAGGCCCACGTACCACCAAAAAAAAAAAAAAGTATGTAAAGTTTACCAGGAGATAAAAAGATCTGCTAGGGTCAGTTTACAAAGACAGAGAAACCAAATTTCATGTTCACCTTGTATACTAACAGTCATATTTTAGGCTGGTTAATAGGACTAAAGGGACAGAATAAAAGAGGCAGAAAAGCAAGTTTTAAAACAACACTTGTCTTACTCAGGATAATATCCAACTGTGAATAACTAGATGTACTGAGCTTTAGGACAGTTGGAGATAAGTATACAATTCTCCTTACTCTGCCTGGTTTGTCTTCCCAGCTTAACATTGGTGCTGGCAGTCAGGTGGTAGAGAGCCTGATTCTCCGGGCCATTATTATGATTTGAAGGAAGAAAATCTTTACAGAAAGTAATGTATCACCTTTAAGTTATAAATTTAGCTATTAATTAAGAGAATAATAATTCGGTATGTAGTCTTTTACTATTCAAATGTGTCAGATTACAGTCCATATGGGACAATGGGATGGATACTTTACCTAGACTTTCCTTATTTAAGCCATTTTTTAAAAATTAATAGATGAATTTTTGGCAGTGTGACTTAACTCTAGGATATCTAAAGTCCTATGTCAAGGTTTTGACAAGTAACAGACTTCTGTCTCCTAATTTGATAATGTTGCAGGGCGTAATTGCTTATGAGAGTATAGTCATTGATAACTGTTTAGTAAGTTTCATTTAAAGTCACACTAATTTTTTATCATTTTCTTTAATAGCAGAAATGAAGATAATAAACTGCCAAACCTTTGATCAGATGGTACTTAAAGAAAAAACTCATACTGATGGTCAAAGTTATACTTGAAAATGGCTATAAAAACCACTTTGTTTAGTTAAGTACTCAGTAAATAGTGTAGCTTAGTGATTAAGAGCATATGGCTGGGAAAGAGAGAGGTCTTGTTGCCACTCCTGTCTTTCTGTGTTCTTTACTTGGCTGTTGAAGTTTAGGTAAAGTTATTTATTTTTGAATTGAAAGTAAACATCAGTTTCATTTTTTGCAAAGTGGGGTAATAATAGTTACATCCCAGGGTTGTGTAAGTACTAAATGAAATTACATTCGACGTATGCTGTGCTCGGCATTGTTCTGAGCAGTCAGTACATGGTAGCTGCATTATTCTGGAAAAAGCCTGTCATTTCTGTTTTAAATGGATAGAGTGAGGATTCTTTCATCAAGACTGCTTGGGGGAAAAAAAAAGATTGCTTGGGATTGAATTGGGACTTGTGTGCTCCAAGTTGTGGGCAGTTTTCTTAAACTCTCTAGGAAGGCTGATGTCTTTGTCTAAGGTGAGGAATGGTGGTAGCACTTAGCTTGTGGGGCTGTTGGGATAACTAAAACAAGACCTGCTCCATGGTAAGTTATTACTTATTATGTAAAATTGTAGCTATTACTATTAGTTCATGGGAAGAATGTGTAAAGTCTTGTGAATTTAAACAGGCTTTTGGGGTGATGCAGTGATTAGTCTCTTAAAGGTTGATTTGGAAGTTGGGAGAAGAAGTTACAATTTTGCAATTGAGATTAAAGCCTGTTATTGCTGTCTTTATGAAATCCTTAAAAACAGTGTGTTCAGTGGAAGGTGAAAACCAGATTTCTTTATTCTAAGAACTCTTTGCTCCCATTTCAAGCCTTTATTTTTTCTAGCCCTTCCTGATGCAGAAGCTTCTCTTAGTAAATACAATACTTGTTCTCTCTTCTCATTTGCTGCTGGATTGACCAGATGGGATTCTTTCAAGGGAAAAGTAAATTTTACTTCCAAGCCTAGAGGGTGGTTATTGCATTAAGTGAGCCACAGGAGATCTTCACTTTCTAAGTGGGCATCCACCTCCAGACTTGCTTATGTGGGGACATTTTTTTTCTTCTCAGGGTCAGATCACTGTTGTGATGTGGCAGTTAGTCACCTGAAGCTGCTCTAGTGTGGCGAGCCTGTGGGGATGGGGCGAACGCGTGCTGGGGCCCCTGCCAAGCCTGCGTCTCTACTTGAGAGAGTAAAAGGAAAACTGAACAGGCTTGACGACAGACAGCTACTGTCGCTGTCAAAGTTTAAATGAGGCAGCTTGGCTTACACCTATTTGGGAGTTTTTAAAACATTTAGCTTTTTATGTTTTCAGTTTTATCTTGGTAAGTATAGCTCATCCGAGGTCCCATTTCAATTTTTTATCTGAATATCCTTGTTGAAAGTTGTTCACTGATTTTGCTTTTTTGGCTGCACCCCGTGGCTCGTGGGATCTTAGTTCCCCAACCAGGGATCGAACCCGGGCCCACTGCAGTGGAGGCACGGAGTCCTAGCCACTGGACCACCAGGGAAGTCCCATGTTCAGTGATTTTTTGTGTGTGTGTGGTACGCGGGCCTCTCACTGTTGTGGCCTCTCCTGTTGCGGAGCACAGGCTCAGCGGCCATGGCTCACGGACCCAGCTGCTCCGCTGCATGTGGGATCTGCCCGGACCGGGGCACGAACCCGTGTCCCCTGCATCAGCAGGCGGATTCTCAACCACTGCACCACCAGGGAAGCCCGGTGATTTTTTTTTAAAAAGTGGTTCAGTGTCGGAGGGCTCTTGACACTTAGTAAGTCACCTAATTTTGCTTTGCCCCAACTTGGAGAAGTACTTTTCTAAACTAGTTCTATTCCTAGCAAAATAAAAGAAGTTTTCTTTTTTTAATTATAAAAGCAATACAGTTTGCTGTAAATATTGAAAATCACAGAAATGTAATATATACAGTGAATAGTAAAAGTCATTACCTTCCCCAGTCTCACTTCCTGTTGGCAATTTGATTTAAAAGTTTGGGGTGTATTCTTCCATCCGTTTTTCCTTGCACATATAAACAGACATCTGAGTATTTTTTGATATGCTTGGCTTTACAAAAATGGGCTTATACTATGCATACTGTTCTGTGGCTGTTTTTACATCTTTCTATATCAGTATATGACAGATGTGTGTCATTCTTTTTTGATGCCTTCAGCAAGGTTTTATTTGCATTCAGTGTGCTATTTTGTCTACCACCAAATGATTTATTTAGGTCACCACTGTGTTTCTTTAGCTTTACGTTATGGCAGATATGTATAGGGCTCGCTTAGCAGTGTTTAGCATTCAGTAGATATTCAGTAAGTATTATTAATGTATTTGAATATCTAGTACACTGGGTGGTGAATAGTCCCAGTCATCTGTAACATTTATAATAGTCTCTCATAACCCTGTAGATTATTATTACAGCTACTATTAATGAAATCTGATTGCATGAGATGGCTTTTTAAAAATGCTTATTTATTTATTTATGGCTGCCTTGGGTCTTCGTTGCTGCCCGTGGACTTTCTCTAGTTGCGGCGAGCGGGAGCTACTCTTCGTTGCGGTGCGCGGGCTTCTCATTGCGGTGGCTACTCTTGTTGCAGAGCACGGGCTCTAGGCGCGCGGGCTTCAGTAGTTGTGGCACACGGGCTCTAGAGTGCAGGCTCAGTAGTTGTGGCGCACGGCCGTAGTTGCTCCGCGGCATGTGCGATCTTCCCGAACCAGGGCTTGAACCCGTGTCCCCTGCATTGGCAGGTGGATTCTTAACCACTGCACCCCCAGGGACGTCCCGAGATTGCTTTTAAAAGGTAAGCTGTGAGAGGTAGTGAGGGAACATCCTGTGCTATATGGCTCCTTCTAAAGAAGCTAATGTTGTTCTTGGGCTCTTATTAGAAAGTTTAATTTGGGACAGACCACTGTAGGCAGTGACTCCAGCAGATGTTTAGAGTCAGAATATGTGGTTTGTAAAGGATTTTGTAACACTACAGTTAGGTTTTTAAATGGCACATTATGTTTGTAAAGTTTCATAATCATTAGTTATTTCTTATAACATCCCTTTGAGGCAGGTCAGCAGCATTTTTCCTCTTTTATGGTTGAAGAAGCAGATGCAAAGATGTTGAGTGATTTGCCCACAGGCACACATTAAACTGATGGCAGAATCTGTTCTCCTGTTAGTAAACTGAACCATGCTGGCTCTACTAGTTATAAGAATAAAAGTGTTGCCATTTAGTGACTTTTTGATGGCTTTATGGAATAGTTAGTTTAGAAACCTTTTACCTACTTTTATTGAAAGGAACAGTTTTAAAGCTAGAATTTATTTGCATTATAGTATTAAATATTTTAGGGAAATCTGTCCTATTCTCTTATAAAACAGAAAAAATTATATGAAAATGTATTAAAATGAACTGCAGTGGACTTAGTTTTCCTCGGAGAACCTATACTGGCTTGAAAATTAGTATCATAAATTAGAGGAAAACAGTACAAGGCTTTGAAGATATTTTAAAGATTTTTTTTTTTTTTTTTTTTTTTTTTGCGGTACTCGGGCCTCACTGTTGTGGCCTCTCCCATTGCGGAGCACAGGCTCCGGACGCTCAGGCTCAGCGGCCATGGCTCACGGGCCCAGCCGCTCTGCGGCATGTGGGATCTTCCCAGACTGGGGCACGAACCCGTGTCCCCTGCATCGGCAGGCGGATTCTCAACCACTGCGCCACCAGGGAAGCCCCTGAAGATACTTTAAATAGGAGAAAAATGAATTGTCGGGGTATATTTCCACAAGTAATTTTGAGTTGAAACAGTGTGGCTCATAGGACCAGAAGAGACTTGCAAAGAATATTTGGACCTGTGGATTTAGACCCCAACTGTTCCGCCATGTAACAACGTGGAAGGTTATTTAGACTAAAAATCTCTACAGTCTTGGTGGCATTCCTTAAGTTATAAGTTTAGTTGTGTGAATCATTCTCTATTTACTTGTTAGGACTTGATTCTATTATTCCATAAGTTGCTGTCATATTTTAAAAGAATATTTTAAAATTCAGGGTTAATTTCTGTGTAATTGTTTTTTAGAAGTCAAGAAACTATTATGTAAGAGTATGCAAGTTGAATTTTGAGGCATTGAATGGGATAGAGGTTTTTATAAGCAAATCATGGCTAAATTTTACTGCTTACTACCTATGTTCTTCACAAAACTGTGCAGCAAATTCTTGTAGAATGGTTACAGATTTAGGCTTTATTTGTTTCATATTGCTGCTGTAACAAGTTGCCACATATTTAGTGGCTTAAAACAACACAGTCTTTTTATTTTACAGTTCTGGATATCAGAAGTCTGAAATGGGTCTCACTGAACTGAATTCCTTGTGTGGGCTCTAGGGGAGATTGTTCCTTGCCTTTTCCAGCCTCCAGAGGCTGTGCACATTCCGTTGCTTGTGTTCTCACCTCCGTCTTCAAAGCCAGCAGCTTAGTATCTTCAGATCGCTCTGGCTTTGACACCACCTCTTCTGCCTCCCTCTTTCACTTATGTTAGGACCCTTGTGATTTCTTTGGGCCCATCCAAATAATCCAGGATAATCTTCCCATTTCAGTGTCAGTTGACTAGTAACCTTAATTCCAAGTACAATCTTAATTCCCCCTTGCTGTTTAACAACAATTTCACAGATTCTGGGGATTAGGATACAGATATCTTTGGGGAGGCCATTATTATGGCCACCACAGACTGTATAGTTCAGCAAAATCTATTTAACCTTTCAGGCTTTTCTGTAAAATGAGATTAATATTACTGTTTACTACAAAGGAATTTAATGAAAATGGCAATTATATGCCCATGCAGACAGACCATGTATAGAATACACTCAGAAATATTAACTGATGCTTTCTGAGTTAGGTGGATGCTTGCAGATAGGTAGTCTCCAAGGTAACCAGTGAGTGGGCTTGGTAAACTCCAGTCTGAATATCTGGAGTTAAGCTTGGTCTCTGGAAGCAGAACAAGATGTCAGTGAATCAAAACGCTTTCCAGAGAATGAGGCTTCATTACTGTTGTTTACTCTTCATTTGACTCTTATAAAGGCAGGTTTTTGTTTTAGTATTCAGCTTTTCCAGACCTTTGCGTGTTGAGGACTGATAATTTATAGCATAGTGTTGAAAAAAATAGATCAATGCTTAACCATAATTTGTTTTATGGTTGGAATCTGTTTTAGTCTCAAAGATACAACACATTTTTTAAGCAGTAGGCTTTTCTACTTGCTAGGATTTTTCAAAGAACTACTATGACAATAATTAATGGAGAGGCCTTGAGTAAGTGCAGTTTTAAATCTTAATTGCTTATGATTGATTGTTTTGTATGTGCCAAGTTGGTATTCCTTTTTGAAGTTAAACTTGGAGACTTGCTGTGTTTGATGTGATTTCATAATTTTTCTTTGTGAGTCTTTCAACTCTCAACAGCTGTGGTGTTATGAGGCAAGATTCACAGGGTGAAGTAGCAGATAGTGAAAACGGCTGTTAGAAAACTCTGCCGAAGCGAATTGTAGGGGTAGATATGTCTTCTTTATTATTTCTATATCCAGGTTAAAATTTGAGTTACGTAGCTCTAGCATAAATTTAGCAAAACATTTCCGTGTGATCATTCACTAGGTTACGTTGTAGATAGTATAGATGGAAAGAAATCCACTAATTCTGTTTTATTACAGACCTGTTTCAAGTGAGTGATTGACATTTTCTCAGTTCTCTGGTTGGAAAAACTTGTTTTTTTCTCCGTTGCATTATCATTTATTTCTTTGCACACATAACTGCTGATTGAATATGGTTTAAGTTAGAATGAAGATTGAGTTGTAACCAGTCATTTGGTTCTTGTAGCATGACAGGGTCCTGTGACTCTGATTCTAACCCTTCTCTCCTTTGTCCTATTACTATATACATATTTCTCGCAGTGCCCCCATAACACTCTAATGACAGGCAGTAAATACTGGACAGCTGTTTATTTGCATCCATGCATCAGTACACAAAATAAGTTTCACAAAGTTCTGTCTGCCTGAATTGTAAATTTATGCTCTCAAAGTTTCTGTTTTACATATATCAAATATTTTATCTAGTGTTTCTTAGAATATAGATATATGAATGATTTGAGTTTGATAGTACATATGGTACTCTCTTCAAATTATCTAACTTTAAAAAAATTAGATCTCAGTACCTCATTTTAATGGAGGTGATAAATTCAAGCACCACCCTTCATTGTCAGACTTCATCACAGGTGTATTAGAAGCAAAAGAGCCTGTGTTTCAGGATGTGCTGTTGCTTGCCTCATCACCCTGATGGTAGAGAAATAGTGGATTGAAGTTGTTAGGTTGAAATCCTGCTCTGCCCCTTAACTAGTTGCAAGACCTTAGGCAGTTAGGGAAAATGGGGAGAATAATATTTACGCTGGATACGTCATACATTTAAAAAGACTGTCAGGGACTCTAAAGACTTCTGCTGCTCCTAAAAGAAGCATTAGAATCCTTTGCAAACTAATGCTTTAGGCAGCTACCACCCATGGATAAGAGCTATGAATTCAAACTGGTGTGGGCTAGCCTCCTCGCTTGGATCTCTTGACTCATAATCCAGTGTTCCTGTCCATCATATCGCAGAGAACCGCTCTACTTCTAAACCAGCACCAGGATTCAGATCTCTTCAGATGGCAAGGTTCAATAGTGATAGGCAAGAAGCGTCTTTGGTTTTTTGTATGAGAAAATAACTCCTTGATGTGTTAGTGTCTGGTGTTAATTTTTTGACCGAGGCTGAACTCTCAGGATTTGTTATTGTTATTAGGATATTAAGCTTTTGGATAATTTTAAAAACACAGTTTATCCCCTAGAAAAACACTAAAAGCTTCTTACGTATATGAGCTTGGATTAGGTTCAGACTTTAAGATGGCTCTAGAAAGTACAGTGAGAGACTTACAAGACTGCAGTTTTTAATGAATGAAATGCCTCTGTGTATGGATCGAAGCCGGCTTTTATGGCAAGCATTAGCAATGTGGTTTAGTTCCCCATCTCCATGTCCCTCCAGTTATAACTTAAATTGCCTTGATTGCATATTAGCTCTAATTGTTAATGAAACAAATATAGGGTCCTAATTAAGCACAATGAAGATTTCAAATAAAGTGAAGCAGTATATTACTAAGCACCAATCTGCTAAACAAATATTTAACCAGTCTAGTGGATAGGCACAGTGACTGTTTATAATGCAGATAGTAATTTATATATGTGTTTAATATGATGTAGTAATTGGCTTTAGATTAATATAAACATTAATTGAAACAAAGTTTTTTTAATTTGGGGGAAATTCAGTGATATTCAAATCTGGGGACTCAAAGTAATAAAAATAGATGGTCAGAGGTGAATACACTGGAGGATAACAAACATGCTGGTGATACACAGCTTTAAAACTTTATTATGGAAATTTAAAACATACTAAAATGAAGTTAGCTAATTTTCCCATACTTATCGCCTAGCTTTAGCCGTTGTCCACATTTTGCCATTCTTGTTTTATCAGTTTCACTCTGCTGCGCCTTCTCTCACCTCCCTGCTCACCTTGTAGCATTTTAAAGCAAATTCCGAGTATCATTTCATTGATATCTTTATCTAAAACATAAACACAATGCTATTGTCTCAGCTGATAATACTAACAATTCCTGAATGCTATCCTATAGTTAGAAATTTTCAAATTTCTCTGACTCAGAAATACTGATTGGATTATTTACATCAGGATCCAAATAAAGTCCTCATGTTGCAACTGAAGGATATGTCTCTTAAGCTGAGTCTTTTATTCTGTAAAGTCTCCTCCCTTTTCATGCTATTTATTTGATGAAGGAACCATGTCATTTAACCTGTAGAATTTCCCACATTCTGTGTTTGGCTCATTGCATGTTTTTGATTTTGTTTAACCCCTGAATTTCCTGTAAGCTGGTAATTCTAAAGGCTTTGGTTTTATAATTATATCACTCCTACTACATTCGTTAGCTGAAATTCTTCTATGTTTGGTAACTCTGCAATACAGAAATGGAGGATAAATGATCGATTTATCCCCCTGACGTTGCTGGTTTTTAGATTACGTAATGGGTTGGTGCTCTAGGAACCTCCAAAAATGACCAGTGAAGTGTTTTTGCTTTTAGCTTATTTAGTATCATGGATTTTTATGTACTCTTTGTGTTTTAATCCATTGTGGTTGCTGTTTTTGATGTTTTAATTGCCTTATCTTGGGCCCCTTGGAGTCCCTTCAAATGGATTCCTGTGTTCTTTTGAATATGATCCCCATAGTTTTTGATAACTTTCTTACTTTCTGGCACAAGAAATCTCAGGTTCATCTTGTACATTTCTTGCCCCAGACCTGGAATCAGATATTTCTTCAAGGAGCCCTGGTTTCCTCAAGAGGGAAGTGGTTTTTAGAAATCACAATCAGGGTATTAGGCGTATTAATTGCTACTGGTTTCGTTATTGCTTCTAGGTTTTTTTTCAGTGTTTAGTCCGAGGAAATAAGATTGTTTTTTGTTTATTTGTTTTTATAGGATTTTTTTGTTTTAAATTTATTTTTGGCTACATTGGGTCTTTGTTGCTGTGCGTGGGCTTTCTCTAGTTAGCGGCGAGCGGGGGCTACTCTTCCTTGCGGTGTGTGGGCTTCTCATTGCGGTGGCCTCTCTTGTTGCAGATCATGGGCTCTAGGTGTGCGGGCTTCAGTAGTTGTGGCATGCGGGCTCAGTAGTTGTGGCTCGCGGGCTCTAGAGCACAGGCTCAGTAGTTGTGGCGCACGGGCTTAGTTGCTCCGCGGCATGTGGGATCTTCCCGTACCAGGGCTTGAACCCATGTCCCCTGCATTTGCAGGCAGATTCTTAACCAGTGTGCCACCAGGGTAGCCCCCAAATATCTATTTTTTGATTTAATTTTTCAAATAGTTAAAACACTTACATGGCTGAAAAGATTTTTTTAAAATACATAAAGTAATATAGTAAAGAAAACTTTCATCCCACCTTTTTCCTCCATTTGTTGCATTTCCTTCTTTCTGCACAGATAACCACCACTGTTTCTCGTGTATCATTCCTGTGTTACTTATGCATAGAAAAGCAAACTCAAATTTTCCTTCTTATTCCTCTTTTTTACCTTCAGTTTTTAAATCATACATACTATTTTGCACTTTCCAGTTTTGTCACTTAGCACATCTGGGAAATGTTTCTATACCAGTGCATGGAGAGTGCCCTCATTTGTGTGTTCTTTTAACAGCTTTTTTGAGGTATAATTTTTGACAGCAAAAAATTAAACCATTATAAGTATAAAAGCCAGTGTTTTAAAAATATGAGTGTAGGGTTGCACATTCATCACCACAATCCAGTTTTGGAAATTTTTATACTCCCTAGAAAGTTACCTCCTGTCCATTTGCAGTCAATGCTCACTCCCATCTTTAGCCCCACGCAACCCTAAATCTCCTCATTTGTTTGCAGTTCTGTGCTAGTCAGTTTTATGGATGTAATATAGTTTATTTAACTACTCCCCTATTTTTGGATGTTTGTGTTGTTGTTGACCTTTGCCTTTTACCAACAGTTCTGAGATGAGGTAACTTTGTACATATATTATTTCATACCTATGCAAGAGCATAGGATACATTTGCAGGAGTAGGGTTACTTGTTTAAAGGGTATATATACCTTTTAGATTTTGATAATTACTGCCAGTTTTTCCCCATGTAGGTTATACAATTTACATTCTCTCCAGCAGCATGATTGCTTATTTTCCCAAACCTTACCAGCCAAGTATGTTACCAGATTTCTGAACTTCTGCCAGTCTGCTAGTGGAAAATGGTATCTTGGAGTAGTTTTATTTGCATGTCTCTTATGAGTGAGTTGAACATCTTTTTATATGTTTAAGAGTCACTCGTATTTATTTTTATGTCAACTGCGTCTTCTTATAATATGTTCATTTTTCTGTTAAGTGGTTAGTCTTTTTAAAAATTATTAATTTCTAGATGTTCTTTATATATGGAGGTTAGCTCTTTGTAGCGATATGGATTATAATCCTTTTAGATTACAGTTTGTCATCTGTGTTTCGATTTGCTTGCTTTGTGTAGTTTTTGTTTGCTGTGTAGAGTTCTTTATTACTAAATTTATCAATATTTCCTTTTATAACTTCTGAACTTCGAGTTTCTTTACTATTTAAAGTAAGGCCTGTGTTGAATATCCTTCCTGAGTTTATTTACTATTTAAAGTAAGGCCTATGTTAAATATCCTTCCAAGGTCATTAACATCATCACTTTGAATTAAGTTAGAGATTTAGCCAGATCTACTGACTTGCATCTGTGATGAGTACCTTTGAACATATGTTATTTCACACATATACAAGCATATCTGTTGGATAAATGTTGGTATATATTCTTGGGGCTGTGGATATATGTTTTTAAAATTTTGACAGTTACCATCACATTGAATACATGTTTTTTCCAAGAGTATTAAGATACTGCATTGTTAATAACTGGTGAGGAAATTAATGGTGATTTGTGTTCAAGATGCCAGATTGTTGAACTCCTCCAGTACTACTAGAAAAGCTTTGGTTGAAAATAGAATACTTAGCTGTAAATAAGAATCTTCTTTTTTCATTTTGTGTTGGTCTTCAAGGCACCAGAATTATATTTTAGAAATTCTTGAAAATTTTCCATTATCTCTTAAAATTAAAAAAGTGCCTATAATGCATTCTCCTTCTTGACATCTGCCCTAGAGCAACACTTGTACATGTGCACAAGGAGACATGTACTAATATGTTTATTGCAGCCTGTTTGTAATAGTGAAAAACTGGACGCCACTTATATCATTAGTAGAGGAGACGTTAAACTGTGGTAAATTCCTACAATGATTATATCACAAAAGTAATTTGATAGTGTTTATTGATCAGAAAGATCTCTGAAACATTTTTTCCATGAAAAAGCAAAGTTGAAAGGCAGTGTGTTAAAATAGTACCAAGTATGAAAAATGTATTCACGGAAATACTATATCTGGACACATATACATGTATATAAATGGAAAAGTCTGGAAAAAAATCTGGAAGGACATATCCCGAAATGATAAAAGTGATTTACCAATGGGAAGTGGTTGTGATTGGGTATGGTAATTTAGGACTAACTTTAATGTTTTATTATTTATACAGGGATAAGATATTCATAGATTGTGTAACTAAAAGCTAATTTTACACATACTTTGGCAGTAAAAGTTTGCTGTTTGTGCATATGTCCCTGTAAATGCAGAGAAAGGAGACTAGAAGGATATCCTGAAGAGGTGACAGTAGTTTTATTGATGAGGGATGTGAGAAGAGAAGATGAAGAGAGACAACGCGTACTTTTGTATACATCTGTATTTCTCTATTTTCATAAAGCAAATGAATTCATTAGTAATGTGTATGATGCAAAAAAGACTAAAATTTTTGAGACCAAGAAATCATATGAGGATATGATCTCATTTTGTCAGGCTCATTTAACAGTTCTTAATGAAAATACTAGTTGCCAGTTGAATCACTAGGTAGAGAATTAAGATATATTTTACTAATTTGCAGATTAATTTACTTGATGTGATTCATTTTCATCACTTTAGGGCAAATACAAGAATAAAAATAAGTAGATCTTTTCCCATATACCATCATGAATACTAGTCGTTTCTAATATCATGCAAGATGGTAAACATAGAGCTGTTCTCTTCCTCTGAATCCTCAGCTGGAATTTTCTTTTGTTCTCCCCTTTGCTTCTACAACCTCTCCTGCAGTCTGGACCTCTCTCTAGTTCAGTTTTCTTAGTTTACCGGCCCAGGATCGGATCTGCTCTTAAGAAGTGGGAATCGGCAGTGAGAGAAAAAAAAGATAAAATTCTTCTTCATCCCTTTATTCATTGAGTCACTGAACATAAAGATGCTTCTGGTCAGTCCTTCTGTCTCTATCCCTGCCTTATATCTAGTTCTAGATTATGGCAAGAGATTCCGAACTGGTCTCTCTGATTCTGCCTTGTATTCTTTAGTCTGTTTTCCACATGGCAGCCACAGTGATCTAAGACTTACATCAGATTATGTCACTCCTCTGCGTAAAATTTTGTAATGGTTCTCCTGTTGCTGTCAGGCCGTGCTTCCCCCTTGGCCATCAGAATGCTTCTCGATATGATCATGAATAATTACAGCCTTCTGTATTGCCACCTTCCCTGTGCACTCCAGTTCTCCAGACTGTATTTCTCATTTCAGGTCGTTAAACATCTTGATTCTTTTTCCTTGACTACCAGCTGTCCTTCCCTGATACCCTGAGACTGATTTATGTCCCCTTTTGTGATCCCGGTATACAGAACTTGATCACAGTAGTGACTGACCTCTGTGTTGCAATTGCTCACTTGTTTAACTGACTCCTCCACTAGACTTCTTGGAAACAAAGACTAGGCCTTAGGCTATATCCCCAGTTCCTAACTAGTCCCTGTATATTCTAGGCTTTAGGTCAGATGTGCGAATCAGTGAATGGTTAATCTTATCATGCGCCCAACCTCTCAGCTGTTTTCTTCTCTTGCCCTTCTATCTCATGTTCTTTCTCCACCTAGTGATAGAGGGTGTGGAAGAAATAGGGAAAAGGGTAGAAGAAAAAGTAGACTGAAGAAGAATGCAAGGAAAGTTTGCTGCTGGGTTTTTAATATTCTATGTCTATCCCCCCCCACCACCGTGCTCCAAGGATAAAGTAATTTATTATCATTAATACAAAGAATGGACAGATGCTATTTCAATTTCAGGTTTTTGGGCAAGTGATACAGTTTTTAGTTTAAAAACTAAAAAGACAATATGCTGAAGTATTTAAGGGAAAGTGTACCGATGTCTGCCATTTACTTGAGATTCCCTCTCTGAGAGTTCCAACATCTGCCATAGCTGAGTCTGGTCTGATACATGGTCTCCTTCTTCCATCTGTGTTAGCATGCCTTGTAATTTTTTATTGAAGGCTGGACATGTACTGGGTAAAAGGAACTGAGGCCTTTATTTTTTTTTATTTTTTATTTTTTTGTGGTATGCGGGCCTCTCACTGCTGTGGCCTCTCCCGTTGCGGAGCACAGGCTCCGGACGCGCAGGCTCAGCGGCCACGGCTCACGGGCCCAGCTGCTCCGCGGCATGTGGGATCTTCCCGGACCAGGGCACGAACCCGTGTTCCCTGCATCGGCAGGCGGACTCTCAACCACTGCGCCACCAGGGAGGCCCCAGGAACTCAGGCCTTTAATATGAGGGTTTATGGTTATTGTCTAGGAGTTTGGCTGTGTTTATTGTTTGTTGTAGCTGTAGGTGTTAGAGGCTAAAATTTCCTTGGTGTCCTTGTTTCTGTCTTTGCGTTTTCCTAGAGATTTCTTAAGTAAGGTCTGGTATATGCAGTTCTTTCACTTGTAATCTGCTGTTACTATGCAGGAGTTCTATGGATATGATGTCAAGGTGTGGGGGGAGGCGAACCACCCTGTAGTCCTATGATCAGGTCTCATTCTTTAGTGTGCTGGTGTCCCTGGCACGTGCTTCTCCTCTTTAGATGAGACAGGAAGGCTTGCGGGGGCTGGCGCTGAGTATTGTACTTCCCCAGGTGAGTTAGGCTCTGGTAAAACCCCAGTAGGTTAGGCTCTGATAGCATATTTTCTCTTGAGGGCAGGCCTGGTTAAGGAAAACAGAATGCTCCAGGCATATTTCAAAATGGTGAAAAGGTTCTCTCTCGCTGCCAGAGCCTGAGGGGGATTTTGCTTCGATCTTCTCTGTGAGAACCTGTGTTCCCATTTCACGAGGGTGGAGACTGCCTTACTACTGAGTCCCCTTGGAGTTTTTAACTCTCAGGCTGTCCGCCCCGAGGCTCCAGCACGTCATCACCTACACCTGACGGGCTCCAGCACTGGTTTCTGCTTCTGCACTGCTGCTTCCTGATGAATCGTGGTTTTCCGTATTTGCCTGTTCCTCTCTCCAGTTTGGGGGGCAGTGGTTTGTTCTGTGACCTTAGTTCTCTGCTGGATCTAAGAAGAGTTATTAATGTTGAGTTTTGTTTTGTTTTTTGCTTGTTATGGGGATGGGAGTGATGACTTCCAATCTCCTACAGGCTAGGTGGGAAGTCTCTGGCCACTTACTTTAAATATTAATGGTTCACAACTCGGTAGAGGGGTGGTGGAAAGATGTGAAGTAAGTAGAGTGTGGTAGAATGTGTGTGCTCTGACCAACAAAAGGTAAGACAAACAGAGACGTTGTCTGGAAACTGAGGAAGGGCTTTATATTTAAGCAGAACTTTGGCAAATGGAAAAACTTGGGGGAGGGACAGACAGCACTGTGGCCAAAGGCCCTCTGTGCTGGGAGAATTTAAAGTGGTGAAAACCTGGCCTGACTGGAGCATAGAGCCTATTCCTGCCCGATTCTTACCTCTGAATATTTGATTAGAATTACACTTTACAATACCCATACCTCTCTAGTTCCTTGTTTCAGGGCCAACGCTTGGGCTTAGAGTGCTCATCTTTTACTTTGGCCTTAACCCTCGTTTAAAAAAAAAAAAAAAAAGGCACTCCAGGGGTAATAAAATATAGTATAAAAGTCTTTCTTTCAAACTTTTTTTTTTTTTTTTTTTTGTGGTATGCGAGCCTCACTGTTGTGGCCGCTCCCGTTGCGGAGCACAGGCTCCGGACGCGCAGGCTCAGCGGCCATGGCTCACGGGCCCAGCCGCTCCGCGGCATGTGGGATCCTCCTGGACCGGGGCACGAACCCGTGTCCCCTGCATCGGCAGGCGGATTCTCAACCACTGCGCCACCAGGGTAGCCCCTTTCAAACTTTTTGAGCACAGATTTTTTTGTAACAACCCAATATGTGTACACCCACAAACAACGGAAACACAGATTTCCCCAGATAATAATTCTACCATGTTCATTTCACTCTGATACTTTCTGATCTTTTCTATTTCATTTTTTAAAATGCTGGTCAGGACCCATCAGGTTACATTTACAATCTGTTAACAGGTTGTGACTCACAGTTTGAAAACCACTTGTGTAAGGGAAATTTGGTATATCAGTTAGTACTCTCAGAATGAGAGAGAGTACTTTCATCTTCTGCCAGAATTATCCCCAAGTATTTAGTAATTTTTTATTCTATTGTAAATGGTATTTAAAATTTTCAATTTCTGATTGTTCTGTATATAGGAATACAGTTGATTTACCTATATTGATTATGAATCCTGTGATCTTGCTAAAACCACTTATTATTAGTTCCACAGGTTTTTTTGTAGATGATTATTACTGCTTTAAATGTTTCACAGAATTCACCAGTGAAGCTCTTTGGGCCTCATTTTCTTTGTGGGAAAGTTTTAAACTGCAGATTCAATTTTTAAAGTAGATAGAGGTCTGTTTCCAGGTATCATTTCTTGTTGAATGTGCTGTTGTAGTTTCAGTCTTTCAAGAAATTTGTCCATTTTATGTTATTCGTTGAATTTATTGGCATGGAGTTGTTCATAACACTCCCTTGTTATCCTTTTAATATTTGTATACTCTGTAGTGATATCACTTTGTTCATTCCTGATAATAATAACTTGCACCTTTCCTTTCTTTTTCATTATGTTTAGATTAGCAATTTTATTGATCTCAGCAAGTCAGATTTTGTTTATTGATTTTTCTCTAGTTTTGTTTTCTATTTCATTGATATTCATGTTAATTTTTATTATTTCCGTTCTTCTACTTACTTCAGGTTTCATTTATTCTTCTTGGTTTCTTTTTTTAAAAAATATTTTTAAAATTTATTTATTTAAGATTTTTATTTTGGCTGTGTTGGGTCTTAGTTGCAGCATGCGGGATCTTTGTTGAGGCATGCAGGATCTTTCCTTTCAGCACACAGGCTCTTTGTTGCAGCGTGCAGGCTTCTCTCTAGTTGTGGCCTGTGGGGTTTTACTCTTCTTTAGTTGTGGCACGCAGGCTCCAGGGTGCGTGGGCTCTGTAGTTGTGGTGCGCAGGCTTAGCTGCCCCATGGCATGTGGGAACATAGTTCTCTGGCCAGGGATTGAACCTGCGTCCCCCACATTGGAAGGTGGATTCTTTACCACTGGACCACCAGGGAAGTCCTTCTTCCTAGTTTCTTAAGGTGCAGGTTGAGGTCATTGATTTGAGAACTTCCTTCTTTTTTTATGTACATGTTTAGTGCAATAATATACGCCTAAGTACTGCTTTAGCAACATCCCACACATTCTGATATGTTGTATTTTTGTTTTCATTCTTTTCAGAATACTTTTTAATTTTCCTTCTGATTTCTTCTTTTACCCTTGGGTTATTTTGATATGTGTTACTAAATTTCCAAATATTTGTAGACTTTTCAGAGATCTTTTTGTTATTGATTTCTACATTAATTCCATTGTGGTCATACTCTGTGTACCTTAAATGCTTTCAAACTTATAGATACTTGATTTGCGGCTCAGAATATGTTCTTGGTAAATATTTTGTGTGCATTTGAAGAGAATGTGTATTCTGTTCGTGTTCGGTGGGCTGTTATAGATGTAAATCAGGTTGCGTTTGTTGATAGTGTTATTCACCGTCAACGGTTGGGATTTGTTGAACTTCTTGGATCCCTAGGTTTATAGTTTTCTTCTAGTTTGGAAACAGTTTGGCTATTTTCTTCAAAAATTTTATAGTTTTTTTTTCTTCTTTGGGGACTCCAGCTGCATGTATGTTAGGCGTGGAATCTTCCTCACGCTCTTCTCATTTTTTGCCGGGGGCGGGGGTTCTTTTTCTTCTTGTTTTATTTTGGATAGTTTCTATTACTGTGTCTTCAAGTTCACTAATCTTTTCCTCATCTAGTGGGTTTTCATCTCAGACATCGTAGTTTTTTTTCTTACTGAGTTTTTGAAAGTAATTTTATTTATTTATTGGCTGCGTTAGGTCTTCTTTGCTGCGTGCGGGCTTTCTCTCTAGTTGTGATAAGTAGGGGCTACTCTTCGTTGTGGTGCAGGGGCTTCTCATTGCGGTGGCTTCTGTTGTTGCAGAGCACGGGCTCTAGGCACGCAGGCTTCAGTAGTTGTGGTGCATGGGCTCAGTAGTTGTGGTTCACGGGCTCTAGAGCACACACTCGGCAGTTGTGGCGCACGGGCTTAGCTGCTCCACAGCATGTGGGATCTTCCTGGACCAGGGCTCGAACCCGTGTCCCCTGCATTGGCAGGTGGTTTCTTAACCACTGTGCCACCAGGCAAGTCCCGTTGTTTTCATATCTAGAAGTTTGAGTCCTTTAAAAATATTTTCCATGTCTCTATTTGACTTTCTGAACATATGGAATACACTTGCAAGTAATTGATGTCCTTAGGTGATAATTATAACATTTGTGACAGTTCTGGATCAGTTTTGAGTGATCGGTTATTCTCATTATGGATCATGTTTTCCTACCTCTTTGCATGCCTTTTTTTTTCACTTCTTAAAACTTTATTTTGGAAAAAAAAGACAATAAAAGTGACCTCAGAAAAGATAATTTTTAAAAAGTGGCAGCAGATACAGTGCAGCTAAGTAGTTTTATATATAAATTGTTACCCCTCCTCTTCACTCCAACCCCATCAAAAATCTGGAAGTAAATTCAGAAGGATAATGGCCTAACACTAAATCATTCAAATTCAGCCTTTTTCACCTAAAAGTCACAAAATTTTAAATCTGTCCATCAATTAATTTAATCTTTTAATCTTTGATTGGATGCCAGACATTGTGAATTTTGCCTGGTTGGGTGCTGGATATTTCTATAGTTCTATAAATCTTCCTGGGCTTTTTCTTAGTATGTATTTAAGTTACTTGGAAACAGTTTGATCTTATCAGATCTTGATTTTAAAATTTGTTAGGCAGGTCAGGAGCTTAGACAAGGGCTAATTATTCTCCACTACTAAGACAAGACCTTCCTGAGTACACTACCCAATGTCCCATAAATTATGAGTCTTTCTAGACCGGCTGGCGGGAACAAACGCTTTTTTTTTTTGGCTCCATGTGAACACCAGGCACTGTTTCCTCTAATCCTTTCTGATGGTTCTTTCCATGGCCTTGGTTGGTTTCCTCACATGCATGTGCTGATAAATCCTGTGCTGAATTCTTGAAGGGGGGACCCTTTGCCCATCTCCAGAGTTCTCTTTCTCTGCAGCCTTCTCCTCCCTGGTAGTCTGTTTTATGAATTCTGGCTACTTTGGCCTCTCTGGACTCTTACCCCTGCTTCTTCAAAGGAGTCTTATGGCTTTTGCCTCAGTTCGTCTTATTGTTCCATGGCCTGATAATGCTCAAGGCAGTAAACTGGGGCAATTGTAGGACTCACCTCATTTGTTTTGTTTTTAGAAGAATCTGTCCTTTTTTGCATGATGTTCAGTGACTTGAAAACCATGGTTTAAAGAGTTTTATTTGTTTTTTGTTTTAGGCTGGTTAGGGAGTCTGGTTGCTTGTTAACTCCATTTTGGCTGAAGGAGGAGACTAATCATTTCTTTAAAAGAAAATATCTCACACATTTAAGAAAAAAAATCAATATGTCAGGATTCCAGAAACACAGAAATGGTGCATCAAAATTTATGCCTAGTGTCTGGTGAACAAATGATCAGTTTAGTTCACTGTATTCATGGGATTTGGGCTGATAATATTTAAGTTTGTGAATTAGACAGAAGGTCAGGTTGTCATTAAGAGTTTCATTCTTACTCCAATAAAGATGTTAAAAAAAAGAGTTTCATTCCTTTGTCAATCTGATTTTTCCTCTGCTTACTTGTACCTTCTTTTACATTATCTCACTGAGACTGTGGAAGCATTTTGGTTAGTGTCATAAATGTTACTTTAAGATTTCATGCTGGGTTTCCCTGGTGGCGCAGTGGTTGAGAGTCCGCCTGCCGATGCAGGGGACACGGGTTCGTGCCCCGGTCCGGGAAGATCCCACATGTTGCGGAGTGGCTGGGCCCGTGAGCCATGGCCGCTGGGCCTGCGCGTCCGGAGCCTGTGCTCCGCAACGGGAGAGGCCACAGCAGTACCACAAAAGGAAAAAAAAAAAAAAACATTTCATGCTGAGTATAGTTAATAGAAGGTTTGCATTTTTTGGTAATATTTGAATAGTTATATTACTTGAGGATGCTATAAAACTTAGGTTTGGGGGAACCTTTGGGAAAAAGTGAGTCACTTGTAGATACTGAGTACAATTTATACCTTTTTCTAACGTTAAGCCTTAAAATTTTTGAATGAAATTCTTACAAAATGTCTTGGTATTTCATATTGTCTAAAAGATTGTTTTAAACTTAATTTAACCCTATTCTTGATGATAGTGACTGTATTATTGATAAACCTTAGTGCCCCCTTAAATCTGAGGTATAAAATAGAGTAAATACAGTAGTATTTATATGTTGTATTCTCTGGTTAACCAAATATAATATTTTAACCTTGTGGAAGAAGCATAATTACTTCTTCTTTTTAAAAAAAAAATATTTATTTATTTATTTATTTATTTATTTTTGGCTGTGTTGGGTTTTCGTTTCCATGCGAGGGCTTTCTCTAGCTGCAGCGAGCGGGGGCCACTCTTCATCGCGGTGCGTGGGCCTCTCACTGTCACAGCCTCTCTTGTTGCGGAGCACAGGCTCCAGATGTGCAGGCTCAGTAGTTGTGGCTCACGGGCTCAGTTGCTCCACGGCATGTGGGATCTTCCCACACCAGGGCTTGAACCAGTGTCCCCTGCATTGGCAGGCAGATTCTCAACCACTGCGCCACCAGAGGACCCCATTACTTCTTTTTGAAAACCATGGAAATGACAAGAGCCAGTTATGCAGAAAATAGGGAAATTTTGGCAAAGTTAAAATAAAAACCAAGTTGAGGTGAAAATGTATATCACTTACAATTAAATCACTTAATATTTAGTTGAAATAATAGGCCATAGTCACATTGTATTTTTAAAGATATGCTTTAAAGATATGCTTATCATAAAAGTACAAACAGATGAAAACCAGTGAAATAAATGTAAAGAAATTTCTCTATCAGATCAGTTTATCACATTGCATCTTAAGATGATTTTACAGTGTACTTGGAGAGCAGGCAGTGTTAGGCCTTATAGAATTGATGGAGATTTACTTAAAATATAGGATGGATTTCATTTCCTTAGAGTCTAAGTTAATTTTTTTAAAATAAATTTATTTATTTTTGGCTGTGTTGGGTCTTTGTTGCTGTGCGTGGGCTTTCTCTAGTTGGAGCGAGCGGGGGCTCCTCTTCATTGCGGTGCGCGGGGGCTTCTCTTGTTGCAGAGCACCGGCTCTAGGCACAGGGGCTTCAGAAGTTGCAGCACATGGGCTCAGTAGGTGTGGCTCTCAGGCTCTAGGGTGTGGGCTCAGTAGTTGTGGCTTGTGGGCTCTAGAGCGCAGGCTCAGCAGTTGTGGCTCATGGGCTTAGTTGTTCTGAGGCATGTGGGATCTTCCCGGACCAAGGCTTGGATTCTTAACCACTGCACCACCTGGGAAGTCCGGTGAGTTAATTTCTTTTTTTTTTTTAGAAAGAAAAGTACAGTGGTGGCAAGAAATCTCATAACTGACATCCTTTAAGTAAATATTAAATACTAATGTTTAATATTAATAACTTCATAATAAAAATAAACATTTTATTTGGTTTCTGGTTATAAAAAACTCATTATAGGAAATATGGAAAAAATAGAAAAGTAGACAGGAAAAAGATTACCCATAATTCAGTCATTGCAGAGATAACTGCTGTTAACATTTATTATATCCTTTTACGTCTTTACCTCTGTGTGTGTGTGTGTGTGTGTGTGTGTGTGTGTACTTAGAATAGTTGTTAATAATAATTTTTCTTTTAACCATTTTTAACATTGGCTCCTAAATGGGTAGATCAGTTTAATTTATATATTAGTTATAGATAAATTTTAAAATGTTGATAGGTTGTTACTACCTGATAGGCATCATGGAATAACATTGAGTAGAAATCTGGGTTTAAGCTCTTTTCCTGCCTCTGATTACTTGTGAGCTTAAAACCACTTAAAGTTCTGTCTCTGTTTGTAAAATAAATTACCAGTGGGCAATAATAGTACCTTTCCTATTGCCTACAGAGGTTTTGTTTTTGTTTTTTTGGATAGAAATGAATGTGCCTTGTTTTTCTCTTTCTGACTTAGGACTTCACTCTGTATGACAGTCTCTAGGTCCATCCACATCTCTACAAATGACCCAAAACAAATATTGTATATTAATGCATATATGTGGAACCTAGAAAAATGGTACAGATGAGCTGGTTTGCAAGGCAGAAATAAGAGACACAGATGTGTAGAACAAATGTATTGACAACAAGGGGAGAAAGTGCCGTGGGGTGTGGTGGTGGTGAGATGAACTGGGAGATTGGGATTGACATGGATACACTGATGTGTATAAAGTAGAGAACTAATGAGAACCTGCTGGATAAATAATAAATAAATTAAATTAAATTAAAATTTAAAAAATGACTGTATTACCCCCAAAAAACCCAAAACAAGAACAGCAACAAAAAAGAAATGAATGTGCCTTGAAAGATGTGGTATCAAATGTATTATTTTGTAATAATATTAAATAATATCTAAGGTAGTAAATATTTCCATGTCTGGCTAAATCTGATTAATTTCAAAACTTTCTTGTTCTCTTCCTTTCTCCCATTTTAATTAGGTAACCTTTATGAAAAGCCATTCTGCAGTAGAAATTCTTAGACTTTTTTGGGTCTGTTGAAAGCACAAGCTTTATTGTATTTGTACATATAATCTCTAAAAATTCTGTCTTTAATTGCTGGGTCTTCAGAGACCTACAGAAACACTTTTATGACTTCCAGGGTGACTATGCCTGTATATAAAGTAGTCTTCATCCATTGTTCACAGCACCTTGCTTCACCTACTTGTGCTTCCAAAGTCTGACACACCCATGGGTCTAATTTTTGTATTAACTACATTTACAAACTGTTATCCCAAAGTCTACCAAACAGAAGGTTGCCTTTAGCTGGTTGTGTTCTCTGGAGTAATCTAGAGGAAAGTATTACCTTCTGTGAATTAGAGGCAGCAGTGAGGGATAAAATCAGTGAAGTGCTAAAGTAAGGTCTTGGGTTTACTAGACCATGTAAAAAACTTCGTCTGTTGAGGACATGAGTAGGTAAAGTCAAGTCTGTAAACAGTTTCATATGATGTCGCAATGTTAAGGGCCGACCATTATTAGGCACGATTATGCTTTACATAGTGATTGTGTTTTTGATGATTTAAATTCCTCCAAATATGCCACTAAATTCTAGTATTTCAGTATTTGTCTTTATTCCATACTAGATTTCCCCCCTTTCCTGAATCATGGTATATATCCCTAGGCCAATATTTTACCCCAAATAGGAAAGTTTTAAAGACCATTTTGGTGCCCGAAAATTATTCCATTATTGATAATATTGATACCTAACAGGATTAGTAATACATTACTTTCTCTTCATTTGTCTATCTCTAATATTTCTAGCATTTCTCCTTGGTCTTTTAAATGGTATAAAGAATAGATTTTTGTTGGGTATTACCCAGCCTCCCTAGAGTTGCCGACCACTGAGTTAAATAATAACTCCTGCTCAGCTGGCGGCATGCTGTGTAGAGTTGCCTTGGTGAGTAGTAGTGTGATGGCAAGCCATCTCTTCAGTCTGTAGAGTCTTTGACTTTTTATTTTGGGCTCACGTTTGAAACCACTTTGTTTTTTTGTTTTTATGTCTTAACATATAAACTAACAACTAGAAGTTACTCAGGGCTTTTTGTAACTTAGTTTGAACTTTGAGAGGTTGTAACTGTCCTCCTTGAGGTGCTTTCCCAATATCCTTGAAGTAAATTTCGTGTTTGCCAAAGAGCCGGATTTTAGTAGTCATCCTTCATGTGGCAACAGCAGACCACTTTCCCTTAATGGACTGTCAGTGTAGATGCCCTGCCCTTCACTGGCCAAGGACTGAGCATGTAATTCAAGTTACACTTACTAGATATGTTAAAAAGAATAAGAAAATGGAAATTACATAATATTAAAATCTTTTCTTTAATTAACAGATCAAGTAAGAATAGTATAAACGTCAGATTTGGTGGGCTTGTCAGTGTTTTTAACCCTGTTATGTGACTGTCTAAGAGCTCATGATTGAAGTAAGAGAGTGTGTCAGGAGTCCTCAAGGCACCCTCCCCCCTCCAGGTATGGTAATTGGCTGAGAGAACTCACAGGACTCCGTATATAGGTAGGTGCACTTAGGCTGTGATTTTTTACAACAAAAAGAATACCAAGCGTAATCAGCAAAAGGAAAATATGCTTGGGGTGAAGTCTTGGGGAAACCAGGTGCATACTTCCAGAGTCTTTGCTCAGTAGTCACACAAGGCATGCTTAATTCTTCTAGAAATGAATTGTGACAACATTTCGCAACTGTTGCCAACAGGAAAGCTTGTTAGAGACACAGCACCCAGGGTTTTTACTGGGGGCTTAGTCACATAGAAGCCCCACACCGGGCACATACCCAAATTCTCAACTCTGGGAGTCAAAGCGGATGTTCAGCATAAACTGTATTATTTGTATATACAGTTTAGGCTCAGTGAGCCACTCTTATCAATTAATTGTGGGAACCCTCCCGAAATTCAAGTTCCCATAACTTCCCAGATGCCATCCAAGGGCCAACCTTGCAAGTAGGCCAAAAATAGCAGTCAGGCCTGCTGTGTTAACTCTTTTCTGTAGAGAAGTCTTAGCTTTCACTTTTCTTAGTTTTTACTTTTTGCATTGATAGTTTAATCTCAGATTCTGATTTCTTTGCTAGAACATTCTTAAGTCACTTTTCTATATTATATTATTTATTTTTATTTTTAAATTTTTTGGCTGCGCCACGTGGCATATAGAATCTTAGTTCCCTGACCAGGATCGAACCCACACCCCCTGCATTGGAAGTGTGGAGTCTTAACCTCTGGACTGCCAGGGAAGTCCCGATATTATATTATTTTAAATGAGTCTGCTTTCATTGCATTATTTCATTCTGTGTTTATGTTATCTATTTTTTTTCATAATCACCATCCTGGCATCTCTCAAGTCTTTAAATGGTAGCCATAATTCCCGAAATTGCTTTTACTTTGGCCATTCCTACCATAATACCCGATACTATATTGGTCAGGAAACCAAGCAGAGAGTCTGTTAGTTGCTGAATATATCTATTACAAGTTCCTAGAGAAGTAACTTCTAGGTCATTGGTTTTCAAACTGTGGGGTGCATCAGAGCTCTCTGGAAGACTTGTTAAAACACAGATTGCTGATTCCTTCCCTCAGAGTTTATAATTCAGGATGCCCAGAGTGGGGCCTGAGAATTTGAATTTCTAGCAAGTTCCCAGGTGACGTTGATGCCGTTGTTCCTGGGGACACACTTTAAAAACCTCTTTTCTAGTTTATAACATAATCCACAAATTCATGTAAACAAGCATAGTGTAATCTGTAGCATTTACATGTGTGATACCTAACACAATATGCTGAAAGTGAGTGAACAGGTGATGGCACTATTGTCAACTCCTGTGTGTTCTACACCTGCTACGTTTCTCTCAGGACGTTCATAGGACACACAGGCTCATGTATATCAACATAAGAAATGGTATTAGGAAAGCCTACTTTATTATCTTTTTAAATAATTAATTAATTAAATTTGTTTTGGCTGCGTTGGGTCTTCGTTGCTGCATGTGGGCTTTCTCTAGTTTTGGCGAGTGGGGGCTACTCTTTGTTGTGGTGCGTGGGCTTTTCATTGTGGTGGCTTCTGTTGTTGCGGAGCACGGGCTCTAGGCATGCGGCCTTCAGTAGTTGTGGCTCATGGGCTCGGTAGTTGTGGTTTTCAGGCTCCGGAGCACAGGCTCAGTAGTTGTGGTGCATGGGCTTAGTTGCTCCGCGGCATGTGGGATCTTCCCAGACCAGGGCACGAACCCGTGTCCCCTGGATTGGCAGGCAGATTCTTAACCACTGCGCCACCAAGGAAGTCCATCTTTTTAAGGGAAAGAAAAGATTTCTTATGTTTTGTGTGCTCAGTGAATCTTCACCACACCACTTGGAATTTCTCATGTCACTGGGGTAATCACAGTCCAGTGGATTCTCTCTTTAATATTTTCTTGGGGAAAATGGATTAGCAAGGGAAATGCTAGAATTTAAGGTCTTTATTGGCCTTTCTTTCCAGCTGGGACTGCTTTATGGAAGGGAATGCCATTGAAATATGTTCCATGACTTCAGTGGAGTCAGAGAATCATAAGTTAGCAGAGTTTTTTATAGCTGGTGGCAAGGTGGACATGGTCATCATAAAAGATGTCAAGGTGGGTTTGATAATGAAATTCTGAGAATGTTCTGATCTACCTGGGATCCCTAGGTTGATAAGCAACCTAGTAACTCTCTTGGTATAGTTTTTTAAAAAATCCAGGTTTAATAATGAAAATCTGATGTAAGCTATCCTGTTATAGTGCCTTGAGATTGAGTCTGTTGAAAGAAGGCAAGAGCCTCAGAGCCCATTGGAAAAAGGCAAGATCGAGTACCCTGGAGGGCCTGTTGTATATCCCTGTATGTAGTGTGACCCCCTCCTACCTGCCTTTACTAATGATACCTTGTGTTCATTTACTTTAAGTAGCTGTGCTGTGGGGAAGGGGAAGTACTCAGTTCTTAAAATGTGGGAGGAACTATTGGATATTGGCTCTAGTGTAATGATAATTTCTGGTGACCCAGAAGACTACCAGTGTGACCCAGCAGTAAGACTAGGTGCATGTGGAGAGTCAGGAGATAGAGTTTGGACCTAAGTATATATCTCTACACCTATTTCTCTACACCTAGAGAAAATTGTTTCTCTAGGTGCTAAGTGAATAGATATCCTCAGCAACTAACAGAATCTCCGTTTAGCGTGATAGAGTCTGGCAGAAGTAGCCAACCAAGTAAAGCCATTTGATGCCGCCATTAAAAACTTGAAAGATGCTGGGATGATGATCAGGAAAAAAACCCAAAACAAAACAAATCCCTAAAATATTCACACATTAAATATAAGATATTTAAAGAGTCTCACTTATGTTAATATCACTGTTTATCTTGTGTTGTAGACTAATAACCTGTAATAAAAGAATTCTTTTGATGAGATGTATTGGAAAGTTCTTTCCAGTTTTAGTGATAGTTTTAATACGAATTGAGACTCCATAGGAGGCAAGGACCATATATTATTATGATTTCATTCTTTAAATTTACTGTTTTCCTAGAGCAGTTTCAAGTATCTAACTTTGTATTATAATGAAATATATATACTATGGTTAACAAGAACTTAGATAAATTATTCAGTAAGTATTCAGTTCAGTAGAAAAGAATAGTTAGTAGATTAATAGACTAGGAGTTAATTTTTTCGTATTGTGATCTTTCAGAATTGTGGATCAAATTAGTTTTGTGGTTTCTGAGATTTTAATTTTAAAGGCTTTGGCAACTCCCCAGCTCCAATCATGCTAGCTGGAATATACAGTATTAAATGTGTCCAATTAAGCGTTCTCAGTGTCACAGACCTTGAAGAATTACTTTAAAAAAATTCTTTTTGACAACATGGCTGAACTTGGAGGGCATTATGCTAAATCAGATAAACCAGACAAAGACAAATACTGCATATTATCACTTATATTATCACTTATAAAAAAACAAGTAAGTGAATAAATAAATAGATTAATTTGAACTTGTAGGGGGAAAATTCTTTTACCTTTAAACATTGATTTGGTTTTGTTTGCTCATTTTCTTCAACTAGATAATGACTTTTTGAAGACAGGAGAACTATTTTGTTTTGTTTTGTTTTATTTTTGCGGTATGTGGGCTCACTGTTGCGGCCTCTCCTGTTGCGGAGCACAGGCTCCGGACGTGCAGGCTAAGTGGCCATGGCTCACGGGCCCAGCCTCTCCGCGGCATATGGGATCCTCCTGGACCGGGGCACGAACCTGCGTCCCCTGCATCAGCAGGCGGACTCTCCACCACTGTGCCACCAGGGAAGCCCCTGTTTTGTTTTTTTGTATATTCTGGGCACCTAGCCAGGAACTGCCTACTGGCAGTCCAGTTTTGATTTGGTTTGATTGATTGATTCATTCATTCACTTAGTATTTTATTGAGCAGTTATTATTCCTGCCTTTTTTTTTTTTTTCTTTTGGGCTGTGCCTCCAGGCTTGCAGGAACTTAGCTCCCCGACCAGGGATCAAACTGGGGCCCTGACAGTGAAAGCGCCGAGTCCTAACTGTTGGACTGCCAGGGAATTCCCTATTCCTGCTTTCTTCCTGGTTAATGCTGTTTTTTTCTTCTGATTTGGTAAGATACTTCTAAGTTTTGAAAAATATGAGTGGAAAAAGGAGAAAAGTCTGTTGAAAACAGAAACTTTTCTAAGTATAAATATATTTTTAATAAGCTGATAGGAGTGTAGGGCCAGACCTATATAGTAAAGGCTTATAAGTTGATTTTTAAAAATTGAGAACCAGAGGTTGTTTTTTTACTGCTGCCTTCTGATGCTACTAATGTTGTAATAGTGACCTGATGACCTTGAATAGCTTTTAAAAAAATCTGGTTTTTCCATGGGAAGGGTAACCAAAATGTATAGAATAATGGTTTCCTCTGTGGAGGAAGCAGGGTCAGTGGTGTTGGGAGTTTTACAGTTGGCAGTAATCTCAAGAATGCTTTATTATGATGTTTCTTTCACATCTTAAACATTCATTACAAATATTTCTGTATTAAATAATAAAGTTTAAATTGCCATAAGAAATCTGTTCTTTTACTTTGTAGGTCCATATTTCATTATTCCTTATTGATCTTCTAGGATTTTGTATATTGTGACAATTTAGCTTAAAATTTTAAACTGGAATTGGTTTAATATCTGTATGAATAGGATCTAAGTCCTGAATATCCCAGGACATTGGGGATGTTCAGTAAATGTTTGTAGAATTGCAATTACATTTTATGTCTTCTTAGATACGTTTCTGATGGGTTATAATTAAGGCTCTTTTGGTTACAGGTAATAGAAACCACCTCAGATTATTGAAAGCAGAAAAGAGAATTTACTTTATGGATACTGAATACCCACGAGCAGAAAGTCTAGTCAGGTTTGAGGAGAGATTTAAGTTTTGGAAAGCTAACAGGAACAAGGCTAGTGGTTCTCTCAGTCTCTCAAAGGATACAGTCTCACATGTGTCCCCTTTTTTCTCTGCATGTCTGTTTGTTCTTTTCTTTTTATCGCTCTTTCTCTCGTTACAGACTGGTTTTCTCTCCTCACTACGCATGCCAGAAAATGGCTAACACAGGCTGTATCACCTTGCTCTACTAACAATTTGATTAGCATTTCAGCTTTGAATTTTTAGGAGATTTCAGCTTTGAATTTTTAGGAGAGAGAATCGCTTTGGCACAGTTTGGATCAGATAGATGGCTGGCAATCTGTATAGTCTACTTCTTGTCAGCAAAGTGTATTGCCGGAACATAGCTCTTTGTTAAGAGAAATAATCTAGTGGTGGGTGCTTGTCACAACTTTATGAAACTGGGTGGACTTTTTTTCACTGTAAAAATTTGGTCATCTGAGAAGTTATAAAGTGCATTTTAGATTTATCAGCATATGACATTTTATGTGTAACAAGGTCACAACTTTATTATATGTTTATATTATATAATTTGTTTATGATATATATAAATACATATTATATGTTTATTATATTACTGTTATCAACCCCGCTTTACAAATGTGAAGCTAGGCTCAGAGAAGTTAAAGACCGTGTCCCAAAGGTCACCTAGCTAGTACATTACAGACGTGGAGTTTGAACCCAGATACACTGATTCCAGAGCTCATGCTTTTGAATTCTCAATATATAAGATGCCTCCCAATATAAGGTGTTTTTGAAATATAAATAATTTTTACCTTAAGAGAAATCTCATTTAGCAGGGCTTAACTAATGCCTGACTTTTTCCGTTCAATAAATGATTCCTGAATTCCTCCTATATGTAGGTGCAATTCTAAGACCAGGACATCCAAAGATAAATAAGATGCTATTTCTGCCTTAAGTTGCTCAATCCAGGAGAGAAGACAGATACAAATCACTGAAATGCAGTGTGAAACTTTCACCTTTACAGAATGATTGTATCCATTTGGGACAAGCAAAGCCAGTATATAGCATGGCAATGAGTATTGTAGCATTGGTTACCAAAGGGGTTAATACATGAGGGCTCTGAAATTGGAGTGAATTCTGTGACTTAGAATATTTATTACTTACATACTCCATGGGTCAATTTCTTTTGGTCACTAGACAAAGAATGGATAAATTTTCAAATGATTGGAGGTTACTGTTTCCTTTTGATGCCCTCTTTCAAGGTCATATTCTTTTTTTTTCTTTTTGGCAGCATGGCTTGTGAAAGCATGGAGCCCCAACCACTGGACTGCCAGGGAATTCCCAAGGTCACATTCTTGAGAATATAAAACTGAACAAAAGCTTGGTTGGTGGACCACACAGCCATCAAGGTGGAAAATAGCCATAGCTCCATTAGTGGTATAAGGGGTCCAGATCTCTGTGTGAGGCCTAGTCCTCTGGCCACCGGAGGAAATATACATAGGTGGAGTCCTGTGAGCTACAGAGAGATTGGTAGTGCAAAGCTGTGTCTTGCTCATGGGCAATGCAGCAGGAGCAGAGGGAGCAGGTTGTAGAACAGGACTTTTACGTTTCTTAGGTGTTGGTCTGTCGTTTCCCAGCTGCTTGAAAGAAATGGAGAAAATCAGTATGAGATTGAACCAAATATAAAATTGCCAATATTTGACCTTTTTTTGATTTATGAAAAATAGCAATTTCATGTGGTTTAATCTAATGTTTGCCGAGTGTTTACTCAGGACCTGTCAGTCTTCTAAAGATTCTAAATATGCTACCTAATTTAATTTAAAACTTGCAAGCACCCTCCAAGATCAGTCTACAGAGAAGCCAAAAACCAAACTGGTGGGGTGACATACCCAAAGACAGATAGTTATTAAGTACATGAATTGCAGTCTCTCTGGTTCCGAAGCCAGAGAATGTGCAAATTTGCCAGGATCTCAATCTGTACATTGAGCAGTTCAAGTAGACAACAACCATTCTGAAATCATGTAACAAATAGGAGATGGCTTGTATCCGGAGAGCCAGTGAGCTAAGACCCAAACCGCAAGTCCACATGGCCAGATATAAATCATAATAATGCCAGTTTATGGTTTTTCTTTGTGCTTCTGATGTTTGAACTGGCTGCACCACTAATTTCCAGATTATTAAAGTTTAAATATTATAAATAAGCAAGGTATGTTCTGAGAATGATGTTACGCTAATGCAGATTCATTTGAATAAGGGTTTTTTCCTAAAAAAAAAAATTTATTTATTTATTTAGTTTTGGCTGTGTTGGGTCTTCGTTGCTGCGTGAGGGTTTTCTCTAGTTGCAGCGAGCGGGGGGTACTCTTCATTGCGGTGCGCGGGCTTCTCATTGCAGTGGCTTCTCTTGTTGTGGAGCATGGGCTCTAGGCGCGCGGGCTTCAGTAGTTATGGCGCACAGGCTTCAATAGTTGTGGCGCACAGGTTTAGTTGCTCAGTGGCATGTGGAATCTTCCCGGACCAGGGCTCGAACCCGGGTCCCCTGCATTGGCAGGCAGGTTCTTAACCACTGCGCCACCAGGGAAGTCCCTTGAATAAGGTTTTCTGATCTCACTGGCAAGATTACAAATAAGTTTAACCTCTTCTGAGGGCAAAATAAATTGTCTACCTTTGTGTTAAAAGTGCCTTTGCTTTTTTGGCACATAGAATAATGTTTTAAATACAGGAGGCACTTAATAAATGTCTTTCCCAATATACTTCTCTCTTACCTCTTTGCTGATGATGAACATTCTCGTTAAAGTGTCTTTTGTGAGTTATTTAAGTTTCCAGGAATATGCAGACACTCCTCTGTTAATATCTGTGAATATGTAGGTATCTCTCTGGTTAATAGATATGGGTCTAAAATTTACTTATAAATAATTTGTAGTTCCATCCCCCAAAGTGACTTAAATTTAAGGACGAAAACTAAGAAATATATGTACCATCCAGAGAAGATTTTTGTGTTTGGGGGAAAGGGTTGATTTTTTTTTTTAATATGCAAGAACTTTTATAATCCAGTTTTAAAAAAATTAGTAACTCAGACAGGTAAAGAACATAAATAAGCAATTCATAGAAAAAATATGCACATGCCCAATAAATATACACTATTTAAAGATTATTTTCATGTAATTTCAAATTTACAGTACAAAGAATTGATATAATCTATATATGTATACAGATATGTGTACCCGTTCTTATTATCTTCAGACTCTTTGAGAGCAAGCTGAAGACATCATGTCCTGTCATCCCTAAATACTCCAGAATGTAATCCCCAACTAAAGGACACTGTTCTACCTATTCTGCATTCACCTGTCTAGATCAGGAAATCAGCATTGGTATGATACTACTATCCTGTTCTCAGGCCCCTTTTAATTTTCACCAACTCTCCCAATGTCTGTTTTTCCTTTCTGACCTATGCTCAATCCAGAAATACACGTCGCATTTGATTATCATGTCTCTTCAGACTGCTTCTGTTTGAAACTCAGTTTTCCCTATATTTCATGTCCTTTAGAATTTTAAGGAATACGGACCTTACATTCTGTAGATCTAATTTTTCTCATTGTCAAAGTTATTCTTGCCAGGTATACCACAAAAACGACGTGCTTTTGTCCTCAGTGCATCACTTCATTCCACCACTGATAATTGAATAGTATTCCAGGAATATGCCAGTAGCCTGTTCTTCATCAAACCTTCACTCATCAGTTTAGGATGTATTGAGAACTCTGAAATCAGTCATCTTCATGATGGTTGCTGAACGATGATTCTCTGTTTCCATCATTCCTGCTATATTTATTAACATTTTACTGTAAGGAAGAACTTTCTTCCTTCTGCATTTTCCTTTTTCTGCATTTATTTATTTATTCATCATTCATTCATGTGTTTGTCAATATGGACTCAGGGATGCGAGTTTTACTGAATGGGTTAAAATTTATTATATAAATTATATAATTTATTATATAAATTACAGTAGAATACACACATCTTGAGTCATTCAGTTTTGACATACACATACATCCCTAACAGGATAACAGGACAACCAATATTTTTTTTGATGCTCAAACTTTCCCCCCGTTTGGCCAGTAGTAGCCCTTCAAGGTGGCTCCTGTGTCCCTTTGAAGTGTCTGCATTATTTTTTGAGCATTTCCTTACTTTCTGGCACAAGATACTTTACATTTTTCTTGTACTTTCCCTGCCCAACTTTGAAATTAGCCATTTCTCCAAGGATTCCTGGTTCCTTTTAATGTAGGATGGGTTTTAGAAATCAGGATATATGCCATTGATATGCTTTTTGGTTTTTTTTGTTTTTCAACTTCTGACATTTTCATTTAACACATTGATTCTGATTCCATGACAGAGGAGTCAAATGCCGCCAGGGAAGTGGTAGAGTGGCTCTTGATTCCCACTTGGGGAGCCTAAAAATCAAAGAAGTAAGAGTAGTCAGAGTTGAGCTGTCAGTTGTTCTTAGTGGATAGAGTTAGGAAAATATATGGATGTATATATGCACACACAGACATACAAATATATATGCATATACACATATACATCTATAACTATGTGTTCATTTTTCTGTGTGTGTATATATAATATGTGTATATATATATAATATCTATGTTGTATATATGTAATACAACCATGAATTCATATTTCTAATTCCATTCCAATACCTTAGACTTCTTTTTAGCCTTGCCTCTTCCTTTTAAATTTCTTTGTCAGTGAGAAAAATGGCCCCAACTATCCTCAGTATATTTACTTACTTGATCATTCAGTTTACTTACTTGGCCACTGTAACAAATCTTCCAACCCTGCTGCTCATTTCCTCTGTCCCTACTTAGCTCCCAGAATGTTCTCAGCCACAGAGCCTGCCTGTGCTTCCACGTGGCTCCCCGAGCCTCCTCCTCACCACCTTGTATACTCAGCATCTGTCCCTTACCTCCTGTCTCCAGTACTGACCCCTCACTACCCCATGTCCTTAAAGCGACATGAAAAGGAGGTGAGGGAATGGCTCCAGAGAAGATTTTAAAGTTAGATTGCACAGTTTTCTTTATTTCCTCAATGTACTCGTTTTTTGGTATGTCCTAAAAAATTACATGTTTTAGTTTTAAGCTTAGTTTTAAAATGATGTACCCTTTGGTATATAGATGCGTTTTTCATTCACTCATCTGTTGGAATTATCTGCATTGTTGTTTTGATGCCTCCTTGGGGTTGTCATAAATGAAAAGATCGTTTTCATAGATTTATTGTCACACTGTGTGTTTAAATACATTTATTTAGTGAGGATTTTAGCATCAAATTTGATATCTTGCGTTCTGATTCTCTTGGCTGCATTGGCACTGCCTTAGTAACCAATTTGAATGCTTACTGTTTTTAAAAACCTACCTCAATAAAATGTCATCTAGCATGTTTTGGCTGTTTAAAAAATAGATCTTGAATAACTGAATATTTCTTAGTTAGTGTCAACATCAGCCATTTGAAGCATTGATTCAACTGTTATCTTTCTGAAACTTGTATATTTGGTGTACTGTAGCCCAAGGCAGATTAGAGATTACTGTTGACTCACTTGAGTACTTATATATTTCCATGGCATTTTGGCTTCTTTTTTTTTTTTTAATTTTTTTTTCATTTTGGCTTCTTGAAGGATTATTATCCACCAATATCTAATTTAAAAATTGCTTAGGCTTTTAGTGTTTCCATGGAATTCAATGGTTTTTAGGTGCCAGTTAGGACATTTGGTAGACTGACTAGAAAAATAAATCTTTAAGCAATGCTGGGATAAGTATGAGGTAATTGTTGCCGTGACAACTGGAAAACTGTTATGTTTGTTAAACAAAGGGATGGTAATATAGTAGTTTAATTTCTTTTTTGGCATGGAGGTGCCATATAAAAACATTTTATTTTAGCCTCTGAGATGGTCTGTATTTTTGACCAGAATCAGAAAAGCAGAACAAAAAGAGAAGGTAAGAGTTTTGTTTTATTTTTTTTCCCCTGGTGATACACATGTACATACACCTAACAGGTTCGGTGTTGGTCCAGTGAATCTTGGTAAACCTGCTGGCATGATTCTTTGTATATCTCTGCACTGGATCAAAGTACAGTAGCCTCAGAATAGGTGTGTATAGTCTTGATTTTGTCTTTCTGCCACACTGAAAGACTGTGATAGACTTCATGGAGCATCCCCACAAACACTTTACTGCTCTTGCTACTGCAATTCAACTTGAATACTTTATTTCTGAACTGAAAAGGGGGATAATATTTTAAACACCCCTCCCCCCATATACACAGTTATACTGGCATCTGTTCTTTTTATGTGGGATCTCTTTGGTGTAGGACTCAAATTTTTTTTAAACTCATAATTGTACCCCGGATTATTGAGTAATAATAACAGCCTTTATTTGGTATTGTATGCTGGGGTCTGTTCTAATAAGCACTTTACATGTAGCAAGCATTTCAGTCTTCATCCCTGTGAGATAGTCCCTATTTATTATATCTAGAGGCAAGATCATCTGGCTCCTAAGTGGTAGATTTGAACCTAAGCATCTAATTCAAGAGCCTGTGCTCTGTATTATACTGTATTATACTGACTCTCATTAATAGAGTCATTCCAAGTGCACTGGAGAATATAGACAAGTATTAATACGAACGTTCAAAATAACCCATAATCCCAGTCACTACAGATTATAATACTTTGAGTATTATAATTGAGTTGATAATTGTGGGAGTCACATTATGAGTATATAGGGGAGTTACTGTACCGTTCTGTCTTCTTTTTTATAAGTTTGAAATGTTCCTTAGTATACATTTTAAAAAGCAAAGGCTACATGCCAATTGTAAAAAACAAAAGAACCTTTTTGTTTAAGAAAAAAGGAAGACATACTTTGGATAAAATGTTTTTATATACATACCCCTCCTTTCCACTCCCTTTCTCATAGATTAATCCCTCTTTAACAGTTGTTTTTATCTTTAATATGTGTGTTTTTTCTATATGCATAGTATAATGTATATATTTTTATTTCTGCATTTCTAGAAGTAGAAAAAGTATAATACTTTAAAGACATATACATAGTACCAATTATCCTGTATTATGTTCTCATTAGATTTAATGCTAAAAAATATTGTATTCTGAGGAGTATCGACATTAGTTGAAAAAGTGAGAAAAGTGGTTTAACTTTCTCTTTACACTGACTTATGGTGAGCAATCATTTAAAATGAGGTTTTGCCTTTCCCATTTTAAAAAGGAAAAAAGGAGGAGGTGCCAAATCTGAATTTACATTGGTTTAATGACTTATTTGCCCACACTCAGTGTTTCATAATAGTAATTGTGAATAGTTAAATACTTCTGGCATCATAACTGAGTACTTTCTAATACTGGCTCCATTTTCCTGTAGTGGAAACTGAAGTTTAGGGAGGTTCAGTAGCCTATAAAGACTCATGTAGTTAGCATAAAGAATAGAGCTGGAGTTAGGACCTTGTCTTTTGCTTTCAAAAACTGTGCTATATTAGTCTCACATTACACTAATGATAGAGTGATAATTTATGGTCTGCTAAAATTACATACACAAATATGACCATGTAGGTTGTGAGTTTCATTTGTTTTTCTGTAGAAATTCATACTTTGGTTAGCATAGTTTCACTTCTAGACAATTACATGTCTCAGAGTATCCTATTCTGACCGTCTTTGTAATAACCTTAGTCCTTTGACATAGGCATGTTAAACAAATGTATACAGAATTCAGATTATTTTATTCATCTAATGATGAGAAATTAGGGACAGAAAAGTAACTTACCTAAGATGATACAAAAAAAAAATACAGGCAGAAATTAAGATCAGAACATAGACCTTTGCTTTTCCTATGCTCTTTTTGAGAAATGAACCCTGGTCTAACAATGTATTTAGCAGGTTTTTGTTAGACTTTGGCTTCCCTTTGCAAGTATTTTTGTAACAGACATTTTCTTTATATACCTTGCTGATTCCTTTTCATGTGTTCTAGCTTGAAGGAAGGAAAATATTACCCTTCAAAAATAATAATTTGCCCTCATGATATATGAGCTAATTATTACTCTTTTCTGTCAACATGGATTTTCACGTTAATAAGGATGTAGGATGGGCTTAGTTTTTGGGGAAAAGTTCCCGTTCTCAAATTCAAGATGAATAAGTCTGTTCATTAAGCATGTTTATAGTTTGCTGGGGTTGGAATGTTGCCAGTGTTTGATATTGAATATTAATGAAAAGAGTACATAAATGGGTTTCTGTATACTAGTAGTCTAAAAATATTACTATCCTATTCCCCCTTCCCCTTTTTGGTTCAAAATTCTCTATAATAAAAGTACCTAAAAAGCTTATCACTTCTTAAATATTTATTTGTTCCTGAGTAGGCAGAAACATGCACTTTTAGATGATCTCTTTTTCTCTTCTACATTTCAGAATTTCTGGTTCTACATTTCAGAATTTTACTGGCTAATAAGGCAGGAAGTGTTAATGGGAGAGGTTGCAAGTTGTGGAGAGTAATGAACCTTATGGTCATGAAGAGTGCCCCTCCGTTTGGGCTTGTCTAGCAGTAACACAATACCAATTGAACCACAAAGTGGATTGATATCTTTTGGAAATTTTCCTAAAATTTCTGGGTGAAGTGCTGTGAGTCCCTTTCATATTCTTGCTAAAATAAAGCCACTAGCTTGTCTAGAATTTATTCAAAATTTTGACCTGGGAAGATGATATTTTAAGAGGGCTAATCTGTAAAGTAGAAATGCATTTATTAACTTCAGGTGCAAGAGCAGTACAGAGTTATCAAATCATAGTTAATTAATGATATCAACAGATTTTAAAAGTAATAATGCAGAAATGATTATCTTCCTATGAGGGTACACTTCTGTTATGGCATAAATAAATTGAAATATAGGCATTTTCCTAAATAGATTTAAGAAATCATATACTTGATATGTTTTGAGGGTTTTTTTTTAAAAAAATACTGTTCATGAAATACATAGAATGTGAGGCAAATGGCCATTAAGGAGGGTGACCTGATATTTCTAGTTGTAGCACCCTTGTTTTGGTTTGTGGTATCTCCCCACCTTTTAAAAAGTTATTAAAATTGTTTGATATATTTATGGTCACTTTCGTTATAGCATTAGAATTTTTTTTTGAGATAAATCTCTTCTAGGTGTATTAGCCACAACTGTTAGGGATGAATTTATTTTAAGATCCAAATGAAATTGATATATTCATTATTTATTGCTGTATAACAGCATTTTTCCACCTTATGGTCTGTGGAATTTCTGCAGGATGTTAATAGATGTTAATTTAAGAAAGGTTCTTTGGGGGCTTCCCTGGTGGTGCAGGGGTTAGGAGTCTACCTGCTGATGCAAGGGACACGGGTTTGATCCCTGGTCCGGGAGGATTCCACACGCCATGGAGCAACTAAGCCTGTGCTCCACAACTACTGAGCCTGTGCTCTAGGGCCTGCGAGCCACAACTGCTGAAGCCCATGTGCCTAGAGCCCGTGCTCCGCAACAGAAGAAGCCATCGCAGTGAGAGGCCCACGCACCATAGCGAAGAGTAGCCCCCGCTAGCTACAACTAGAGAATGCCTGTGTGCAGCAACAAAGACCCAATGCAGCCATAAATAAATAAATAAATAAATAAATAAATAAAATCTGTTAAAAAATTTTAAAAAATAAAAAAGGTTCTTTGGACAAATAGATTGGGAAATGATAAGGCAGAGTAGGAATTCATTCAATGAACTGATTTTCCCAAATTCCCAACTTTTTTTCTGGTGGAGCATCTTGGAATATTAGTATTTCTTGTAAAACTCTTTGGGAAAAGTTACTTACATAATCTTTCTTTGGCTATAGAATTGATGAATATAAGTAGAACTCCTTAGAAATATAGATCCTGTGCAGAAAAGTACCTGATTATAAAAAGAGCAGCTAGATTAGGACTATTAAAAATTAAATCACAAGTGAGGAAACTTAAAATAATATTTTTTGTAGACAGGAAGTGAACAGTGAACTCATGCCAAAGCAGTTGAGACATTTTGGCTGATTTTTTACTTCAGATTTTTCAGACTGGATTTCTTCATGTAGTTTTCACCAGTAGTTTGAATGCATGTGGGTTTCCCCCACCCCTTTTATGCTGTTCTACCTTAGCATTGTCTAGATAGGGATATAACAAAGCTATTCTGAATTTGGGTGGCTGCCAAGATATAGCCTAAATATTAAAAGAAATTTTCTTGGACTGAGTTTTAAGGATCTGCCTTTTCTTTCAGTGGTCATTTAATTAAAAATTTTGAATAGGGCTTCCCTGGTGGCGCAGTGGTTGAGAGTCCGCCTGCCGATGCAGGGGACACGTGTTCGTGCCCCGGTCTGGGAAGATCCCACATGCCGCGCAGCGGTTGGGCCCGTGAGCCATGGCCACTGAGCCTGCGCGTCCGGAGCCTGTGCTCCGCAACGGGAGAGGCCACAACAGTGAGAGGCCTGCGTACCACAAAAAAAAAAAAAAAAAAAAAAAAAAGTTGAATGAATGGGTAGATGGAGGAGTGGATGGAATGATATACTTAGACCATCTGTATTTTATGTAGAGAAAAAAGATGCCTTTATCTTTTATAGATGTATGTTTTAGTACATTTAAATAGGCTTTATGAATGTATTTTACTTATTTTTAAGTTAGAGTATTTTATAGATTGTTTTTGTTAACAATACATGCTTTTATTACAACTTTTATAGCTGTAACAGGATTAGATCTGCCATTCAGAGGTCTGATTTTGAGAAAGAACTAGAAAGTTTAAATTAATTATATTTGTTTGCATTTTTAGGCCCTTGATGAACCTCCCTACTTGACAGTGGGCACTGATGTGAGTGCTAAATACAGAGGAGCCTTTTGTGAAGCCAAGATCAAGACAGCAAAAAGACTTGTCAAAGTCAAGGTACAGTATATGTAGATTTTCTAAATTATATGTTTAGTATTTGTTGCTTAGACTTTTACTGGTAAGTATATTTAAGAATATTTTTCTTCTGCAAGATGAGTTTTTAGTTTCTAGGAGTAATGATTGTAAAAATACCTGAAAACAAAGCATTACTTGTGATTTTATTCCAATTGGAATGAAGTTAGATGATCACAGTTGGTATTTTGAATGCCATTTCGCTACAGACTTGGTATTGTTTGTATTGTTAGCCTTTCAGAGCTGGAAAGGACCTTAGAAGTCATGTAGTTTAATTCATTAATTTTTTTATAAGAAAAATGAGGCTCAGTACAGGGTTAGTGATTTCTCCAAGGCCATTATGGCAAATTAGTGGCAGAGTGGGAATTACCATAGTACATCATTTTTAAGACTCGCCCCCCATTTTAACCATGAAATTGAGATGTGATTTATAATTGATGATGGTAGATCTAGTTGTTGGTTCCTTATCCTCTACTTTTCTTGAAAAATCTTCCTAATAATAGTTAATTATTTATTGAGTGGCAAATGGCAGGAGGGAAGGAGGATGGGGATATGAGAATAACCCAATCTCTATTTTCAAGGGGTTTATAATCCATATTAGCAGATACCCCGTAAAATACTGGTTTGAACATCACTGGTTAAACAGGCCGTAGAGATTTTGTACCTCGGGAGCGTGTCAGAGTCTTTTCTGGAGCTTCTTCCATGCTTATATGCTTAGGTTCCTTCCTTATGCATGGATATGTTGAAAAAAGCTTCCAGGGTGATTCTAATTTACACTGCCAGTTAAGAACCATTGTGATAAGGCCTTTAAATTAACCATAAGCCTGTAGGATGCTGTTCTTAGCCCCCCACCCGATCTTTAGTTTTCACATGCTTGGTGTGCATGAGCTCTTATAGTGGCCTTTCCTGTTCCTGACTTCATATAGCGGTGTTCCCTGAGCACTCATTTTTTGCCATTACTATCTTAGAGATGAAGAGAAAGCTTTTTATCAGTTTTCTCACTCTTTCAGACAGAGCTACTGCTATCATGTGTAACACCTTAACATGAGTTAGACAGAAATCTCTCCCTGCTGGTAGAGACCCTCCTTAGCAGAACTTGGCCTACAGATAACATTTTTGTGCTGGTTAGAAATGGTGTTCCTTTGGGCAGGAGCAGTCTTACTCTAGGACCAATGCTTCACTGGATTTTAGCTGTGATTTATAATCTCAGCTGGGTGTCTCTGTAATGAATGAACCAGCAAAATGACACATAGCAGTCCTGCCATTTCTTGCTGTCATTGAAAGGAAGAAAGCAGTCTATACTGCTTCTGCTGATGGCACAGAGTGCCAGCCTGTGCCTTGTGCCTTATAAGTAGTGGCTATCTAAAATTTGTTGTTAGTTTTTTGGGCTGCTCTAAAAATCTGTTTATAATTCAAAGCTAATGATTTTCTCAACAGATACGGTTGTATATTTCTATATCAATTTAATTAGTTTATAATTCAGAGTTAATACATTTTTCTGGGTAAGAAGAACAATACTTCTTCCCCATCAGTTTTCATTTATTGAGCATTTACTCCATGCCAAGCACTATATCAGGTATTGAAACTCTAATATTAAGACTTGATCTCCATTCTTAAATGGGTTATAGCCTAGTGAATGGCACAGATATCTAAACATATAATTTAAATAAAGTGTAGTAGAGTGTTGTGTGAGACAGAAATACCTGGGATGCTGTGAGTACAGGACATCTCCTTTCATAGCTGGTTTGTGACCCTGTTACCTAAATTGATTACCACACATATCAGATAAGACCACATTAATGGTTCAATCCTTGTAAGAACTCTTGCTTTGTATAAGGAAAACAACCTTTTCTATACTGAGTACTGGAAGCTGTTTTGTTTTTTACCAACTAATTAAATATTTAAACTTGATCCCTTTATTTTAACTTACCTCACATCTGGTTTCCCATTCTCTGATTTCTATACTGACACAGAGGGAGAGTACAGTAAAGTTCTGGATCTAGTTGGCCTGAGTTTGCATCTCAGCTCTACCATGGTACTAGTTCTGTGATCTTGGACCAGTTACTTACACTTTCTGTTCCTTAGTTTTCTTATCAACAAAATGGGAATAAACATACCTACCTAATATGGTTGTTGTGAAGATTATATGTTTGATGGTTGAGCCTGATACTTGGCTGTCAGTAAGTGTTTTTTGCTACTGCTTATTATTAAGCGAGGCCTTCACAAAATGGTAGAGTACCTAATAGCCTAAGATCGCCACCTCTTTTTTCCTCATTTTTAGGAAAAGAAATTATACAATTAAACTCACAACTAATAATATTGAATAAAATATGATATGTAAATCATCAAGTAAATTAGTCTGGGAAGTTGTCTGTTAAATAATAAATTTTTCAGTTAATCTGCTTAGGGATTGAGATATTGTATAAGCTAGGCAGCCGTTTGTTTAGATTAGTCATAATAAAAATGAATTCATGCATTAACGAGCTTGTGTTGCTTTTTTTTCTTTTTTGGTGGCTAATTAAATTTATAATCTTCAGGTAACATTTAGACATGATTCTTCAACAGTGGAAGTTCAGGATGACCACATAAAGGGCCCACTAAAGGTAATTCATTTATTGATTCATTATTACTTCTAATGCTTCAGTGGGAAACTGTAATTATCTCAGTCTTTTAAAAACTTGATTGGTTACTCTGTTATTGAGTTGATAAATATGTAATTCTCTCTAAATAGACTAATAGAAAAAAAGTAGATTTAGTGTTCAATAAAACCTATATGACAGTAAAACCTGTGTTCAGAAGTGAAATGAACATCAAGGAAAAACTGATTGCTTTTTATTTACTCATCTGTTTTGGCCTCACCATGTTTCATTTATTAAAAGGGTACAATTTCCAGGGCTTCCCTGGTGGCACAGTGGTTGAGAGTCCGCCTGCCGATGCAGGGGACACGGTTTCGTGCCCCAGTCCGGGAAGATCCCACATGCTGCGGAGCGGCTGGGCCCGTGAGCCATGGCCGCTGAGCCTGCGCGTCCGGAGCCTGTGCTCCGCAACGGGAGAGGCCACAACAGTGAGAGGCCTGCGTACTGCAAAAAAATTAAAAAAAATTAAAAAAAATTAAAAGGGTACAATTTCCAGAAATAATAGGTGGTGAACTAGGGATCAAGTGATGTAAGTTCCATGATGATGTGAAAATTGAGAAAACAAAACAAATCCTCAGAGCTTTTAATTCTTTGAAGCAACTACTGGCATATGAAATTGTTAAAGGATCATCTGGCAGTCATAAGTGATAAATATGTTTATATATACAGATAGTTTCATTTCTTTGCATTAGTTTTTCTTCATTGGCCAGTGGAATTAGTCTGCTTTACTTTCCACTAGTGAGCAAGCTAAAGGGAATGTGCAGGTAGTCACTGTGTGCTGTTTGGTCCTTTAGAATGTCTGAAATGGACATTGGCCTAGCTGGGTGAATGTTAAGAAATGCTAACAGAATTGAAGAGACATTTGTAGATGCAAGAAAAATCCTTTCCTGATGAAGCTGTACTTTTCAGAGAACTAGATAGATAGATAGATGTGTGTATCTGCCAGTTTTTGTTGGTAGTTTATTTAAAAACTTTTAATTGGATCCCCAGGGCATTAGTACCTTGCATATATAGTAGGCACTATGGAGGACTAAAACTTGTTTTTTTAATCTTGCCTTGTGAAAATTATTTTCCACCCTTTCTGTTTTATAGGTGCCATTTTTTTCAAATTTATTTATTTTATTTTTGGCTGCGTTGGGTCTTCGTTGCTGCATGCAGGCTTTCTCTAGTTGCAGCGAGTGGGGGCTGCTCCTCATTGCAGTGCGTGGGCTTCTCGTTGCGGTGGCTTCTTTTGTTGCGGAGCACGGGCTCTAGGCATGCGGGCTTCAGTAGTTGTGGCTCATGAGCTCTAGAGCGCGGGCTCAGTAGTTGTGGCGCCCGGGCTTAGTTGCTCTGCGGCATGTGGGATTTTCCCGGACCTGTGTCCCCTGCATTGGCAGGCAGATTCTTGACCACTGCGCCACCAGGGAAGTACCTGTAGGTGCCATCTTTAATTTTACGTACACATGTGTATCACTTGTAGGTACAAAAGGACAAAAACATGCACATGTATAATTTGATGTTAACTGCCATTTATTTAGCACTTATTAGTATGTGCTAGTGCTGTGCTAAGTCCTCTGCACATATTATCTTATGTAATCTTCATAATAGCTCTCTACAGAAGAGGAAACTGTGAAGGGAGGTGGGAGGTAAAGTGCTCTGGCTAAAGTCTTACAGCCAGTGGTGGCAGACCAAGTTCTCATGGATGCACAGCCTGTCACTGAAGCACTGTGCCCCCTGGATGATCATAACACACACATCTCCATGCCTTATTTGTGTTTTTGCCTCATAAGCACACCAGCGCAGCTCTTCGCTGCCTGACTACCCTGTTCACCTGGCATAGGCAGGCTGGTACCAGCTACAAAAAATGTTCAGTGTCGCAAGGGATAGGAAAGACAATTACTTTGTATCCTCAAGCCATCTTTCTCTCCTTTTGTTCTAGCCTCTTTGATTGTGGCATAGGTGGTTTATTTTTCTTATTTATTAAAATTTTCTTTGTTTTTGATTAGGTTTTAGGACTATTTTGATGTATGCAGGTGTATTAAATTTCGGTCTCAAAATTGTTAAAATATTTCTCTTGCCTATGGAGTTTTTTTTTTGTATATAGATTTTGAATTGTTCCCTAATGTACTTTGTGGCTTTCCATCAGCTGATAGAAAGTATTAGCATTTATGTTTCTCCTAGAGGAAATAAACTTCCCATAGTGATGGTCATTTGATCTCAATATATTTTCAGTGAGTTCACATGAAAATAATACTAGACCACTTGAGTATTAAATTTTAAAAAATGTACTATGTGTTTATTGACAGTAGTTCCTGGTGGTCCAGTTGTTCAGACTCTGTGCTTCCACTGCAGGGGTCCTGGGTTCGATCCCTGGTTGGGGAACTAGGATCCTGCATGCTGCACGGCGCGGCCAAAAAAAAAAAAAAGGAAAGTTCTGTTAATTCTTCAGCATTTCCTTCCCTCTTTTGGGCATTGTGTGGGGCTGACAGTCTCTTCTGTGAACAAGTTTATTTTTGTTATCACTGCAAAGACCATATACATTTTTAAAATTGAGGAGTAATTGACATATAACATTATTATTAGTTTCAGGTATACAACATAATAGTTCAATATTTGTATGCATTGCAGAAGGATCACCACATTAAGTCTAGTTTGGGCTTCCCTGGTGGCACAGTGGTTGAGAATCCGCCTGCCGATGCAGGAGACACGGGTTCGTGCCCTGGTCCGGGAAGATCCCACATGCCGCGGAGCAACTAAGCCCGTGAGCCATGGCCGCTAGGCCTGCGCGTCCGGAGCCTGTGCTCCGCAACGGGAGAGGCCACAACAGTGAGAGGCCCGCATACCGCAAAAAAAAAAAAAAAAAAGTCTAGTTAACATCCATCACCATACATGGTTATAAAAAATTTTTTTTTCTTGTGACGAGGATTTTAAGACTTACCTGTACTTTCAGACATGCCGTACAGTGTTCTTGACTATAGTCACCATGCTGTACATTACATCTCCATGACATTTATTTTATAACTGGAAGTTTGTAGCTTTTGACCCCCTTCATCCATTTTGTCCACCTGCACTTCCTTCCCAGCTCTGGCAACCACCGATCTGTTCTCTGTGTCTATGAGCTTGGTTTTTTGTTTGTTTTGTTTTTTAGACTCCATGCATATGTGATATTGTATGGTATTTATTTGTCTTTTTCTTACTGATTTATTTCACTGAGCATAATGCCCTCAAGGTCCACCCATGTTGTTGCAAATGGCAAAATTTCATTCTTTTTTATGGCTGAATTATATGCACGTGCGCTTGCATGCGCGCGCGCGCACACACACATACACACACACATCTTTATCCATTCATCCATCAATGGATACTTAGATTGTTTTCATATCTTTGCTATTGTAAATAACGCTGCAGTGAACTTGGGGGCGCATATATCCTTTCAAGTCAGTGTTTTCATTTCCTTTGGATAAATACCCAGAAGTGAAATTGCTGGATCATACGGTAGTTCTATTTTTAATTTTTTGAAGACCTTCCATACCGTTTTCCATAGCGGCTGCACCAATTTACATTTCCGCCAGCAGTGCCGCGAGGGTTTCCTTTCTCCAATATCCTGGCTAGCACTTTTACTTCTTGTCTTTTTGATAGTAAGCCATTCTCATTAGGTATCAGGAGATATCTCATTGTGGGTTTGATTTGCATTTCTCTGATGATTAGTGATATTGAGCATTTTACCATGTACCTGTTCGCCATCTGTATGATTTCTTTCAAAAAATGTCTATTCAGGTTTTCTGCCCATTTTTAAATTGGACTTTTTGCTTTTTTGATATTAATTTTGGAGCTGTTAGTATATTTTGGATATTGACACCTTGTCAATTGCATCATTTGCAAATATTTCTTCCATTTGGTAGGTTCTCATTTTATTGATGGTTTCCTTTGCTGTGCAAAAGCTTTTGAGTTTAATTAAGTCTCATTTGTTTATTTTTGCTTTTGTTTCCTTTGCCTTAGGACACAGATCCAAAAAAAACATTGATTTATGTCAAAGAGTGTTCTGCCTATGTTTTCTTCTAGGAGTTTCATGATTTCTGGTTTTAATCCATTTTGAGTTTATTTTTGTATATGGTGTGAGAACCTCTGCCCATTTCTCAATTGGATTGTTTGATTCTTTTTCAGCTGTTGCATTGTATAAGTTCTTTATATCTTTTGGTTTTTAACCACTTATCAGATATGTGATTTGAGGATACGTTTTCTCCCATTCAGTAGGTTGCTTTTTCAAATTTTTGATGATTTCCTTTGCTGTACAGAAGCGTTTTAGTTTGATGTACGTATAAAAACCATATAAATTTATAAACCATATAAATTATCAGCATTTTCTTGATGAGATGAAAATATTTCAAATGACTGTCACTATTGGTACATTATAACTCATAAGGAGAACCTCAAAGTTATTTGTTGGGCTTCCCTGGTGGTGCAGCGGTTGAGAGTCCACCTGCTGATGCAGGGGACACGGGTTCATGCCCCGGTCCAGGAAGATCCCACATGCTGTGGAGCGGCTGGGTCCGTGAGTCATGGCCGCTGAGCCTGCGCGTCTGGAGCCTGTGCTCCGCAACGGAAGAGCCCTCAGCAGTGAGAGGCCCGCGGACCACAAAAAAAAAAAAAAAAAAAAAAAAAAAAATTATTTGTTAATTTTTCCCCAGCCTTCTTCAAGGAAGAGTCATAATATGGGGCAAAGATAGTTAGTTTCACAGAAAGGGACCCCCAGACCTGTGAGGGTTCCCAAGACCCTTTCAGGGAGATTATAAGGGCAAAACTATTTTCATAGTAATACTTAGATATTATTTGCCTTTTTCACTATGTTGATATTTTCACTGATGGTGCAGAAACAGTGGTGAGTAAAATTGCTGGCACCTTAACACAAATCAAATCAGAAATGATTTTATTCTTCACCATCATACACTCAATTAGTTTAAAAAAGAAAGCCAGTTTTTAGTTTGTTCATTTATCTTCTTAAAGTTTTCCTAACTTTTTAAAAAAATACTTTAGGTTGGAGCTATTGTGGAAGTGAAGAATCTTGATGGCGCATATCAAGAAGCTGTAATCAATAAATTAACAGATGCGAGTTGGTACACTGTAGGTAAGGGAATACATCTTCTTTTAAAAATATATTTTCAATGATAATACAAATAAAGCAGATTTTTCTTGATTTACTTCCTCCCCTAGTTGCCGTACATGTTATTATTGTTAATGTTTTATCTTTCCAGGTCTTTAAAAACTATGTTTCATAAATATGTACATAACATATAGTTTGAAATTAGTGTATATATTATACAATTGGATTTCTAGCTTTTTTCACTTCAAAGTATATCTTAGAGAAATTCTTTTTCATCTTAACCATTTTTAAGTGTGCATTTCAGTAGTGTTCAGTATATCATGTTGTGCAACAGATAAATTTTTTTAACTGCAATATTATGTTTCATAGCATTAGATGTACCATAGTCTTTTTTCTCTTACTGATGATGTTGCCAGTTTTCTTGCTGTTGTAATAAATGCTGGATTGAATGTCTTTTGTACATGGACATTATTCTAATATTTCCCTAGTGTGTACATTGAGAACTAGGCATAGATTGAAGGGAAATGTCCTTTTAAAGATGTAGTAGGTTATGAAAACTGCTTTTCTAAAAGACTGTTAATTTACATTTCCATAAACTGTATATAAGTGTGTTTGTTGTCCTAAGTCTTGTCAAATGTGATGTTAGTAATATTTTAAAATTTGTGCCCATCTGGACACAAAATAGTATCTCAGTTTTGTTTTAATATGCTCCTCCCATGATTAGTAGTGATATTGGACATATTTTCATATGTTTATTGAAAGGAACATTATTTCATTTGTATTTTCTCTCGTTTGAATTGCAAGTTTATAGTGTCTTCCCAGTCCGCTCCTTTTCCTCTTGGGAAGGTTATCGTTTTCTTATTTTCAGGGTATAAGTTTATATATTTAAATGTATAAAGGGAATGTTAACCTTTGCCACTTCAGTTGCCAATGTTCTTCTATTGCTTTACTCTTCTCTCTGCTGTCAATTTTCAAGTCATAGTCAGTTTTCCTGTGGTCACCTTTTCCTTTGTCACTTTAGCTTGAGTCTTGTTTAAGAAGGCTTTCCTTCCATCAGTGTTGTAAATTTGTTTTCCAATGTATTCTTCAATTTAAAGTTCTATTTTTTGTTTTACAAAGAGCTTTTAATTTCTCCCACAGTGTTTTTGAACATTCTGAAATATCAAATACTATTTTTTCCAAATTGATAACAGAGTAATTATCCCAGTATTATTTATTGAATGGTAAAAATTCTTATTGTTTAATCTCAGAGATGAGAGTAAACATCTAGTAAAATGTCTTTGATGATGTCAGAATTTGATGGAGATTTCAAATAGTAATGATGAGTTTTGTGGTATGAGAAAGAAACCTGGTGAAGAGGGAAAATTTGATTTTGAAGCGTAAGGATATATTTACATTTGTGTAGGTTATAAGACTGAGCAGTTCTGTGTCGTTAAGTCTGTGATAATTAGGTGTGATAGTCTTATAAATGTGGCACTTTATCATTGACTATTTTAGTTACTACATTTTTAAAAAGTACGAAGAGTTATTTATCCAGTCTCATGTGATGTAAAAGCTCACATTATATATAAGAACCTAATTTTTTTTTTTTTTTTTGGCAAAAACCTCTGTTTATAAAATCAAGGCCTGGTAACTTTATTTAAAATAGAGGTATTCTCTTCCCGTGATTTGTGAGGAATGTAGTATATGCTAAAATTATATCATAAAGTATACATCTGTTCTGTGTATATGTAAACTTACAACATAATTACTGGGACATTTTAGTACTTTAAATAAGTAGTTTTCAAGAGAGAGCAAATTAGCCACCCAGTGAACGTTTAACAATATCTGGAGACATTTTTGGTTGTCACACCTGGGAAGGGGGTGCTGCTGGCATCTAGTGGCTGGAGGCCAGGGATGCTGTTAAATATCTCACAGTGCACAGGTCCCCATGACAGTTCCCATCTGGTCCAAAATGTTAGTAGTGCTGAGGTTGAGAAACACTGCTTTAAATAATAAAAATAGGGTAATTTTTAGGGGCAGTCTGAATATATAAACTTGTACTGTTATTTTTTGTTTCTTAGGTAAATTTGTCAGTATCTACCAATAGGAAAATTTGCTTTTTCTTTACCATATTGAGAAGGATTAATCAGCATTTAAAAGGTTTCTTTCTGAAATGCTAACTTCTTATTTTCAATTGATGTTTTCTGTTCCAGGGAAGATGTTTTCATTACAGGTATTTTTTTTTTCCCTAGAAATTGGAAAACATACTCTACACTTGAAGCTGTTTGTTACAAAACTTAAATGTGTACTGAATTTCAGATCTAATCTTTTAAAACAATAGCTCTGTTTGCACTGAGAAAGTTAAATGATAATTTATGTCATTTTGTTAATCTTTGAAAAACCCTTCAGTAGTTGCCATTTCTACCTCTTCTCACAGTTTTTGATGATGGAGATGAGAAGACACTGAGACGGTCTTCACTCTGCCTGAAAGGAGAGAGGCATTTTGCCGAAAGTGAAGTAAGTAATCACTTAACGAATGAACATGTCCTAGTATTTAGTACTGGGGGCAGGAAAGTTCTGCTTTCTCAACTCAAGCAGCTTACTTGTTAATCAGGAAAATTCGTTAATACATAATAGCGTGAGGGTGTAGTCTGTGAAACCTGTTTAAGGCCTTGTGTTTGAGTACCAGGTTGTCTGTGGGGTTTTTTGTCTAAAAAAAAATGTATTTTAACATTTGTCCATGAAGAAAAAACAACGGGATTGTTCATTACCCTTAGGCAACTTTTTTATAGAGTCCTTTAATTTGTAAATAATTGTAGAAAAGAGATGTCTCATTTATAATCTACTTGAACCCCATCATCATTAAAGGCTGTGTAGATACTGCAAGCCATCCCTAGAACTACTGCTGCTGCCACCCACTCCTTGAAGAAGGCTTGCCTGACTGCCCTTTCTAAAATAGTCCCTTCCATTTCTCATAACTCTTTAAGGTTGCTTTAGTTTTCTTTATAGCCCAGATCATTCTCACACCAAAATATGTATATGTGCTTAATTATATATTGTCTGCCTTCCTCACTAGAATGTGTCTCAGTGGCAGAGATTTTGTATGTCTTCTTCACCACTTTGTTCCCAGTTCCTAGAACAGTGGCTGGCACAGAGTAGGAACTGTATAAACATTAGCTGGATGAATAAATGAAGTGTTCATATTTGCCAGGGACTTTGCTTTGTGCTTTACATACATCCTTGCATTTACAACATTATGAGGGAGATACAATGCTTATCTCCAACTCAGAGTTGATGAAAGTGATGATCAGAACTGGTTCTCAAACCAGCACTTTCTAACACCAAAATCATGCTCTAAAATTGAAAGATGTTATTAAGTTACTAAGAGTGGAGGGTTCACAAAGTTTTGTAAATCAGTAATTTGCAATTCAGAATTTTAAAAATGGACATATTTGTTGCAAATAGTGTTATAGTCTCTAGTCCAGCCTATGAATATTAATTAATGCACAGTGTGGCCAAACCAAAATTTCTTTTTTCTAGTAACTATTTAGAACAGTGTTTTTGTGGAGAATTTTAATATTTGTTTTAAATTATTAGACTTTATTATATGCTTTTTGGTATTTTCCCTTCCTGTAAATGATTGAATTCCCATTTCAACTCAGAATTTGGGACAGATTATCTGTATTATGATTCTGGCCTGTGTTTTCAGTCTCCTACTCTGCTATTTCCCTGTACTTCTGACTTATAAAACTACTTGGTGTTTCCAGATTATGGCTCATACTTTCTTTTCTTGGTTTCTGCTGAGCCCTTCTCTTTTCAAGGCCATGAGAAAGGCTTCCTCCTTCATGATTGTCTTTCATGAGCTCTCTAGCCAAATTTGATCTCTATATCCTTTGATACTTTTCCACTTCTCTTATTTTTATTTTATGGTCTTTTTGGTTACTTTTATAATTTTTTCTATAAAATTGTAAGCTGTTTTGGCAGAATAGCCAAGTTTTTGTCATCTTGATGGGCTTTCCTTTTCTCAGTAGTGTTTTCTATACAAAAGCCTTCAGTAAATATTTGATGAATTAGTTGTGAAGGTTTAAATATAGGAAATACATATAGCTTTGGACAGGTACAGTGAATTTGGCTTCTTACACTGATGAAGTAACAGAATTCTTTGAGTTTATGTAATTCTTAGAAATAATTTAATTTCCCTTAGTTAGAACATGTGATAATTATAGTAGGTTAATGAATATGGGGACTTGAAGACTTGATTTTTTTTCACCTAAGTGAAGGTATATGTCTTATGTATTTAATCCAGAGAAATATCGAAGATACTCATTTTGTATTTGCCAGGAGAATTTTAAGTTGGAATTGTTCATAAGACAGTTGAAGTATAAAGGCTGAAGCAATAAGAGCAAGTAGCTCAATGTATCCTTTTTAACTTCAGCAAGGATCGCTTTTACTGTGTGTGGCTATATGTGTTGAACTTCATGTTTTGCTAGAGGATATTGGAATACTGGTGTATTATTCCTTACCCATTGCCATATGCCACGTGCTATGCTAGGTACTGTCGGTACATGGGTAAGCTAAGTAGATGTGGAATTTATCCTTGGGTAACTTCTTTTTGCTTTTGAAGGAGACAAAGCATTAATTAATCAAAAATATAAAAATTTAAGGGTACTAGGCGCTGTGGAGACATGGCCAGGAGTATATTTAATCTGCCATCTATGTACATTCTTTCCCTTATTTGATATTTCTGCTATTTTCAAAAAACAGTTTTAATATTTTGGAAGTTTGCTCAGAGAATTGTTATTATTACTAATAACTTTGGCCTTTGAGTGAAAAGCCACAAATCACACTTGGCAGTATTTGGGGTCACTAATCCCATTAGTAAGCTTCATACCTAAACAAAGACTTAAATTCATGATTTTCACGATAAGAGATGACAATAAGCGGGTCAGTTAGTTTGAATTCCCACACCAAAATCACTGGTTCTAGCCATAACCAGCTTAGTGAGGATGTTGCCTATTTCCTGACATCTGTGCGAGTGTTTGGGTATTTCTATAGAGCATTCATAATTTGAATATTATCCAAAGGTAGTTTTATCAGCTGGTATTCTCTCTGTGCATTTACTACATGCAGTTGAAAACTCTGAAGAAAATTTAGATGAAATCCCAGCTCCATATTTCCTGCAGCCCATTTTAGGTAACAGGGCTATGGGCGTGTTTCCCCCAGGCCTGTGGAATTTTCTTTGAGCCTTTGATATAGCCAGGAGTCTCTGGCTTTGCTCTGTTGGCTTAAGACAAGACAAATCCTACCCTCCCCTTACTCTTTTCTGTCATGTGTAATAAAGGTGTTCCTGCTTTCCAGGATTGGGGCCAGGGACAGAGATATTGCTTCCTGTTGTCATAATTCTTTTTTACATACTAGGGAGAGATTGTGGTTTATTTGAGAATTCCTCTATGTGATTCCTAGATAACTCTTCAGAAATCCTGGATATTTTTTTTTCCTAAATCAAGTGAAATGACTAGCAAATACTTAAAATAGAAATCACTGTACTTAATAGAAATCTCTGCTTTCAAGAGAGCAGCCTTAATTTTAGGGGAGGGGCATTTAATTCTTTTGTTAGCTTGACAGAAAGTGAAGCCAAATTAATTTGTTTTTCCTGTTTACCAAATACAGTACTTTGAAATTTTCACCCTTGGGAAGCATAATTGGGAGTTAATGACAGGTCATTTCTGAAGAGGTTTTGTCTGGCATATTATTGTATTTGGGCCAGCTTTTGCCTCCAAATATTTTTTAAATGCCCGACTTATAAACTAAATTTGAAAGGTTAGGTTTTCAGCCCTATAAAAGTTAACAATTTTTGTCTATCGTTACTGCCTTTTTCCTATACTGTATTCTTTGTTGTTGGATATCTGTATGTACCTTAAATATATTTACATATATTCTAACAAATTATGCAAAATAGATGAATATGCTTCCCCCTTTCATGTTTTAGTTCATCATTGTTTCAACAAAATTATCTCAGTTTTAAAAATAAAAGTTAAAATTTTTCTTTTAAATATTAACATTAGTTTGTATTTAGATATCTGATCTTTAAGTTGATGGATACCCTTTCATATAACATTCTTGTTTGTAACTTTGAGAAGTCTTTATCCTAAGTAGTTCCTCACGCTCACTTCCACTCTGACAGTTTTCCTGGGCTCTTTAGTTCCCCTTGGGTTCATAAAAGTATCTGCAATAGCAAAGGTTCTGATGGAGGAATAAAAGGATTAGTAACTGTGGAAAATCATTAAGATGCAGAAAAAGTAAGAATATTACCAACATTGATAGTCAGGGAATTAGTTGGGATAGCATCTTCAGATTGATACCTTAACTTTTTAGATATATAAACCTTTTCAGGAAATAATGGCACGAAAAATCCAAGAAGTCTCTGATATGGAGAAACGAAGGGATTTCAGAATCCCTTTTTCTTCATTCTGCTTTTAACCAACAACCAGTTCCTTCCCTGAAAATCATTATTTTTGAATGGGGTGAGGGACAAAAGGGTTGACACGAATTACCAGTTGATAACAAGAAAGAAGTGTTCATTTGTTGATTATTATCTTCATACCAAGCACAGTATTGGATTTTGCAGATTAAAAAGGAAGGGAAAAATAAAATATTAACTGTAGAAAAACTGAGTTTTTACATTTTCTGCAAAAAAGGTTTCTTGCAGGAAATTCCCAGGCCTTCTAGTGGTTAGGTGCTTTCACTGCTGGGGCCTGGGTTTGATCCCTGGTTGGGGAACTAAGATCCTGCAAGCCACAAGGGACGGGGGTGGTGGGGTCAGGGGTTGGGGGAGAAAGGTTTACTGCAGAAAATGTTTGCAAAGTCATGATATAGGATATCTGAAGCCCTTTTCTCAAGCAGTTGATGCTTATCCTGATAATTTCATTTCTGTTACTTATTAAGAATTCTGTCTTGTGGTTTGGGATTCCCTATATGCAAAGAAAAATTTGAGCTGCCATTGGCCCAACCTAGGGGTTAGGTACTTGCACATAGGTTTCTTATCTCTCAAATCTGTTGTTTCCACTAAGTTTTATTTGTTTTTCGTTTTATATTTTAATCATTCTTAGAAGTCTGTCAGTCCTCAAATAGATAATGAAAATTATCTAGAGAGAATAACTAAATTTCTTTTTACTTTTTTTTTTTCCAGCCATGGGCTCATTCATCTTTATTCTAATATCTTTGAAATGAGAGTTTTCTATCTTTAGGAAAGTTGTATTTTTGTCTCCCTCAGGGGAAGTTTTACATCTCAAAATCTAAGCATATTCTTAAACTGATTTGGTTTAAAAAGAAAAAAAAAACTTGCAATGTAATAACTTTTGATGGGTTTATGTTCCTACCCACAGACATTAGACCAGCTGCCACTCACCAACCCTGAACATTTTGGCACTCCAGTCATAGGAAAGAAAACAAATAGAGGAAGAAGATCTAATCATATGTAAGTCCATTTTCATAACTGTTAGTTGAACCTGAATTCATTTCTCCTTCCAGTATTGTTTTAGTAGTTATTAAATTTTAAATTGTAACGTGCAAAATGATAACTGAATGGAAGAGTACTTTCAGACTCTTTGGCATGGGTGCTTGAGAGTCTCCATGCTCAGTCAACTTTAACAGCTATATTATTTATCTGCCTGCCATTTCTCCTTATGTGTATCTCGATGTCACTGTCGAAATGGAATTAGTATTTCCTGAATGATACATCCTCTGTTTTCCTGATGTCATGTTTTTTATTCATGCTGTTTCTGTCTTAAATGCCACCCTTCCATGCCACCGGCTCACTCATTCTTCAGTTCTTAACCAGAAATTCTCCCACATTTATGTGAACCATTTTGTGCCTCCCCACTCTTTCCTTAAAAACAGACATGTTTTTTTCTCCTCTGAGCCCTCTAAATCATTTGCATTTATCTAATGTCATAGACAGTATGTCACCTATTATTATCATTGTCGTGTTTGTTTTCCCTTCCTAGTAATTTAAATCTTCCTGACAGCCGAACTATGTTACTTATTTTTATGTCTTCTTACAGTTGTGACACATGTTCTACATATTTAACAAATTACTTTCGATGAAGTGTGCTTAGGCTGCAAAAGGCTTTAAATTAAAAAGGATCACAGGATCACAGTCATGAAATTTCAGGTCATCAGAGAGAAAGAAACAATCTTCAAACAGTTCCAGGAGGAAAAAATAATTTATTGCAAAGGAGTGAGAAGCAGAATGGCATCAGACTTCTCAATAGTAACACTAGGTGCTAGTGGTCAATAGAATGCAGAATGGAGGAATGGAAGTTTCTATTAAAGGGAGGACTTGTTATCTAGTATGATGGAACATTGGGGGGAAATTAAAAATATGATGATAACAAATACAGAAAAAAATATTAAAGGCATTTAGTTACTCCCCTCAAAATTAAATAAGAAAAGAACACTATATTAGTAGGATGGAGGTTAGAGAGGTTGCTTAAATATAAAAGTTAAGTCCTTAAAACAACAGGAAGTCAATACAATAACATCTAAAATGTATAAATATAGAAATAGCGGTATAAGAATATTATTTAGAGTTAAGGTATTAACTGTCAGAGGTGAAAGAGTTAAAAGCAGTTGCCTCCACAGAGCAGAAGAAAATGGGAGAGGATGGGGCAAGAGAATGTAGTTTTTCTGTTTGTTTGTTTGTTTTTTGCGGTACGCGGACCTTCTCACTGTTTTGGCCTCTCCCGTTGCGGAGCACACGCTCCGGACGCGCAGGCTCAGCGGCCATGGCTCACGGGCCCAGCCGCTCCGCGGCACGTGGGATCTTCCCGGACCGGGGCACGAACCCGTATCCGGACTCTCAACAGCTGCGCCACCAGGGAAGCCCGAGAATGTAGTTTTTAATTTATTCTGTTGGAGGTTAAATAAAAACGATTTTGAATATTTTACTCGGATAAAATTTTTTAAAATGTAATGTGCCTGAGCCAAATATTGTCAGAGTAGCTATTAAAAATATTGAATTATTGAAACTTGTAAGTGAATGCTTTCATTCAAAGTAAGAGTCAGGTATTAAATCTAATAGTGGCTAAGCTTTGGAGATAAAAATTGGGTAAGCTCTGTCTCTCATATAGCTTAGTTTCAGCCCTACAGTGAACTCATGAAGGTAGGTATTATTTTTATCCCTATTAAAAATTGGGGAAATTGGCCTCAGAGACAGCAGCTAATCCAAGGAACACAGGAAGGAAGGGACCAGGACTTGAACTCATCTGTGTTCCATAGGCCTTTTCCCATCCAGTTGATTGACTCTTTTTTGTTTAGAGTGCTACAGTTACTTTCCAAATGAGTTTTAACAGGCAATAAATAATGACTTATTTGAGGGAGTAAATTAAAAGACTAATCCTTGCATTGAAAAAATATTTAATTTTACTTATTTTCCTACTAATGATTTGGGCCATGCATTTCTTTTTCTCACTTAACTCTGAATATTTTAGAAAATGATTTTCTCTATTAATAGGTGAAAAATGTCTCTCACTTGCAGTGTAGCTTGCTGGTCTCTTGATTATTTTTAGGATACTGAGAGTGTAACTATTACTTACTCTTCTTCGTATAACTTTGAAAATATGAGTCTTCTAGTCAGAAAGGAAAATAGATGAAAAATGTGTAATGGCATTATTAGTATGAAAGAGTCCTCTTGTGATTATTAGATGTTATTGTGATCTAATATTGTTTTCAGTTTTTTTCAGAGGGCTGTTATATTGCCATAAAATATTCACTGAAGCACTTATAGGGTAAATCTTTTGACATCTCTTTGAAAATTAATAACTTCAATTGTGAATTAAAATTTTATCTACCATTGATCATTGGGGTCTTCCCGTAGCTTTATAGTCAACTCTTTTTTTATATATAAATTTATTTATTTATTTATTTACTATTTTTGGCTGCATTGGGTCTTTGTCGCGGCGTGTGGGCTTTCTTTAGTTGCGGCGAGCGGGGTCTACTCTTCGTTGCAGTGCGCGGGCTTCTCATTGAGGTGGCTTTTCTTGTTGTGGAGCACGGGCTGTAGGTGTGTGGGCTTCAGTAGTTGTGGCAGGCAGGCTCAGTAGTTGTGGCTCACGGGCTCTAGAGTGCAGGCTCAGTAGTTGTGGTGCACAGGCTTAGTTGCTCCGTGGTATGTGGGATCTTCCCGGACCAGGGCTTGAACCAATGTCCCCTGCCTTGGCAGGCGGATTCTTAACCACTGCGCCACCAGGGAAGCCCCTAATCAACTTAATTAATTATGATTGATGATGTCAGAACAATGGGGTGTGGGTGTGTTTAAAATGTAAAATTGTTTCATTGGCAAAGATTTTCCACTTCTCTAGCTCTTGAGAGTGGAAGTGTGGCTGAGTTAAGAGTGTGAACAGTAGGGACTTCCCTGGTGGTCCAGTGGTTAAGACTCTGTGCTTCTGCTATAGGGGGTCCAAGTTCGATCCCTGGTCGGGGAACTAAGTTCCAGAACACCGCACGACTCCCTGCCCCCCGAAATAAAAGAGTGTGAACAGTGGAGCAAGATGGCATGGGTTTGACTCCTGTCCCACCTCTGCCACTTCTTTGCTGTGTGACCTTGGGCAGGATGCTTAGTCTTTTCGTGCCTCGAATTTCTCATTTGTAAAATTGAGATAATAGTATTCCCTGTGGTTGAGAGTCCGCCTGCCGATACAGGGGATACGGGTTCGTGCCCCGGTCCGGGAAGATCCCGCATGCCGTGGAGTGGCTGGGCCCGTGAGCCATGGCTGCTGAGCCTGCGCGCCCGGAGCCTGTGCTCCGCAACAGGAGAGGCCACAACAGTGAGAGGCCCGCATACCACAAAAAAAAAAAAAAAAGAAAAAAAGAAAGAAAAAGAAAAAGAATAGTATTCCCTGTCTCTCAGAGTTGTTGCCAAGGTGAAATGAATTCTGTCCTTTAAAGGGTTTAAGTAGTAATCACTATGTAAGTACTGGATATCATCATCGTGTATTGAATGAAAAAACTTTAATGAAGTGCTAGTATGTAACATTTCATTTACATGTAAAAATGTGTTTATATGTGAGTATGTAAAAATTCTGCTTACTAGTGCTTATGTCCGACAGGAAGGACTGTTTTTGGCTATATTTTATGAATTTAAAAACAGTATTCCTGTATTTTATATTATATACACATTATAGGGAAAACAGTTTTTGAATCAAGAATTCTTTTAATTTTGAAAAAAATTTCATCTAATATTTAGACATATTTTACCTTTCTACAAATGTCATCCAGAAGTGTAAAAAATTCTTTTAAATAAGATAATTTATGGAATATCACATAGAATGGTCTACAAAAAGGACCAAACGGGAATTCCCTGGTGGTCCAGTGGTTAGGACTCCATGCTTTCAATGCCGAGGGCCCAGGTTCAGTTCCTCGTCGGGAAACTAAGATCCCACAAGCCGTGCAGTGTGGCTCCCCCAAAAAATGACCGAAAATTATAGCCTATTAAAATGTCTGCTTTGTTTCTTAGCTGAGGTCTCCCTTTCTTGTATATGAGAAGAAAGCATGCAGTTGTCACTGAGCAAGTTTATATTTGCTTTCTAAAAGACTCTAGTAAACATTCTGAGTTAGTGATTTTCCTGTTGAGAATCTGTGTGTAATGAAAGATTTACTGTTGGGATCGTGTTGTACATGTGCCAAATATGAAGGCAGGAAAAAGGTTGAGAATTACTAGTGTTGGAAATGAAGCGCAGCCCATCTGCAGTCTTAAACTTTGCTTACTGTTCCTTCCGCCTCACTACTGTGGTCTTTCTTACTGCCAAGAGACATCATGATGTTCATGCTTAGTGCTTTAAGCCTTGGTGTGTTAAGTGCCACAGGCAAGTACCACAGTTTAAAGTGCCCATCTCCTTAAATTACGCTTCCTCAAAGTTCTTTCTCCCCTTTCTTCAGAGTGATTTTCTGCAACAAAGTCTGGAACCTGGATCTTAAGGTCATTTATCTGACCTTCATTTCCTCTTCCATTACTCAACTCAAAAAGGTCTTCATTATGGTTCTCTGATTGCCATTTAAAATTTGTACAAAGATAAATAAGGTTATCTCTTCCCAGGATTCCCCGGACTCCATTGTTGCAATGATATAGTACTACCTTTGCTTTCTTTTAAGAACTGTTAATCCACATACCAGTTAATCTGCCTCCAGCTATTCCAGAATTATTTTTGATACCTTCCTTTAATTATTTTATTTATATTCTGCTTTTAATCCTAATATAGCAGATATTTTATTTTTTTAAAGATTATCATCCTCTAGCTTAATTTTTAAAAGCAAGTTATTGATTCTTTTGATTATGTATAACTTGAGTGAATTTTGCCCTTATAATTTACATTGTATGCAGAGGTTTTCTTTTTGCGGAGCATAGGCTCCGGAAGCACAGCCTCAGCGGCCATGGCTCATGGGCCCAGCCGCTCTGCGGCATGTGGGATCTTCCCGGACCGGGGCACGACCCCGTGTCCCCTGCATCGGCAGGAGGACTCTCAACCACTGCGCCACCAGGGAAGCCCAGAGGTTTTCTTTGATTCTACCTAAAGAATAGAATTCTGAAATTATAGAAGTATTTGTGCCCCTCTCCCTCAAAAGTTTTTTCCAATAACCTGGCAAAAGTATATATGCAGCTGCTATTGTAGGAAAGCAGTCTACGTGCTGTTATCCTTCAGGAAAAGGATAAAGCATAATAAGGCTTATAATGATATTTGTTAGAGATTATTTGTGGGTACAGGTTCTACCCAGTGACAGTGCTAAGATTTACCCAATAAACTAGTGATTTGTACCTGGTATACAGGTCTGCAGATCTTAAAAATTTTTTTTTTTATTGAGGTATAATGCACATGTAAAATTCACCCTTTTAAAGTATATTCACTGTTCAGTGTTTTTTAGTATATTCACAACATTTTTACAACCAGCACCACTATCTAAGTCCAGAAGTTCTTTTTATTATTCACTGCTTTATTCTGATATGAGAATTTGATCCTAGTTTCCTTCTTTTTTTTTTTTTTTTTTTTTTTTTTGGTGGTACGCGGGCCTCTCACTGTTGTGGCCTTTCCCGTTGCGGAGCATAGGCTCCGGACGCACAGGTTCAGCGGCCATGGCTCACGGGCCCAGCCGCTCCGTGGCATGTGGGATCTTCCCGGACCGGGGCGCGAACCTGTGTCCCCTGCATTGGCAGGCGGATTCTCAACCACTGCACCACCAGGGAAGCCCTCTAGTTTCCTTCTTGATAAAAATTGGGAAAAAATTAAAACCCTTTTATTAAGTCTGTACATGTTCTTATGTTCTATATGTTTTAATCTCTAAGAAGCTACACGTTTTCAGTCTTCCTGGTACTAATACAGGTTTTTAATTTACTGTACAAAATTTGAAACTGGGTTAGTTGTTTGAAAGAATAAGGATCATTAAAGTCCGAATTGCATTTCAGAGATTGAGCCTCTGCAGTTTCTGGCTCAATTTTATATTTGTACCTCATCATTTGATATTCTTTGGCAAGTGTCTTGTCTAGAGTTCTTCTCGCTTGATTTACAATTAATTTACAGTTAATAGTGATGTGGATCAGCTTTAAGTGTCTAGCTTTTAGTTTGTTTAGTAAACATTCTCATGTAATTAGCTTTGTTTCCAGTGGCATCATCAGACGTTATTTCAGAGACAGTACATTATTTTGTTGTGGCTCTATAAACACACACCTGGTACCAGAGAAGCAACAGTGTCAGAGGGGAATAAACACCAAGCAGACTCTCTGCTTGTTCTGTCTTTGCCCCCTTAACATATTTCTCATGCTCATTTATTTTAGTATATCAGTTTATTAAGTACTAGTCTTATGTAAACAATTTCCTAGCTAAACTCCACTAAAAGGTAAAGTTAAAAGGAGCCTTAGGTCTAACGGTATGGTTAATACTGGTTGTATACATTATACTGATTGTATACATTTTGTGATTTCAGGAGAAATAGAAATCAGAAGTAGCACAGTAAAAAGAAATAAACCTATTCAGTTCATTTACTTAGTCAACAAATATTTATTGAGCATCTGCACTGTGCCAGGCACTGTTCAGGTACTTGGGATATATCAGTGAACAAAACATGTATTTATAAAATCTCCGGGGCACTTCCCTGGTGGTCTAGGAGTTAAGACTCTGCGCTTCCACTGCAGGGGGCATGGGTTTGATATCTGGTTGGGGAACTAAGATCCCACATTCCCTGTGGTGTAGCCAAAAAAAATCCCCTCTGCCTATAGAGCTTACATACTCCCGTATGCGGGGAGATGGACAATACAGAAAAAAACAGAAGAATTAAGTAAATTATGTAGTATGATAGGTTTGTAAGTGCTGTGGAAATAATAAGAGTAAGGTTGGGCGGGGGGATTGGGATGGGCAGGTTATAAATTTGAATAAGGTGATCAGAGTAATGTAATTGAGGTGACATTTGAACAGACACTTAGAAGAGGTGAAAAAGCTTCCAAATTTCTGGGGATAAAGCATTCTAGGCTGTTTCTCTGCCAAGGGGAGGAGTAGTTGGTGGAGAAAGTGAGGTCAGGGGATCTTCTGTTTTTTTAAGTGGGAGAAGTAACAGCATTTTCTTAGAAATAACACTATACTGGTAGGACTCAATCTAGTAGAGGCAGAAAAATTGATACAGGAGAGAGAAGCGAGCATTGCTGGAATAAAGGCTTGAGTAGGTGAGAGGGAGGAGGAAATCTAGTCCACGAGTGGGGAATGCTTTGGGAGTGGAGTCTGAACATGATGAGAGGTGGATGGATGTTTTATGTAGCCAGTCAGTTTACTTTTTTTTTTTTTTTTTTTTTTTTTTTTTTTTTGCGGGCCTCTCACTGTTGTGGCCTCTCCCATTGCGGAGCACAGGCTCCGGACGCCCAGGCTCAGCGGCCATGGCTCACGGGCCCAGCCGCTCCGCGGCATGTGGGAACTTCCCGGACCGGGGCACGAACCCGTGTCCCCTGCATCGGCAGGCGGATTCTCAACCACTGCGCCACCAGGGAAGCCCTACATTTTTATATATATGACTTTCTCGTGTCTGAAGTCTTCACATTTGTTAAGTCTTATGAAAGAAATCAGAATTTTCATTACTGTTGCAGATGACATTGTTAGCCAAGTAAAGCCCAGTTTTCTCTGTGTTTTACAGATTTGATTAATGTTATTTGTGACTTTCTGTCTTGCTAATGATAATGGCATAATGGGTGTCCATAAAACCCCAGCTGAATGAGTCTTCTGTGACTACTTTGAAAAAAGCAATAATTATGGTTTTAAGTTTGGTTGTGTTGTCTTTGAGAAGTTCTTCTAATCAAGTAGAAGTCAGACTTGTGAAGTCTGTCATTATTATTCCAAGCTTTGTGCCAATTTGTAAGGTTTTATGCTCTGCTAATATGAAGGTGTGTTGGTTTTTCCTGCTACCTATTACCTGCTTTCTAAGTAAGGGTTAAACTGCTTTAAGTGCCATTTGAAGTACAGTAGTTCCACTCAGTAGCAAATTTTGAAGATTTGCATTTTTTTAAAAAAAATTTATTTTATTTATTGTTTTTGGCTGCGTTGGGTCTTGGTTGCTGCGCGCAGGCTATTCTCTGGTTGCAGTGAGCGGGGGCTACTCTTCGTTGCAGTGCGCGGGCTTCTCATTGTTGTGGCTTCTCTTGTTGCAGAGCACGGGCTCTAGGCATGCGGTCTTCAGTAGTTGTGGCACGTGGGCTCAGTAGTTGTGGTGCACGGGCTTAGTTGCTCTGCAGCATGTGGGATCTTCCCGGACCAGGGCTCGAACCCATGTCCCCTGCCTGGAAGGTGGATTTTTAACCACTGTACCACCAGGAAGCCCTGCTTTGTTTTTTTATCATGGGACAATTTTAGGTTAATTGAGTGATCACTGAAATCAGATAGTGATATTCTCCCTATCACTCTAAAATGTTTAATAGTATTATAATAGGTTTTGCTTCCTTTATATTTACGTTGGAATATATAAATATATATTGGAATACATTGGAATATATAAATATAAAAGGATGACATTTATATTGTCATCCTGTTTTATTTTATAAAAATGCCATTTTTATTTTATTATAGTTCTCATACTCTTGCAGTCTATTTATTCAGCATTCTTAGTATCATTACTTATTCTGGGCATTTTTTTTTGATTCATAAAGCCCATTTAATTTTTATTGGAGTATAGTTGCTTTACAATGTTGTGTTTCTACTGTACAGCAAAGTGAATCAGCTATACGTATACACATGTCCCCACTTTTTTGGATTTCCTTCCCATTTAGGTCACTACAGTTATTGTGAGCATTTTGAGCACAGTTATTAGAATCTGTTTTCTTTACCACTAATTGTGGGCTTTCTCGGAATCAGATTCAGAATTTTTTTTTTGTTTTTATTTTCCTTTTTACTATACTTTCCTCTAACATCAAATGGATGGTTTTGGATAGTTCCTTTTTCTTTTTTCTAACTTACTAGTCCAATATACAATGTAACTGAAAGGAATTTTTAACATAATACAAAAGAACCATATTGTGCATCTTATGAATACGTAGTGTGTGTATATTTGATATTAAAGACAGCAATGGTGATCTCTTACCAGAGTGTTTCCTCTCCCCAGCCTGACCCCCATTAATAAAGATCTGCCTTCCCCTTTTTAAAATTAGCTTTAGAGGAATTCCCTGGCGGTCCAATGGTTAGGACTCTGTGCTCTTACTGTGGTGGCCCGGGTTCAGTTCCCTGGTCGGGCAACTGAAGATCCGGTAAGCCGTGTGGTGTGGCCAAAATAAATAAATAAAATTAGCTTTGTACTGGGAGTGTAAAACTACCATCTCCAGAGTTCCTTTAATCTGAGAGGAGGATCTAATATATTTTAGTGCAGTACTGGGATGCTTCATATGGAGCCTTTAGCTTTTTGATAATTTGGGGACCGGTGTTATTCTGTTCTGATCTTTCCCTTAATCTTTTAAAATAGCACTAAATAAATCCAGCAGATTTTTAGGAAAATGGATTGATTTCCTCTAATGATAACCTTTTAAAAATTATTATTATTCTTTAGAAATTTAGAAAATTATTTAAAAATTTAAATTGGCCGTTCTGTAGGTTGTAAGAAACGGGGTAAGATTTCTAGAATACCTGTATTCATAAGCTTGGTGTGCGTATTCTTTGTGAAGATAAATAGAAATATTTCATTTTTTTTTCTTTCCCTAGACCAGAGGAAGAGTCTTCTTCATCCTCCAGTGATGAAGATGAGGATGATAGGAAACAGATTGATGAGCTGCTAGGAAAAGTTGTATGTGTAGATTACATTAGTTTGGATAAAAAGAAAGCACTATGGTTTCCCGCATTGGTGAGTAACTTCGGTATGAAAGAGTTTAATTTTCAACAATGTAAGTTCATGAAGAAATCAGTTGATTTTCTTACTAGTGTTTTTTCATAGGTACAAAATGGGGAAAGGGTTTTAGCATCATTCAATTCACACAAAATTACTTTGAAAGTTATTTCTAAGTACAAAGAACTCCTGAAGTCATCCGAGAAAGGATGAAAATCATGATAATTTTAGAGGCTAGGTATGTTACACTGCTCAGTTTTGGGTGAAAAATTCCTCCTGCAAACTTTTAAAACTTCTAAATCTACCATGCAAAAGGCTGCAAAAGAAGAACAGAATCTTGTTTTCTACTGTTGTCTACAAATGATATCTGTTTTTCATCCTTTTTGGTAAGCATTTTGTATTCTTTATCCCGAGTGTTTAGTGTTTTGCACAAAATAAGTTCCTAATAATTGTCAACTCTTACAGTTATAATTAAAACTGATGAGGGCAATTATTTTAATAAATATAAATACTTTATGATACCTTTGTACCTCTGCATATATCCATCTATCCATTACACATTCATTGGATACCTGTTATGTGTAAGGAGTGTGCTAAGGTCTTTATGCTGATTATGAGGTATGTATTATTTATCCTCATTTAGAGGTAAGGAAACTGAGTGTTAGAAGGGTTAAGTAACTTCTCAAGGTTTGGGTTAATGGCAAAGCTAAAAACTTAAGTGTCAGTGTATGTGATCATTTCTTTTTTCCTAAAGCACTAAGATTCTTTGAAAGAATTTCTTTTGAAAACATGTTTTAAAAGAGCTTTGTGTGTCTTTTTCTAAAACAAAAGGAACATTAAAATTTGCACTTTAGTATTTTCAGTATTAAGATTCTCTCATCATAATTTCGAAATAGTTTCCTTGATGATGAGAAAAATATTTAAAGATATACAATACTGAAAGGTTAGTAATCTGCTTAGTCAACAATTTTATCATTATTTAAAAAATCTTAGCATTAGTGATACATATTATCCTCCCCACAAATTTGAGATCTTTTGGAAAGTGATAAATAATTTTTGTCAACTAGAGTGTGAAGTTGTGTTTTGAATCAAACAATCTTGACATAATCACATAAACAGTATTTGCATTTCTATTTTTAAAATTAGTGTTTATAAATTGAGTAAATTTTAACAACTGCTTGGTAACATCATGTTAGAGAACAATTGCATACTTCTAGGAACTATTAATAGCCACCATGTTTTGAGCACTTACCCTGGCCAGGCACTGTGCTAGCTTGTTCATGTAAGCACATGGTCTCGTTTAATCCTAATTGAGGCTGAAACATAAGTGGTATTTACCCCCATATTAAGTGGAGGAAATTTTAGCTTCCCTGACTCTCGCAGTCCTCTTTTTCAGTTTCCTTCACTGTTTCTCCTCTAACCAAGCTTTAAATGTTGTTGTTCAAAGTTCAAAATATATCACATTATATTCTCTTTAGGATGATCTCATCCCCTTTTATAGCATTGGTTGCAGAGATAATAAACTGAAATGTCTTAGGGACCAAAGAAAATCACATGCATGGGTGAATGGGATAAAATGTGGATTGTAGTTCCTGTAACAGAATGGAGAGTGAACCCACTTACACACCATGGTCAGCACTGGCCAAAGCTGTCATGTGTGTGGTTTTCAAAATCCTAAGCTCATGAGAAAGAAAAGAATGTGTGATTTTGGCTCACAGTTTTAGAGCCCTGATATTTAGACTGTTTACTCCCAAGTTTATAGATTAGAGTTCAGACCTCTACTCTGAGCTCTGGACCTGGGCATCTATCTATCATGATCTCCACTTGGCTGCCCTTTAGCCATCTCAAAATTTAATAAGCCTAAAGCTAAATTTATTCTCTCCTCCCTTATTCCCAAACATGACCCTTCTCCATTGTTTCCTCTCCCTGTGAATGAGGCAGAAGTGTCAGCATCCTTTTCTCTGTCATCTCGCCACTTCCCTAATTATCTCTAATATTTCTTGCTTCTTTAACTTGCCATCAGCACCACTTTACACCCAGGTCACCATCTCTCACCTGGAAGATTTGCAGTAGCTTCATCTCTTCCGACTCTTGTCCTTCTCTGGTCCATTTTCTTTATGACAGTCAAAGTAATTTTTTAAAAGCCAATTCTATTATGACATTAGCTTGCTTTGGATCCTTCCCTTGAAGAGTTTAGATTTTATCCTCAGGATTAACATGGCCTACAAGATTGACAAATCTGAACTCTGCTTACCTCACTTATTCAGCCCAGGCAGAAAGTTAGCTACATTGACCTTTTGCTTCCTGCAGTGGGCTCCACTGCTTGCTGTGTCAGGCCCTTCGCGTAATCTGTTTCCTCTGCTTGCAGTGCAGCCCTGTGGTACACACGTGTACACACATACATCCTCTGTCAAGCCAGTTCCTGCTCAGCTTTCAAAGCTGAGCTTAAATGTTGTGTCCTCAGGAAAGTGGTCCCTGACCACCTAGATAAAGACTTATCACAATAGCAGTTAAATAAATGTGCACGCACTTGTTTAGTGCTTGTCTTTCCAGCTAGAATACAAGCTCATTGTGGGGAGGAATGGTGACTGACTAGGCCTCTGTGGTCTAGTATGGTACCTTGATGAAATAGTTAGTATTTGTAGTGACTGGATGAATGAATGAACAGATATTAAGTACTTCCGGATTTTTTTGAAATGATAGGAAAGTTTTCATAGATGCTAACGCATGTAAAAGACTTTCATGAGTGAATTATTTCATAAAGCCATCAACATTTAAGCAGTGCTTAATGCAGTGCAGTTACAATTATGGAAATTGTTAATGTTTTAAAGACTAAACTAGAACTTAGCTGTTTCTCACTCCTCTCAAACCTGTGGTGAGAATACATGCCTTTACGTACTATTGTGTCATTTTTCAGAGCTAATGAGACAGTCCTTAAATCTGTCATACTTACTTATCCCATTTTTCATTAAAAACTGTAACTATACTATTGTTCTTGGTATATATAGTGGGCTATCTTGGGATTAAAATAATAAAAATGTATAGGTGTCTTACATTAGTACTACCTTTGGGAAGGCATGCTTTATCCTTAACTTTAAATAATAGTTGAGATGACTTCAAATAAAATAAATCTTTTATTTTGTTCATAATAAATCTTATACAGACTCTGGGAAGGTACCCAGTTTAAAATGCTTACATTATAGAGTGGATAGTGTTATGGAGAAATTTTAGCATGTGTTAAAGTGTATATTTAAATGTAAATAATCAGTAGAACGTCATCTCTGTCTTTTTTAAGATAGAGACTGCTCTGATTAAGGTTCTGATATCTGATCCAATTTTGGTCCCTCCTGTTCTCTTAGCCCTGCTGCAGACCCTTTGTTAGGACTAGCTCTCCCTCTTTTTTCCACCCCTGAGCTACTCTCATTCCAGCTTTCTATTTCTGCCTAGACTTGGTCCACAGCTTCAATCTAGTCATAGCCACAGTTCTGCTCTCAACACCGTGCCTGTGTCAGAAAACAATGTGGATAATCCAGAGAGCTGGGAGGATATAAACTTAAAATTACTTGGGTGTGTTCCCACATGTGTGTGTAGCTGTTTACCCTCAAACTAGTTTTTAAATTTTAAACTGAAACTATTTTGAAAAGGATTTAAATAATTGATACTTATATAACTATCTATAAATGTGCTTTTAGTTATAATAGTTTCACACTTTTTTTAAAAGGTCGTTTGTCCTGATTGTAGTGATGAAATTGCTGTGAAAAAAGACAATATTCTTGTTCGATCTTTCAAAGATGGCAAATTGTAAGTATAATTCACTTGATATGAAAAATATGCTGTTTTTCCAGATTGGGATGGTAAATTATACATTAGTTATTTCCATTGACCTTATGCTTTTCCTTCTCATCATACACAATGTTTCAGAGTATGATCATTTTTCATATTATCATTAAGCATAGTAGTCTTATGATATGTCTTTTCTTGTTCATTTGGTCTTTTCTAAACTAGACTCTAAGTGCTATCTAATTTGTCAGTATTTGCCTGTGTAATAGCTGATGATTTATTGAGGAAAATTCGATATATCCACCACATCTAATACTTGATTGATATTGATATATTTATTGTTTTTGAATGTCTAATTAGGATTTTCTATCATTTTTAATATGTCTAAATGGGTTAGTGTTACCCTGTTTTGTAACATTCGACTTCTGCAGTAGGCTGAGGTTTAAAATGAGTTACTATAAATGTATGTTAAGTATTAAGAAAGTGACCTTTCATGTAGAACTTTTCTGGAACTGAAAAACTATGTGTTTTTTTCTTTCTTGAAGAATTGTGTGACTAGAAAATCCATGTATTTTATATTTTGCCTTATTGGGTGACTATACTTTAAAAGGATCATCATGCTTTAAGATTGGTGTTTGGGTTTTCAAGTTCTGAAATGTGATTTTTAAAAACAGTCTATATGGGCTTCCCTGGTGGCACAGTGGTTGAGAATCTGCCTGCCGATGCAGGGGACACAGGTTCATGCCCTGGTCCGGGAAGATCCCACATGCCGCGGAGCGGCTGGGCCCGTGAGCCATGACCGCTGAGCCCGCGCGCGTCTGGAGCCTGTGCTCCGCAATGGGAGAGGCCACAACGGTGAGAGGCCCGTGTACCACACACACACAAAATAATAAATAAATAAATAAATAAATAAATAATAAAAACAGTCTATATGAAACTCACTTTCACAAAATGGAGATAATCGGAGAAATTTGAACACTGAAATTGAATACTGGTTTGATGATATTAAGAAATTACTGTGAATTTTTAAGTGTGTGATAATGATATGGTTATATTTTAAAAAGAATTTTCTTTTAAAGCTCTGTAATGAAATATTACAAATTAAATTATATAATAATGTCTGGGATTTGCTTCAAAATAATCCAGTTGGGGTGGGAGAAGGTAGGTAGGGGTATAAATGAAACAGTGACTCTGAGTTAATGATTATTGTAGTTGGGTAATGGATATGGGGGAGTTCATTATACTGTTCTGTCTACTTTTGTATATATTTGAAATTTTTAAATAAAAAGTTTAAAAAAGCAGGCTGAAAAATGTATTTGGAATAGTTTTTAGGCTTTTGTGGGTTGGTCGAGACAAACCAAGTGCAGAAAAGATGAATGATGATTTATTAGTGTAAAATAGGAAATATATGTGATGTATATGATAGAATAAACCTCTCCCAGTTGCTTGCATCCAGCGCCTCCTTATGGTTGCTAAGTTCCATGAAAAACCTTAAATTGTATATTAGAAGTTTGCTTGTGAACCTAGAATTCAGTTAAGAAAAAACTGTTAAAAGAACATTTTACATTATAAAATAGTACATGTTCTTCCAGTCTTAAATTTAGTAATTTCTTGTGCTTATCCTAAGATGATGGCCAATTCTTGCCATTTAACTTATTTTTTATTGGATTGATGCATTCTGCTATCCAGACATTTTAATTTATTATTTTCAGTGTTTCAGTATTTTTAGTATTGCATTTAGCTAAGTCCTCTGATATTTGAGAATACATTGTTGTTTATAAAACATCTCTTAAGGTGGGGTCCTTCTGTAGATGATTACATATTTTAACATCCTACTTAGCATTTTATTTGGGACTTGCAACCCTGTATGCAATCATTTTCATTGTAAATGTCAGTATTCCCATGTTTTCAGTATCTTTCTGTGGTAGGTAATTAGACTCTTAATTAACCTCTGTTGTATTTTTGTGGGTTTTTTCCTTTAAAATTAAAAAAATAATATAGTTCTTCAGTACCAAGAAAGGATGTCCATGAAATTACTAGTGATGCTGCACCAAAGCCTGATGCTGTATTAAAACAAGGTAAGGATAATCTTGGAACAAATTATAGTTAATTTAAAAACTGATGGGGCTTCCCTGGTGGCACAGTGGTTGAGAGTCCGCCTGCCGATGCAGGGGACACGGGTTCGTGCCCCGGTCCGGGAAGATCCCACATGCCGTGGAGCGGCTGGCCCCGTGAGCCATGGCCACTGAGCCTGCGCGTCCGGAGCCTGTGCTCCGCAACGGGAGAGGCCACAGCAGTGAGAGGCCCGCGTACCGCAAAAAACAACAAGAACAACAAAATAAATAAAATAAAAACTGATGGGGAATTCCCTGGCGGTCTAGTGGTTAGGACTCTGAAGCTTTCACTGCTGGGGTCCGGGTTCAATCCCTGGTTGGGGAACTAAGATCCTGCAAGTTGCATGGCATGGCCAAAAAAAAAAAAAAAAAAGTAAAAAGTATTTCTGAAGATTAAATATTCTTTTGGTCTTAAAATTGTTTTTAAGTCTTTAAAGTTATATTTGGTTCTAAGTGACTTATACTTTTGTAAACCCACGTGCCTTTTGTTATCATAGGTATTCTTTTTCTTCTTTTTAGCTTATAGTTGGGACAATAATCTAAACATGGGAAAGAACAATATTATCAGCTGTTACTGTAGTCTGGCTTTTGCCTAGTAAATAAAATATTAGTTCCTGAGGATGGTAGAAACAGGAATCAAAGTAACTTTGATTTGGCATTTCTTATAACCATAGTTATATTTTATTAAGGAATACGTGATAATTGCATCGCTTACTTGATTTTTAGCATTGTAAATAGCTGTTTATTTTTTCTTTGCCCGTGTTCACTGAATCAAATAGTATGCTGTGTTAGACTGGTTAAAAATCATCAAGAATTTATGGTTTAGAATTTATTTTCCTGTATTATTAAGTGAGAATAACTGTCTAGCTAATTTTAGTTTAAGCTGATTGTTAATATAATTTTAATTCAGGCTTAACAAAAAATGTAGAGGACATATTTATAGTATATTTTCAGGTATTGTGTGTTATTACAGTGACTCTGTGCCTGGTATATAATACTGTTTAATAATCTTTTTTTTGATAAAATGATTAAAGATTTACCTATCTTAAAGTGTTTTTTACCAGACACTGTTAATTTTCATTTAAAAGAAGAAAACTGCCCCTTTTCTCTTGTCTTTGTTTGAACCTAAGTCACCTTCAAATGGTTACAGTTTTGCCATCTATAAAATGGGTGCCTAATGCCTAAGAGTGTTAAGATTAAATGAGTTGCTGCATGGAAAAGCAGTTAGCACAGTGCCTAGCTCATAGCAAACACTTCATAAATGTCAGTGGTGGCAGCACAGTAGTTTTTTATTTCTTTATCCTGTTAGTATTTTTAGACAAATCAGTTGTCTTAATTTCTCCAGTTGATATAGTTTATGGTCTTTTTCCAGCCTTTGATCAGGCACTTGAATTTCACAAAAGTAGAACTATTCCTGCTAACTGGAAGACTGAATTGAAAGAAGATAGTTCTAGCAGTGAAGCAGAGGAAGAAGAGGAAGAGGAAGATGATGAAAAAGCAAAGGAGGATAACAGCAGTGAAGAGGAGGTGAGTAAACATAGTTAATGCCTTTTCAAATGAAGGACACGTTTCCTTTGTGAGTTGGGATTTGGCTAAAGTCATTAATCACTTAAATATTTTTAGCATTAGAAGTATTTCATAATACAGTTGTACTTGTGATATCATAATCAAGTAGTTTGCTTGCTTACCTTAAAACAGAAATATGGTCTTGTGAAATTAAAAATATTAAGTATAGTTATCTCAGTAACCTCAAAAATATTTCTTAATCTTTAGTCCATAATGTATGTGTCAAATCAGTGTTGTACACCTGAAATTAATATAGTATTGTATGTCATCTATACTTCAATTAAAAAAATAAAAAGGGAAAAAAATGTTTCTTAATCTTGCTGTGCTTTTTGTTTATCAGATGGTTAAGGAAATCCCTACCTAATATAGGAAAACTCTACTTTCATATGCTTTTTACCATGATGTAGACAGCTGTCACCTCATAGTATGTTTACATCTGCATATTTTATTAAAATACCTAGTAAAGTATAAAATGTGTCTTCCATCTAGTTTTAAGGGACTAAATAGCAAAAAAAGCAAAGGTTAATATCTCTTTGATTCAGAGAATCTTAAATGACTTTATCTAATACAACTGGGTAGATAGTTCTAATTAGATCATAAGTAAGACATCTGTCAATTTATATGGATCAAGGAGCTAAATTTAGATTTTATTGTAGCTGTTACTTTAGGTCTAGCAATGACAAGTACCAGGAAAAGATGCTCATAATACTACTGGTGACATTGCACCACTGTGCTCTTTAATGGTTTGTTGGACAACTTTATCAAAGTTATTGGGGGAATGGTGCAGACAGTGAAGCTGCAATACGTGGCCATGAAGTGAATTGTATTTAATGTTTTTAGGAAACAAAGATAAGTTAAAATGTAATATTTTAGGTAAGTTATAAAATTCTGCTCTTTAACTGTAGTAAGCAACTAGTAATGAAATAGGATTGTTTTAGAGTTTATGTTTTATAATATAGTGATCTATGACAGTGTGTAGTCTAAAAGTTTCGCAGGCTTCAGTCTCCTTCCCCACTGCCTTCTATTTAAAATGCTCGGAGCCATCAGTTCCTTGCTTAAAACCTCTGCAGTTGCTTCTTATCACTCTGAAAATCAAGCTTCACTCTTAGAAACTCCCTTTGTAGTCCCACCCCTGCCTTTTTTTTATATTACTTCTCTTGGTATACCCTCCTACTTTTTCGGGGTTGGGGAGGGAGTGAGGGGTTGCTGCGTGGTGCAACTTGCGGGATCTTAGTTCCCTGACCAGGGATTGAACCCAGGCCACAGAAGTGAATGTGCTGAGTCCTAACCACTGGACCGCCAGGGAACTAACTCCCTACCCTTCTACTTATGAACATTCTGTTGCAGCAACATCAAATCACATACCTTGTTTCTACTCACCTCTGCACAAACCAATACCTCTGCCTACAGTGCCAACCCCCCACCATCAGCCTGATACAGTCCTGTTTGGTTTTTTAAATCCTACTGACATGTCCCCTCTGTAAAGGGAAACCTTCTGAGAACTATCACCTTCCTCACCCTAGGAAAAGTTAATCACTCGATTAGCTAATCTAAACTACTACTATTCCGTGTAGAAATTTTTGCCTACATATATACGTGTACATACATATGTACATATATTTATTTTTGATTTGTTGTCTCTCCTACTAATCTGTAAGCTCCTCAATGGTAGGGACTCTGTCTTACTTGTACTCTGTCTGTCATAGTGTATGACATGTAACAGATGATCAATAAGTATTAGTTACCAAAACTTCTATCGCTTAGATTTATGTTTTACAAATCTTTTTGTAAAAGCAGATCTGGTTTCCAGTTTAAACTTTTTTATTTAAGTTAAATACAAACTTCATTTAAATTTTATTGCAACAGGAATACATTTGACAGTTTATGTAAGTCAGATATTGTATCTTGGGGGCATTTAAGATAATATATAGAAAATGGATTTCCTTAGAGTTACATCTGACTACCTTACCACAATCCAGTGTATGTGGACCATGTTTAAGTTGAGAAGTACAGATTTATCTTGAGCAAACTAATAATTGTCATTGATTCTTCTCTTCCCAGTTAGCAAGAATAGTTTATCAACATGAGTTTTTGTTGTTTTAACTTCCTTCCTTTTTTCTGCTAGCTTATAAAATACAGAGGCAAATCTCACTCAAACAGTGGCTTTAGGCTCATGATTTTTAAAATTAAAATGATTTATTTAGACTACCAGTTGAAAAGTATGCTCCTGACTTTTACTGTTAGGAATACATTTGTTTCAGCCAGAGTAACTGTAAAACCTAGGTGTATATTTTGAATCACTTCCTCTGCAGTTACTGCTGATCATGTTCTGTAATGTCAGGTGTCATTGCTTTTTTCTCTTTTATTTGACTCAGCACCTTGCAGAGTGCCTGCACTTACCGGTGCGCATTAAATGATGGTTGAATGGCTTGATAGTCACTGAATTGATGAGTTCCTCCATCTCACCTACTACCCTGCTCCTTGCAGGTTGCTTCAGGACCAGCTCCCTACTGCCACAGCCCCTGGCCACAGCAGCGAGAAGCTAGTCCCTCCCTTGTAATTGATAAATCGGGGAGCTATTTTATTACTTGAAGATTTCCCTAAGTCTGAATCTTCAGGTATTGTAGATCAAGTTTGTTCCCCACTTTACTGATTTTATAAGCTCGAAGCACTATACAGTGGGGCCGTATATAATGAAGGATAATTGTAGTCGCAGTTAATGGGGCCCATACTTGTTCAGTTCCTTGAGGAGCAATAATAGAGTTAGTTTTGATGGTAAACCCTGACCCAATTTAATATAAGTGAGAGTAGGTCTTCTTGAGCCTAAGACCTAGTCCTATGAAGAACTAGATCTCTGATCTGGTAAAAAGTTCATGAATCATTTTGCTGGTCTCATTTCTCATATGAGCATTTACATTTGGAATTGTCACTATTGAGATAACCTTTTAGGACATATTTCTCTGTAAAGCATAAAATGTCTAGGCTTAAAGGTTTTGAATAGCTTAGTGTTAAGAAATAATGTTAATTTGGTAAAAAAACCTTTGAAATATTCTAGTGTTAGTCTTTGCTGTTGGTAGGAAATCTACTTGTGTTAGTAAAATGCTTAACTGAGAAAAATAATATTCTATTCTTCTGTGACTAAAATTAGGAAGAAATAGAACCATTTCCAGAGGAAAGGGAGAACTTTCTTCAACAGTTGTACAAATTTATGGAAGATAGAGGTGAGTGTTTTTTCTTTTATTCATCATTAATATAGGTATCAGATAATTAATATCTTAAAATAAGAATTCTGTTTATTAAGCTGCATGTCACTGATAATCATGGCTGTCTTTTTGATTTCTAATCACCAGCATCCTAGTATGGTATCTGTCACATAGGAAGTGGAATGTGGAATTTTTCAGTATTTTGATGTATATTATGGCCGTGGACCCATAAATTACTGTATTCTGTTCTGTCTGTCCCCCTACCCATTTATGGGACACCCCTCCAAAGAACTCTTACAGTAGGAAACAGTAGCAGAATGGGAATCAGAGTACCATTTTATTTGAGCCTACATACATGCCTGTAGAAAAGCCTCTTCTCTAAAATCACTGTTTGTTATTCCCAGCATGTGTGTATGTTTGTGTATGTGAGTGTGAGAGAGAGAGAGAGAGAGGGAACACACATTCTAAGATGGGCCTTATAAGTCTTCTTATAACCCAGCCATATAGAACTAAGAACAGAATTAAACCATCCATAGAGAAAGGTGACCAAGTCTCAAGGTGAGCCTGGGCTTAACTTATCGAATCTGCTTTTTTTTTTCCGTTATGCGGGCCTCTCACTGTTGTGGCCTCTCCCATTGCTGAGCACAGGCTCCGGACGCGCAGGCTTAGCGGCCACGGCTCACGGGCCCAGCCGCTCCGCGGCATGTGGGATCTTCCCGGACCGGGACATGAACTCGTGTCCCCTGCATCGGCAAGCGGGCTCTTAACCACTGCGCCACGCCCCGAATCTGCTTTTGTGGTTTAAGAAATACGAGCATTGGGGGAAAGAGGAATGGGTACCTAACAATAACTTTTAATTTGCAGTGATGACCTAGTCCACCAATAACTATGGCCCTGTTACTCTCTTGCTTATCTGCTGTTCTGAGTATAGTTTCTCCTTTCCTGGGAAGATGCTAGAAAAGGAGTGGTGAGAGGCAGAAAGCTTTCTAGCTTGAGGAGAAGGACAGAATGAATGAATAATACTTAAAAGTGCTACTGTGCTCTGTGAATTAATTTTTTTTAATCCAGTTTTGTACTGTTGATGAGTAGAAGCTGGCTTGGTCTTCTTTTTGCTCTCATAAATCATAGTGGCTACTACAATGTGGGTATCTTTTTATTCTTCAATATAAAATGTCCTTGATTCCTATATTGTTTATGTGTATGAATGGAGGCTTGTCCTAAGAAGGCAGGCTATTTCTTAAGCTTTTTTGTGTAAGGTAAATAAAAAAGTAAAGAAAATGAATAAAATCTAATACTAGAAAAGAGTGAAAAATGTGATTATGCCAGTCGTATTTTTTTTGGAAAGGGCAGTAGGTTGTGTATCTCTATCCTGTTGTTTTCTCTACATCCTAACAGTTTGATAGTTTTAGTGTCCTTCTCCTACATTTTCACATGTTAGAATAAACAACACTATAGCTTTATTCTAGAATTCTTCTTTTTTTTTTTTTTTTTTTTTTTGTGGTACAAGGACGGGCCTCTCACTGCTGTGGCCTCTCCCGTTGCGGAGCACAGGCTCCGGACGCGCAGGCTCAGCGGCCATGGCTCACGGGCCCAGCTGCTCCACGGCATGTGGGATCTTCCAGGACCGGGGCACGAACCCTCGTCCCCTGCATCGGCAGGTGGACTCTCAACCACTGTGCCACCAGGGAAGCCCCTAGAATTATTCTTTTTTTTTTTTTTTTTTTTTTTTTTTTTGTGGTACGCGGGCCTCTCACTGTTGTGGCCTCTCCCGTTGTGGAGCGCAGGCTCCGGACGCACAGGCTCAGCGGCCATGGCTCACGGGCCCAGACGCTCCGCGGCATGTGGGATCTTCCCGGACCGGGGCACGAACCCGTGTCCCCTGCATCGGCAGGCGGACTCTCAACCACTGCGCCACCAGGGAAGCCCCTATTCTTTAGAATAGTAGAAAATTAGTAAAATACAAAGGAAGTATCATAAAGATAACTCTCATTGTGATGCAGTTGCCCATCAATTATCTCAACACTTTTTTCAGTTCTACCAAACCTTGTTACCCTGATTTTTAAAAATTTTTGTTGGTATTTTATTTTGCTTCACTTAGTATTTATTCTTTTGCTCATCAGGGGAATGAAAGTTGAATGAAATCATATAAATAAGGTTTCAAAACTCTGATACAGGAAAAAAGTTTTTTAATGAAATGGGGTTAAGTAGTAGGTATCATGTTTTTTATTAACAAGGGATTTTTTTTCTCATGTATTATACACACTTTGCACTATGTATATTTGGTGGTAATGTTTGAATCTTTTCAGAGTTTAAGTTAAAAATGTAGCATGTTTCTAATATATTTCGTGTTTCCTTTAATAGGCACACCCATTAACAAGCGACCTGTACTTGGATATCGAAATTTGAATCTCTTTAAGTTATTCAGACTTGTACACAAACTTGGAGGATTTGATAATGTAAGTATTATGATCAAAAGTGAAACATGTTTTTCATACATGTTTTCTCATCTAAAAATTATCTAAAATTGTCTATTAATAAAAACCTAAGAATAAAAGGAAAAGAAAATGGAGAGTACAAGTTAGAAACAGCTAGCTTCCTGAGTCCAAATTTAAATTTAATTAAAGATTTTTAAAAATGAGCTTTCTGATTTACTGTTAAATTTGTCAAACTTCCATAAACTACCTGAGTTATAACACAGCCATATTAGTGGAAATTCTTTCTCTGTCTCATCTCCATTAGACTGTAAGGTCATTGAGAGGAGGGATCTGTCTTAATATTCTTTATATCCTTAATCTCTGCCACTGTGCCTTATATATGTAGAAAACATTATTTGCATATATATGCAGAAGATCTTTGTTGAACTGAAGAAATTATCTTAAGGTTGCCATGATGTATGGTGCCCATCCAGTTAAGACTACTCTGGAGGAAAAAAAAGTGTTCTGCATTACTAAGATTCATAAAATTGCTTTGATTTATTAGCTTACATATTTTATGGGAAATCATACATCATTAAAACTTTTTATCTCTGTCTTTTCATTAAGATTTTGATTTAGCAATGTGGATGTTTTCTTATTTATTATATATAGCAGGGTTTCTTTAAAAGTCAAATGGGGACTGCTTGGCAGTCCAGTGGTTAAGACTCCGTGCTTCCATTGCAGGGGGCGCAGGTTTGATCCCTGGTTGGAGAAGTGGGGTCCTGCATGCCGTGCCGCGTGGCCAAAAAAAAAAAAGTCAGATAGCCTAGTATTTCAACATTTGTAATTCTCTGAGATTTGTTAGAATACCAAAACTTACTTTAAAACATTGTTGTAAACCAGATATTTGATTTAAAATTTATCAAGATTGATATTTTTCATTCCTTGAGACTGGAACCAACAAATATAGGAATATTTGTGTGTATACACACACACACACACACATACACATATATATATAGTATTTATCAAACTTTTATCACATTCCCCCCTTTTAATTTGGGAGTTTTCATTTCACTTTGTTAGATTGAAAGTGGAGCTGTTTGGAAACAAGTCTACCAAGATCTTGGAATCCCTGTCTTAAATTCAGCGGCAGGATACAATGTTAAATGTGCTTATAAAAAGTAAGTAGGTGTACTTGATATAGCTATATTCAATATTTTACCTAGAAAGCAGTATGGAATTTACCATATAACTGAGGCTAGTAATTTCTTCTAAGAAGAAATCAAGAAAGTTTTACTAGAGTAATCACTCTATAACAGCGTCTTATAGAGTGTATTCCATGAATACTAGATCTGTGAGAGTGTCTGTGAAGAAAGTTTTTCTGGCCACGTAAATTTGTAAAGTATGTGTAGAAGTTAAAATGCCAAAGTTTTAAAGTCAAATAAACCCAGGTTCGAGTCCTGGTTCTGCCGGTTATTTGCTTTTTTGTGGCCTTGGACCATTTATTTGTTCTCTCAAGCCTCAATTTCTTCTTTTTAAATGAGATGATACTATTCTCCTCATAGGATTACTCTGATGAGTTAAATTTTACATGCACTCTGAGGTCCAGTGCCTGGCATATAAGAATTGCTCAACAAATAGATGCTATTACTAATTCTTCTAATAGCTACTGTTGTTACAATTACTACATTTAAGAGGATGACTGTCTTTTCACTTTTAGCATCTTTTTTTAATGAATTTATTTTTCTTTGAAAAATGTTTCTGTTTGAGTAAAAAAATTGGGAAGAACTAAACTATAATAAATTTGAATATTAACATAGCTCAATATCTGAGCACTTAAACAGGAGAAATGAACACATATTTTAAGAACTACAACTCTACAATAACATTTCAAAATGTTTTCCCAAATGTAACTTCTTTTCATATTTCCAGATACTTATATGGTTTTGAGGAGTACTGTAGGTCGGCCAATATTGAATTTCAGATGGCATTGCCAGAGAAAGTTGTTAACAAGCCTTGTAAGGAGTGTGAAAATGTAAAAGAAATAAAAGTTAAGGAAGAAAATGAGCCAGAAATCAAAGAAATAAAGATTGAAGAGGAGGAGAATGTAATACCAAAAGAAGAAAAGCCTACTGAAGAGGGTATTGAAAGAAAGGAAAATATTCAGCCCTCTCTGGTAAATAGGATACTGTTGATAGTCCTTTGCCTTCTTTGGTGCATTTTCTACATCCTCTGTAAAGACTACATAGTTAATTTATTATATAATTTTATACTTATTGTTCAGGCACTTTCTTTATTAAGTGCTATTTTTGTGTTTAAAATAGCTGTAAGCTATTTTTGCGTAGTGTTTTAGGAGTTTCTTAAAATAACTTTCTCAATATTAGTATTCATTGGTACCTCCTTTTGCTAACAATTAGATAATGGAATTAGGTTGACAATTTTTACTTTTGTTGGTATAGTTCCTCTGATCTTTTTCTAGGGAAGTAAAAAGAATTTATCAGAATCTATACCTACACAGTCTGATCAGGAAAAAGAGGTTAATGTGAAAAAAACAGAAGAAAATGAAAATCTGGAAGATAAAGATGATGAGACAACTGGGGTAGATGAATCCCTCAGCATAAAGGTAGAAGCTGAAGAAGAAAAAGCAAAATCTGGGTAAGAAATTTGTTTTTGGTTAAGATGCATTTTGGCTGAATGAATTCTTATAATTTTCTCTTTGTATGTGTGTGTGTGTATGTATGAATCTAAATTTGACAAAATAAATGAGTGATTTAAATTTGCATTTATTATGTAAATAGTATTTGCCTCCTTCAGAGACCCTACTAATGCAAATTTGTAGCAAAAGATCATATTTTTGATCCATTATTCTTGCTCTCATCATGGAAATTTATGAAATTTTGAGCTAGAGAAAAGCACTTCTTACCGCCTTAACCTCTGCTGGATAACCAGATAATATAAATTTGGGAAGATGGCCTTCTCCAGTGTTTTTTGTAGATGGTATGTTGGCTCTAGATTTTGAGAATTGTAACCATTTTTTAAGCAAAAAATAAGAATGGAAAAGTGCTAGTAATTAGTTTTTTAAAAGCTAGAATTGTTATGTTGTGTTTTATGTGATAGTAGCATTTACTTGTTTTGGTCAGTTTGGGATAATGAATTATTTAGCAATGTACTCTCTGTACTGACAGTGGACCCCTGGATTTTATAGGTGATCTTTGGCATCTGGTTTTGTGTCTGAGGTTTAAAAAACCTAAATATTCCCATTGTTAGTGGTTCTTTTAAATAAGTACAACCAAATATTTTTTTGATCATTTTCGTATTTTTCTGAAATTTGGCCACAGCATACAGACAAGCAGGGAAGAGAAAAAAACCATGCTTAGGTGAATATAGTAAAAGGTGTTTATTATACTTCATAATATATATATATCTGTGTGTACAAATGTGTATTTCAAGTATTCCTTACTGATATTGGAAATTATTTCAACTATTAAGAAACTTACTAAGTATTCAGCTCTTTGCCTAAAATCTCTGCTCATTTTAGTGTTCTTCTGAAATTTTGGCCACAACATGCAAATATACATGAAAAAATGAAACAAAACTGGGTTTAGATGAATATAGTATAAGTGTTTGTTCATTTTATGTGGCTATATTTCTGTGTGTGTTAAATGTATATTTGAAGTACTCTTGCTGCTACTTGGAGACTGTTTTAACTATTAAGAAATTTAGTAAGGATTCAGCTTTTTGTTGAATTTTTAAATACATAGACATTTCCAGAGCATCTACTGTGTGGAAAGCCCTGTGATTAGCCTGTATTTTCTCTTTGTTACTGATAGTTATCTTAAATTTTCGAGGTGGTACTTCAGCTTATTTTATGGTATAAACTATATTTTGCAGATTTTAAAAAATCTTTCAACTATATGGCCTTTTTATTTACCACAGATATTTATAAATGTATCATACAACAAACTGAACTTTTCCTGTTGTGACTGCTTTAGAAGCATTATGGGTTCTTTAGAAGCTTTATGGGTTAGAAATGTCCAAAATTGATCTCTGAATTTCATTAGATAAGTGCAATAGAAACTTTTATAATTGTAAAGAATTAATGTATAAGTATTTTTCTAGTATATAAACTTTCTCTAAGTAATTAGCTGCTACCAAGAACTTTCAGTGTCCTTCCCTCGTAGTCCAGGTATGGGAGAGTAAATCATTTAATTTATGTAAAACGTCTGGTTCAGTGCCTGGCCCATAATAGGTACTAATAAATCGAAGTAGTTTTTTTGTTTTTAATTTGTTCCATTGTAAATAAGGAATGTGACATCAAACTTGGGAAATTTGATATTTCTTTGTGAGTTTGGATGGAAAGTTCCTGGTCGATACATTTGGTGTCCCAAACTGTAGTTCTGTAAAAGCTAACTAATGGGGCGTGCATGCGTGCTTGTGTGTGTGTGTTGTGTTTGTGTGTATATATGTGTGTGTGATATATACATCAACTTAATTTTTTTAACCTATGTACTGGCTGCATTTTATACGTTGAAAGGCTCTCTTTCTTGGCATTCTGTGTTCTGTTTAGCTTAGTGCATTTACCTCTGATTTTGCCACTAAGAGGAGGAGGACGAGAATATTTGCTTTGGCTGATAACCAGTAATTGTGTTGTTTGCTTCTCTATAATTCAGTGTATTATTTGAGTGACTCCTATTTGCTTTGTGTCTGAGGTTGACATTAAATGAGAATTTTTAGTTTTTAATTTTTGACTGCTTTTTAAAATTAATACAGAATATTAGGTGTTTATTCCAGATTAAATAAAAGATTGTCTTTGCTACCACTTTAAGTCAGGTTGTGCTTGCTGTCATTGGCGTTTTACCAGTTGTATTCAGTGCATTACATAATGTAAGATACAGTTTAGAGTTAGTTTTCGTTTTAAAAATTGTAGACTTTTAATCTCTCATATATCTTTTATCTCCTTTATGATGATTCTGAGGTGCATGATCAGTCTCTGTTGTAGCCGCCAGAATACACTTCCTTTTCTCCCTGATGTGCAGCAATACACTTTCATGATTTAAACAAGTAGTGTTCTTTCCAAAAAAAGTCTTAACTGTTTTAATTTTATATATGTATACTACATATATAGTATATACAAATCATTTGCTTAAAGTTGTTAATAATAGTTTATCATCCGTAACACCCTTTCTGATAATTTCTTAGATATTTCAGCCTTACTAATAAGTTTTTCTTCATTATAGAAATGTTAATATATTTTCAGTAAGAGTTCATATTTTTTATCTTAGATTACAGCTGGATTCATTTAATTTTATTTATTTATTTGCGGTACGCGGGCCTCTCTCACTGTTGTGGCCTCTCCCGCTGCGGAGCACAGGCTCCGGACGCACAGGCTCAGTGGCCATGGCTCACGGGCCCAGCTGCTCCGCCACATGTGGGATCTTCCCAGACCGGGGCACGAATCCGTGTCCCCCGCATCGGCAGGTGGACTCTCAACCACTGTGCCACCAGGGAAGCCCTCATTTAATTTTTTAAGTGCCTATTTATTTGACTGTAAATGAGTCTTTAAAATAGGATTAGTTCTTAAGGATCTTTGTAGACTCTGTGATGTGTTTCAGAGAAAATTGGCTCATTTGGTACTTTAGCATATAAGAATATAAAACTAAAGTTATCAGTGGAGGAAGACTTCTTATATAAATATTAATAGCCATTAACTTTTAAAGCTTAATTAAGTTGTCTTGTAGTTCTGTTTTATGACATTTATTCATTTGTCAGCTGTAAAGTGATGGATTCTTTTTGAGAGAAAACTGTTGTAATAAGTATAGACATATTGCAGAGCAAATTAAAACTAAATATAGTCCAGAATTTCCTATTAAAATTTATTTATTTTTTGTAAATCTAGTGCCTGGAAGGATTTATAATTTAAGATTTTCTCCAATTTGTTGAATACAGATTTGTGGCTAATATAAAATGAATATGAATGCTCAGCTTTAGAAGGTGCATGATACTGAGAAGACCAGAATGGTTTGCATTGCTGCTTCTAGAATGCAAATGACTTTTAGTTTCATATTATTTGGAATTGGCCTCTCATATACCTATTTCTTCAGAACTTTAAAGTTGAGAGAATTGGTAGAAGAGGACTTGCAGTAAATATGTGTTAAAGAGAGCAGAAATTGTGTTGAAGTTTAGAAGAATAGAAAGAAAAAACCTGATGTGATAGTAATATGAAGTTAGTAGGATATTCCTGTGAAAGGTAAAGTAATATTTCATTTAGTATAACTTTTGAAAATTTAGTTGGAATTATTTTTTAAAGTTATTAAGACTAGCCATTTGGCTAGTAAAAAGTTTTGTTTAAACATCCTGAGGTTGGAAATATTTGAATGAAAAATAATTTTTAGTCAGAAAATGGCTATAAGGTGTGATGATTTTTGTTTTTGTCAACTGAGATGTAAAACACTTTTACAATAAAACATGACAAAAATGTTACATTCGACCTTACTAGTTTCTTGCTATTCAACACAACTTCTATTCTTCTGGCTGTTGGACATTTTCTTTTAATGCACTTACTTTTCCGTTTTCATTTTCTCTGAATGTATCTTTCTGTAACCATCCATGGTCATCCTACACAGTTTTAGTTTTTAATATTAAATTGAAACTCAGAGAATATCATACACTTGGAACCTGCTGTTCCCGGAACAATCACAGCCACGATTTTTATCATTTTATGTGGTTTGGAACTGAAAAGCTTATGAAGTGTCTTTTATTAACTGCAATTTTTTAAACCTTTCAAGAGATGAAACGAATAAAGAGGAAGATGAAGAGGATGAAGAAGCAGAAGAGGAGGAGGAGGAGGAGGAAGAGGAGGAAGAGGATGACGACAGCAATGCAGAAGAGGAGTTTGAGTGCTATCCACCAGGCATGAAAGTCCAAGTGCGGTATGGACGAGGGAAAAATCAAAAAATGTATGAAGCTAGTATTAAAGATTCTGATGTCGAAGGTGGAGAGGTCCTTTACTTGGTGCATTACTGCGGATGGAATGTGAGGTAACTTGAGTTTTAGCTAGTGATTACTACCTAAAAACACTTGTAAAATAATTTCCTATTTTAATATTTAACGAATTACAGATTTAATAGTATTCTAATTGAGGGCACAGTATACCACACAAAAACCATGTAGTTTTGGCAAGTAAGTGCCTCACTCAGTGACTTCCTACTTGTTGTTTTCCGTAGTTCAAAGGTACCCTTAGTGTCTGGAAAACTGAAGTCTGTGTAGCTGATTTTTATGTTATGCATGTAGATTAATAGAGGCAACATTATTAGTGAAATGATAGAACAATTTCTTTAAAAGGTAAAAGGGCTTTGAGCTTCTTGATGTCTACCAAGCCAGTTAGCAGGCTTCTTGCTCTCTTGCATTTTCAGCCACCTTGCTGCAGTAACCTCTTCTTTGTAATCTTGTTTCTTTCCTTTAGTAGGCAGGGATTTTAAAGTTGTGATTTCTTAGGAAGCTTTAGCTATTTCAAGAAAGCCTTATCTCCTCATTAACAGCTCTTGCATTACAGCCTTGTTCACAAGCCTCCGAAATTAATTTTTATGTTTGCCACAGTATCGTTGAAATGGTATGAGCAAGTCTGCTTGACTGAAATAGAGTGCACGATCCGGCTGCTACTCACCTAGGGAACTGAGAGGCGAGACTGAATTTTCTTCTTGTACAAGTTTGCTTTGGTTTATCCAAAGAAATTTCATGTTTGAATTTTATGCAAAGTTGGCAAGGCAGTTTTGGGATCTGAGCATTTTGATATCCTTTAAGGAAAACCTTGTTTATTTTGGGATGTTTGATATATTTGAAGTAGCCTGTGATAGAGTTGTAGCCCTTGAAAAGGTAACCATCGAAGTTTTCAGTGGTAGTTTCACGGTGTGCCTAGTGTCTTCTTCAAGGAGGAATACAGTTCTCATGCTTTATATTTAAATTGTATTCTGTGGTTTGGGAAGTTTTTAAGGAAACATCATCACAAATGCTCAGTTTCTTAAAAATACACTCTGTTTCTTAAAAGTACCATTTGTGTTGTCCTTCTGCAGCAATAGGAAGCTCTAGAAGCATTATCTTCTGATTACCTTTCTTAATTTGAGAGAAGTGCAATTCTGATCCATTCTGAAGCTTGGAAGACAGTAGCAACATAAGTCATAAGGAAATGTTTAGGAGTTTTGTTTGGGACTTTTTCTTTATTATTTCTACCAAGAAGGTTAACAAAGTTTGGATTTTAAGAATGCCTGTCATCAGTATTGTCCTGATGAAACATAAGCTTTCCAGACACCTCTTTCAACGTCGTGTGTAATTTATCCTTCTGGCTGTTGGTTCTTCCGCTGCCGCTGCGGTGCATGATTTTCCTCACCTGAAGGGCTGACTATTAATGATCATGTTCAAAGGAAGATACTTGAGATCTCAGATAGAGCTGTTATCAGAATATTTTCCTGTTTTTGATGTTTAATCATTTTGATTTTACTAAATGATCTTACTAAATATAGAGGGAGTTCCACTTTGGCATAGGATGTAAATGTAAATGTTGAATATGTTAGTTTAAAGTGAGGAAGGAAAAATTGAATCAGCAAAAATTAATAATTACTAAGTAATGCCCACAAGACAGATAATCTGAGCTACATCATCTTTACCTCTTTTTTTTCAGTTCTTTTCTTCTCGTTATTTTGCTAGTTTATATAATGAGGCAGTTTTCCTAGTGGCCTTTATAAAATGCTTTAAATTCTGTGACGAATGGATAGAATTTAGGCGTTCTCAAGTTTCACTGTAATGAGGGCTTGATTATTTTCTGTTAATTATCTCATTAAACAGAAGGGACTTAGTGGATATAAGAATTGAGACATTCATAAAATTATTCTGCAATTAAGATGCAACTTTGTTAAGAGAAGATTTACTAAAGGAAAGTGTAATCCTATCCTAGGAGCACTTGGATTTTAGAGGGTAAAAAAGAATGTTCAGTACTTGAGCTTTGAAATTGATAGGGGGCTGGGTAGGGTAAGGGAGGATTTTAAATTGAGGCATTCAAGTTTTTAATAATATAGAAAAGAAAAACAAGACCTAGTTCAACAAGACACGCTTGTGTTAACGAGAAGGATGCCATCTACTTCTGACGACTCACACGTTTGTATGGTATGAACGTTCAAAAGAAGAAAACTTACCATCTTGATGAAGACCTGTAGGGTGGATCTCTACAGACTCCAGCATCATAGAGAAAACAATTGTACGTCAGTAGATGAAGCAGTTAATTTTTTTGTAGTCAACATAACAGTATTCCTATTTCTCTCTGGATTAATAACCAAAGAGTCTGTCTTATTGATGAATAAGCAATAATTATGATTTTTGCTGCTCCTTCATGTCTGAAGCTAATCTAATGAGGACCTCAACAAATCCTCATCAGCTCTACAACTGTTTTCCTATTATTTGGGGGGTCTTCAGCTTGATCTCTGAATTTACACTTGAGATGTGCAATTAGAAATGAAGATTTATGCATGAAGTTTCATAAAAATAGTTTTATCTTCATTGGCAGTCGTTTATTACAACAGCATTTTGGAAATTTTGTATGGTGATGTTTGAGTTTTGTTTGATCTGAAACATTTTCCATCAAGCAGTTTTTTCTTAAAATAAGAATATCTTTCTTAGTTAGAAAAATACTGTTTTTCTTGTAATTTCTACGTTTTCCCTTTTTTTCTAAAGTGCTGTCTAAACCTTTACATTAATTTTCATGTATACCTCTGTTTCACAACTGAAAATCTTAATTTTTTTGTTACACAAGATAGCATTTGGGCCAATTTTTTTTTACTACTACAATGAGAAAAAAGGACATTTTTACAAACTTACATCACATTTATGGGAAACAGCCAGAATTCTGGATCTTAAACCACATAATGACTTATAAGTGGTACAGTATTGCTACAGAATTTTTCAGATATGGTGGCCATATGGAAAACTACTGTCCAGTGCTATAGCATTTACTAGTTCACCACGTGCTTTTTTACAGAATTTTTAAAAATTCATCTAAAAATAGCATTCAGTATAGAAAAATGAGAAAGTACATAAAAGGATCCCTACTAATACTGTTGTGTGTTCTCTTTTAGTCTTTTAAAAAATATATCTCCATACATTAAAAAAATTATAGTCATACTTCAGTAATTTTTAATCGTAGGCTCTCTTATATTTGTTTTAATTTCTCTTAGTGATGTTAATATTTTATAGATGTTTTTAGTATCATTAGCTAATTGATCCTTTTCACTCTCAAGTTTCTAGGTCATGCCATAAAACATGAGATTGATGTTTGAAAATGAAGTTACACTTTGAAATTCACTGGCCATAAACTTGAGTGTATTGGATTTATCCTTGTTCAGTAACAGCTATCCTTGTTCGGTAAAACAACTAAGCGTGTTGGAACTATCTAGGCTGCTTGGCATGGGATTTAAAATACATCAGTATTATATTATGTATTGATGCTGATTTATTTTTCTCCATTCATTTCTACTTTGGCTTTCCCTAATCAAGGAATTGGGAGTTTGATTAGAGAATTTTTTTAATATTGATGATTCCCAACTTCATTAAATGATACCGTTAAGGTAAAAGAAAAAGAAAAGAGACACTAAAATGTCAACTGTAAAGCTCTTAAATAACTAACAACAGTTAGCTCTAGTCCATGTTACAAGTTATAGAAAACTGAAAGTAAGATGAATTTTACTTAAGTATATTATATGAAGTGAAAATGTATTTCATTTAAAAAATACCTTATTTTTCTAAGCAAATTGGCTCCTTGGAAGGAGTGGGTGGAGTGGGAACTAGTAAAAAGCTTTCACAAACAAATGGGTTTAATCCCATTTTTTGTGAACATTCAGGTGCTTTTTATCAAATATCTTCCTTTATTTGGCAAACATAAGTTCAACAGCTATAAGCCAAATACTGTGCTTGGCACTAAAGGTACAAAGAAATAGTCCCTAGCGAGGAATCCATTGTCCAGGTGAGGGGAGAGCCTCTCCAGCATGGACAGCCCCGCCTCCCCTGCCCTCATCCTCTCCTTATGTTGCTCACATTCTTCAGTCATTTGTTAGAATCTTTTTTTTTTAACCCCCATGTTCTTCTGTTGCTCTTGTGTTGTTGCTTTGTAGTACCTGCTAGACAAAACCACGAGAACGCTGATGAAATCTAACACTCCTCCTACTCCCTGCCTGCACCTGTGCAGCTAATCCTGTCTGGAGGAAAGCAAACAACCACAATGAGTGGTCTTATTTTAAATTCATGACTGTGAACCTCAAGTGGGCACTATATGTCCTCCTTTCATGCCCTTTCTGCTTTCTCAGACTATTTCATTTATTTAAGGGAGTAATTTTTAATTATTACAGTTTTTATTGGTATAATTAACATGCAGTATTATATTAGTTTCAGGTATGCAACATAATGATTTGATATTTGTATGTATTGCAGAATGATCACCACAATAAATCTAAGTAACATCCATCACCATACATAGTTACAGAAAAAAATTTTTTCATACTGTTTCTTATCTCCTCAAATCCCCAGCAACTCTTCCCCCATCCTCACTTTCAGCTGGTGACCTCATTGAAAAATTGAAATAAGAGAATTTCTACAGAATTCCACTACATCACCTTCTTACCTACATCTGCTGCCATGTTTTCTGCCTTCTCATCTTTAGCCTTAGGTGAACAAGCATGCTACTATCTAAATTTATTTATTTGTTTATTTTTGGTTGCGTTGGGTCTTCGTTGCTGCGCGTGGGCTTTCTCTGGTTGTGGCAAGCTTGGGGGCTACTCTTCATTGCTCCGCGCGGGCTTCTCATTGCGGTGGCTTCTCTTGTTGCAGAGCACGGGCTGTAGAGCACAGGCTCAGTAGTTGTGGCGCATGGGCTTTCTTGCTCCACGGCATGTGGGATCTTCCCGGACCAGGGCTCGAACCCGTGTCTCCTGCATTGACAGGCAGATTCTTAGCCACTGTGCCACCAGGGAAGCCCAGCTACTATGTAAAACCCATCTTCCAACTGCCATACCTTCTTGCCCAAATCAGAGATATGGTCCCAGAAATTCTCCCGTTTTTTCTCATTTTCTCATTCTGTTCTAAACCATTCCCATCCACGTATAGACCTGCAGTTATTTCTCTCATCTCAGAGAAAACTTATTCGAGCTTCCCCCTGCTTTCCCTGCTGTGCTCTTTCTTTGCTCCACTTTCTTCCAGCAAAAACAATTTGAGTTATTTACACTAGTTCTCCAGTTTGTCTCCTGTTGTTTTTGTGTAAACTCAACCCAGTGAGGCTTTCGCCTCCACCACACCTCCAGAACGGTCACCAGGGACCCCATCTAGCCAAATTCCATCCCTTATTTCTTGACTTCTTGTTACTTGCCTTACCTTAGTGCCTGAGCCAGCTATCGCTTCTTTTGTGGTACTTTTCACGTGGGTTCTGGCTGCTGCAGCTGCAACTACTTTTCTGGTTTATTTTCCTTTTCTACTTTTCCCCAATTGAAAACCACCCCTCAGTCATTCTGTCATTTCTTATCTCTATGTGTTTTCTCTCTTCTAATTGTTCCCTTCTTTTATTCTTCTGGTATCCATTTTAAATTATTTTACATTCTGTTCCTGATTTTCCAGTCCTGATTTGAGTCACTTTTTCTGATATTGAATTTTTCTGAATTATTTTTTGGAGCCAAAGGGATTTGACCTCCTGGAGTATAACTTCCATGTAGGACTGTGGGTAAATTTTTTTCCATTGTTTAAGCTTTTTATATTGGGACCACATTACTTTACATTACGGAAGTGCATTTAATTTTAAAATATTAAAAAAAAACCCTCAATTTTCATATTCATTCCATTAATATCCCTTACCACATCTAGAATGTTCTGTACATGCCTGGCATATGGTAACTATTAAGCGAATATTGAACTAGATTGGACCTCCTGGCAACAAAATGGACGTAGAGCAGAAATTAAAATCTAAAGAAAGGAGACTTGTATATAAAAGTGATACCTGTGGACTATAGAGACTAGTGGGAAATTGGGACAGATGTGGCTTAGTTTTCTCCCTGGAACCTCTTCTGTATCATTTTACATATGGTAACTCTTTGCTTAACTTTTTGAGGAACAAACTGTTTTTCACAGAGGCTACACCATTTTACATTCTTAACAGCATTGTATTAGGGTTCCAATTTCTCCATATCCTTGCCAACGCTTGTCATTTTCTGTTTTTTAAAAAGTGTTTTATTTATAGCTAATCTAGTGGGTATCTCATTGTTTTGTGTTTTTTTTTTTTTTTTTTTTTGCGGTACACGGGCCTCTCACTGTTGTGGCCTCTCCCGTTGCGGAGTGCGGGCTCTGGACGCACAGGCTCAGTGGCCACGGCTCACGGGCCCAGCCGCTCCGCGGCATGTGGGATCTTCCCGGACCGGGACACGAACCCGTGTCCCCTGCATCAGCAGGCTGACTCTCAACCACTGCACCACCAGGGAAGCCCTCTCATTGTTGTTTTGATTTGCATTTCCTTAATAACTAGTGATGTTGAATATCTTTTCATCTACTTAATTTTATATGATCATTTGTATATCTTTTTTGGGGGAATGTCTATTCATGCCCTTTGCCCATTTTTGAATTGGTTGGTTTATGTTGTTGTTAAAGAGTTGTGGGAGTTCTTCATATATTCTCTATACTAATCCCTTATCAGAGATGTCATTTGCAATATTTTCTCCCATTCTGTGAACCCACAGAATTGTCTTTTCACCCTTAATAGTGTCTTTTTAATTTTGATAAAGTCCAGTTTATCTATTTTTTCTTTGTTGCTCATGCTTTTTGTGTTGTATCCTAGAAAACATTGCCAAATCCAGTGTTATGAAAATTTCCCCATTTTCTTATAAGAATTTTATAGTTTTAACTCTAATATTTAGGATTTTGGTCCATCTTGAGTTAATTTTTATATATGATTATGGTAGTCAATTTTTTAAATAACCTCTTTGGGTAATATACAGAGCCCAACTCCTAATTAGCAGCCAAAATGGGATTCAGAGTAAGAGGCTTGAATGAATCTGATTGGAAGTGCTCGTGTCCTGTGACCTTTCTTCCAGTCCCTGTCTCCTTTTGTTCCTTTGAAGAATTTTGTGTCACTTTTTCAGCTTAATTTCCCTGTTCCTTCCCTGCCATACTTTCATTGTACATGCCTTTGGTCTTAGGAATATTGATAAGAGTACAAAGTTGTTCTACTCATATGCTTTGAAATAATTATTCTGGTAATGATAGAAAGGAAAGCAAGGTACTCTATCTGGGAAATTGTCTGCCTTATTTTTATAGTTGAAAGTTAAAGAACTGTAAATGAAGGCCATTTGACAATGGTTTCCAAGGAAATATCTGTCAGCCTGTTTTAAGGGGAGGAAGGGAACATTGCCCATATCTCTTCACCAACTCTTCCTATTCTCTTTGCACACTCCTCCTCCTCCTGTGTGCCATTCTTCTTTTCTTGATATCTCACTGCCGTCTCTAAACTCTTGTCTCCATAAACCCTTATGTCACAGTCTCCTAGCCTACTTACTTCTGTTTATGCTATAAAGCATTAAAATTTAAAACTACTAGGGAAGTCAAAGGACTCTATGTTACTGCTCATGTGAAAAATTCTTTTTCAGCATGCAAATGCTTTGTATCAGACAGTCCTACATGTAGAGAAATTTAAACGAAAGCTTATAAGCAATGAACAAGGTGAAGATAAAAATAAATTTTTACTTAAAAAATGACTTTCGAGTTGATTAGTTTTTCAGTGCAAGTGAAAATAAAAATTTCCTTTGTGAAAAAGATTAATAAACTCATATATTTTTGCCCTCAAATGGCCTCTTTCTCTTTCCTTCTTCCTTTTTTCCTTTCTCTCTCTCTTGCCCTCTCTCTGAGTGTTTACTTAACTGGGACTGTTCCATTTAGTATTTTTCGTAGGTTGACAGGTACATTTAATGTAAAGCATTAACTTGGACCTATTCCATTTCATAGTTTTGTAGGCTGGCAGTTACATCGGTATGTTTGTCTGAATGTGCACAAACATACTAATCGCCTAAGTTTATTAAATATTAATAAAACAAACTTTGGGGATACTTTTAGAAGTCAGTATCTGCATCACAAAATACAACGAGTGCCAGAGTTGTTAACCATTTGCAGTGGTCTTTATAAGCCTGGTACAATGCTCTGTGATGTGTTCTTAACATTATATATTGATACTACCTCTGCTTGAAGACCTATACCTTTGTTTCATTTTACAAAGTTAAATTCTCTAGGAAAACAGATCTCTATAATTACAGTACATTTCTCTTGGGCTATTTGTGTCAAATCTTTAATATGATGATGATATAATATTCATGTTTTTATCATTCTATTATATTCTTTATTACAATGAACACCATTCCTGTTTCTTTGATGTGGATTTAACAGTGTTGTATGGAGTGGAAATATGAAATGTTAATAGCATGCTTAGAATTTTATTTTTTCAATAATATGATGCTTTTATCTTTATCTTTGTTTTATCCTAAGTACATGACTAAAAGTGTTATTGTAGTCAGTAGGTCTCTATAAATTTTGCTTTAGATATTCTCTCACATTAAAAATAAATATGTAAATTGAGATTATTATAGAAAATTCATAACGTAGGTAAATATTGATTAAATTGCTTATAAAGTTTATAATTGATAATAACTAGTGCTGTTCTTCATCATGACTTGGTCTTTTTTTCTATTACAATGTCATATTTTTCCCTCATATTTTCTTACTCAATTAAGGGGGAAAGAATTCCTTTCCATGCTAAAGAGGGCCTAAATTTCCACTTTAGATGTGAGGTTTTTAAAAGCTGAGTTAGTTTTATGACATATATTAAGTTTTTTACCTATAGATAGGCAGGATATAAAATACATATTGTTCAGCAATTATGAAATGAGTCTCTCCATTACAGAAAACAACATACAAATGATGTTAATATTTCACTTATATTAACGGTTAGTTATTAGATTTTATCTTTTATAATCTGTATGCATATTTTAAATAATGAGTTTTTAAGTATTTTGTCAGTTCGGTTTTGTTGATGAAGTTATATGTACAGTATCCTTATTCTGCATGTAATTATTGTGTGGGTTTATATTAATACATGGCTGATAATATTTCTTTGAAAGTGGTTTAGTTAGGTTTAAGCAGAACCAAAATCTGAACTGATGTGGGCACAGTAACCATTTTGGTATCTTATGTCTGGTTGACTAATGTTCTTTTCCATTTTTATTGTTGCTAAATGATTTCTTAGATGATTTGCCAACACATCCAAAAAAAAGTCAAAACGTTTTCTTTTTAGAACTCTGTTTTTCTCTGGTGAGAGCAAGTATGCTATGGTCTCTGAATGGTTCCTTTTAGCTCTGTATAAATATTTTAATTCAACACATTAAAATTTCAAATATTTATGTAGCTACTTTTTTCGAATGGTTCAGAAGGTTTGTATTATTACTTATGCAATGACTGATTAGTGTTGTCCTCTCTGTTAAATTGTAAACTCCTTGATAAGGAGCTGTGGTGCGTTTATTGCCCAGTGCCTAGTGCAGAGCCTGTCACATGATAGGTACCTGAGAAGTATTTGTCGAATGAATAAGCCCTTGTGTAGACTTTTAGTCTGGGAGTTTCGTATAATTTTTTAATTTGGGGGATCCTCTGTTCTGCCGTCTTCGGTTCAGGTAGGTCAGGGAACAGACTCTGCCAGAAGTTACGTGAGTTGCTCATGCGTCTGTTCATTCATGTTTATTCCGTTGGTTGAATGTTCGATGATCTCAATAGACTATTCTCAAATAAGTCAGTATATTCTTTGAAAATATTTTCCTTCGTACATTAAACATCAGATAAGATACTTGTCTAGACTCCATGCATTAATTACGAGTTTATTGATAACTGAATTGAAAAAGTATGGTCTAATCATTAACAGACTTAGTCTTCATTTTCGAACTCAGTGTTTGTTAATATTTGTTCCAATATTTGTTTTTCTTTGTTTTTTGGTATTTGTTTTTAAATGGAAGCATTTAGTATTCTTCTTTTACTTGTGCCCTGGCAAACTGTATTTCCTTTTGTCACGAACAGGCCAATTACTCTCTTCTGTTCGTAATTTCTAAATTTAAAGTCCAGCTAAAGGTAGTATAGTTTATATCAATAATCCAAACTTCCTTGTTTTCCTCAGACATTCTCATAAAACTCTATTGCTTGGATTAAAGTTGCAGGTCATTTTGTTTGTAGGCCAACCACTTAGCTTAAATTTCTCTCCTAGTTTTCAAGCTACATTATCACAGAACATGAGAGCTGACAGCAATAGGCCTGCTAGCCTTGGGGAGAAATCTAGGTATTTAACAATAACGTGGTTTCTTTGAATACCTGTTGCCCTAAATAGCTGTTCGTAGTTCCTGCACAGTAGAGAGACCCCATCAGAATATGCGTTCTAATGTCTTGGTTCCCTTTGTGGTACTTAAAGGCGAATCAGGAATATTGGAGAGCCACTGTGAGGGAAGTACAGCATGTCCATGTATTTGGGAATGTTTGAGAAAGGGATGGAAGCATTTTAAAACCAAAAAATTTATATTTGACTTAGTTTTAAAAATTCTTGTATTCTTTAAGAATGTATTTTGAGGGATGAATGGATACCGTACTTGGTATGGTGCCCCAAGGAGAAATGAGAAATATTTCATGGTCTTCTGTTTCTTAGCTGCAAGTTTCTGCTGTTTGCCACTTCCCTGTAATTTCAACTTCTATGGTGTCCAAGATATTTGAATTTGAACTAAATTTTCCCATTTTCTATCTTCTTTGACTGTTTTCTTATGCCTAAAGTAAATGTGCTGTAATCTCTTTTTAATGTATATTAAATAGACTATATAAAAAGTTTAAGTTTATATAGAATAAACAGAATCAGTGACAGCTTTTTCTGTAGTTCTGAACTAAATTCCCTTCATTCAAGTCTTTATTCTTGGTATTTGATAGGGAATCAGAGATCTTAACCCACTAATATTAACTTAATTTAAATTAACAAGCACTAGTAAAATAAAAATTAAATTGGCCTAACTCTTTCTTATATAATTTAGTGTCACTAGGAAATGTTGCCTTTCGGGGTGTATCATTTTGCTTTTTTCCCCACATGAATTTATGTTTCTCTCCTTCCTGGTCTTTGAAAGTACTCTGTAAAGAAAATAGAACTCATGGACTTCTTGGTGGTCCAATGGTTAAGACGCCATGCTTCCAGTGCAGTGGGCGCATGTTTGATCCCTGGTTGGGGAACTAGAATCCCACATGCCTTGCAGCCAAAAAAAAAAAAAAAAAAAAAGAAAAGAAAAGAGAATATAACTCCTGAATAATACTCTAATCAGTAATTACATAAAGGGAAAGAACATTTCCTATTTTAAAAATATATACAATGATCAGTTATAGCTATCAGTTTATTTTCTGATCATCCTTTTTTTTTTTCCTTGTAAGGTTAATCAGGCAACTAAAGTGCTACTTGGAACCTCATTACATTCTGAAATATTTCTGTTAATGTTTACATCACTGGTCTCTACCTCTATTTGGTTAAAGGCATTTGTAATTTGAAAAAGCTACCTTAACCAAAATTCTCACACATTGTTTTCACCCGTTCTCCCTCCTCGTGGATTGGTTCATACTGTGCATTCTTAATGAGGCTTTTTCAGTTGCTGGTCTGGACTCTTCTGTATGCTTACTCTGAACAGGACCTGGCCTGCCTAGTAGTAATCATTCTAGTATTACACTATTTAACAGGCAGTCCATCTCCCATTCTTGTCTAACTCCTCACATAGTGGTTTTTGGTAAGCCTGTAGCTTGCAAGGTGAGTTTGCTTCCATGGTTTGAGTTTCTCAATCTGTGAAATAAATTCTTGATAGATTTTAAAGGCATGTTCGAGTTCTGAAGAATATTAATTATAATAACAATAACAACGTTGTGTTATTACATTTTCTGAAAGGCAGCATAAATCTAGCTGAAAAAAGAAAAAAAATCTAAAAGAATAGTATTAGAACAAGGGAATGCCTGAACAAACAAAAAGCACTGAGAAAGGAGAGTAGAAAGAGGCAAATAATAAAGGAGTCACAATATAAGTAACAGCTAATACTTATAGAACCATACATTACCGTGTAATTGCTCTAGTAGGAAACATATCTAAATAATTTCCCAAGGAATCTCCTAAAACCATACAGAATATTCAGTAGTTTTCAAACAAAATTGTTATGTAGAATAGAAAGACCCTCGTGTTTAATTACTGCTGTTCAAGTATTTTAGAAGCGTATATAGTTTGTTTCTTCTAATTCCCGAATCTTTCTTTTTCGTTTCCTGCCTGGCTCAACACTCTTTCCACCCCCAGACTCACTAAAGTTCTTCCGATAACCATCCTCTTATATACCATCCTTAGTTTATGTTTGGGTGGAGGAAAAAATGATTATCATATAGTATCTGTACTCCAGTGGAGCTTAGGCAGCAAGCATCAGCCTATACCATGTGGAGTAACCACTATTTTATTTATGTATATGTTCCCTATACCTTGTTCCTAAGAGAATTTAAGCAAAATACATTACCTCTAACTCATAAAGAAATCTTTCTCTGTCACAGTGAACATTGTAACTATGGGGACAGTAAGTATTTTTTGCTTGTTTGATGTGTTTGGTGCTCCATCAGAGCTACAGTATCTTGGTGATATTATTGCATTGAAAGCTACTGTTTCACCCGAATTTGAAATATAATAATTCATGTCAAAAATCCAAGTGGAATTGAATAGTACTCTTATTGGTAGTCAAAATGTCTGGTATTACAAAATTAATTGTGCAACAGTACAGTTTGGTTAAGAAAGGTAGAAAACTCTTACATCTTCATTTAGCTTATGCTGATGTTATGTGTAACCATCATGAACTGTTTCTAGTTTATTTCATAAGAAGATAGAAAGCTTGTTTTTGTTTTTTTCTTAAAGTACATAGCATTGATTTCCATAACTATATTCAAGTAAGAGCAACTTCTAGAAGTTCACATTCAGCTTGGTAGAGGGCAGATATATCTTCTGTTCATTCTTCACCTTCACTCTAATTTTGGAAGGAACTAAATTGCTTTCTTGTCAAGCATCATGCAATTTTGAGTATTAATGGGAAAATTAAAATTACTATAAATGTACAGGTAGGTGCTAGTGTGCCAGTATAAATACCAGAGGAGTGTGTTTAGTAGAAGAATAATATTTGACTTAAACTGTTCAAAGCACTTATTATATATTTGATCCTCAAAGAGCCATATGTGATATTCAGTCTTATTTTTTATTTTATATTTTTAATGTGGTCTTTATACAGAACGAACTAAGTCTGAGGTTGAGAACGTCTTGACCAGGGCCACATAACTAGTCAGCAAGGATATGTAAAGACTTTTCTAGAACTCATTCCATTCTTTCCTCGTCCTCTCCAGTTATCACTGTGGCCCTCAGCAGCTTCCAGCAGACACTGCCGTAACCATTGTGGGACTGAGCCCTCAGCTTTGCTGCAGCCCATGGTTTGCACCAGCAGTATAGCTCTGCCTGGGAGTTGTTACAGATACAACTAGGCCTGTCTAGAGCAAGAATGTAATTTATTAGTAAGCTAATGACCCAGGTCATTTGCTTCCTGACTTAAGGTCTTTATTACTTCACTTAATACCTCTGGTAATGAGGACATTTTAATTTAAAAGCCCATTTTCAGTTGTTCATTTTCTTGAGTTAAAAATATCAGTGAGTTTTCCCATTTTCCAGAATAAGTGTAGATAACTTTCAAACATAAAAAGAGGTTAATTTGTTTTTAATGTTTCTTTCTGGCTGAGTTTTTACAAAAATAAACTGTCTTTTATTTTTTTCCCTTTAAACAAATAGATTTATTGCAGTCAGTAGTGACGTGCACCCCGTAAAATCATGCAGACGGCCAGCACGGGGTGGAGGGGCCAGCATGACTGTTGGCCCTCGGCTGCCTGCACACGTAGGAAGTGTCTCAGCACTGGAGGCTTGGCAGAGCCGTGCTTCCCCTTGTAGCTTCCTGACACGGTTAGGAAAACTGGGCTACTTGCTGCTTACGAACACAACAAAGTACACAAAAAAAGTACAGGAAATACTGGGATTTCTCTTAATAGCTATTGCACGGATTTGGTTTCTCATTGGGGCAGCAGAGCAAGTGCTAGTCCAGGAGTCCAGAGATCTTGCTGAGTCTTAGCTCAGCCAATAGCTGACATTGTGTCCTTGTATAGGTCACTTCATCTCTCTCTTTGAGCCATGGTAACTTTATTTCTTGAACCAGGAAGTTGAACTAGATGGCCTCCAAGGCCCTTTTCAGTTCTGAAATGTTCTGATTCTATTTACAAGTTTCTCTTTAATATGGCATGGTTCCTTCTGTGGTATGTATTTTATATTTATGTTAATTTCCTTCAATTTTAGATATGATGAATGGATTAAAGCAGATAAAATAGTACGACCTGCTGATAAAAATGTGCCAAAGATAAAACATCGCAAGAAAATAAAGGTAAGTGTTTATTTAGCTGTATGATAGCTCTTAATTAAGGAACTTTGCCTCCAAAATGAGTATTAAATGTGTGTGCATTAGTGTTAGTAGAGTGGAAATACTCTCTTGAAGTAGCAAATTTATCAAATGCTAGATTTGCGTACAATTAAGATTGTCAGCTTATGGAAAGGCATTTTGAAAACAGTACTAAATGGTCTTTGAGGCTTTTTCAGTTCCAACATTGTATAAGTCCACTTAGCCAGATTTCACTTACCCATTTCAACTGTTTCCTACCCCTCTGGTCTCCAACTAGGAGTCATTAAGTATTGTGGCTGGAGCCCTGGGGTTACTGTAATAGCTGTAAACCATTAGAGGAAGAGGAGGTGTCTGAAGGCAGAGGAGAGCCTATCTGAAGCTCTTCTTTTTTCTTCATCTTTCTCTGACTATATAGGTAGTGCCTTAGAATGTGTTCACAAGACCCTGTTAGGCAAACTCTACATGGATACCGTGGGGAATCTATTAATGAGCTTGTATGGAAATTAAGGTTACTTTCATGTATGATAGAATTACGCTTATTCATTCTAAGACTGAATCTTTCTAATGTTTTATTAGAAAGTAGAACCATTAACTAGGTTTTAGAATATTTTTTAATCTTTTTAATGGCTCTTTAATACTTGAATGGTATATATAGTTGAAGTGTTTAATAGTTCTCCTGAAATTCAATTTTCATATTAAAAGTGAGGAGCTGTTTACTTTCTGGCTAAATGATACCCTAGTGGCCCTAAATACTGAAAGGTTTCCCCTAGAGTGATTATTCTTTTCTCACTGTGAAATTGGGTCCATATTTTTTAAGTTCTGGTATAGCAACTCAGTAGCTACGACTCAGGACACTCTTGGTCTTTATTGGAAGTCATGCTACATTTAGCATCACTCTAAGCTACTAGAAGAGCTGTGTGTGTGTGGCACTAAAAAGCCAGTTTCCTTACACAGAGCAAGTTTTAGAAGTAGTATCTCTCAGGTAGAAGATACGGTAGGGGTAGGAGAAGCAATGTTTAGAATATTACACTTGGGGAATTTTTTCTAAATATTTATTTAATTCTCAGTTTAGTTCTCAGCCCCTTCCAGGCATTTAAAATTCTTGGTCATAAGGGAAGAGGCATATGAATTTTGAAAAAGCTTCCTAGAAAATATTTAATATTTTATACCCATCACTCGATCTCATCTGACTGTGAGAACCACTATTTTCAAGGCTGTCCTCTGATAGGCGTTAAAAGCCATATTTGAAATTTGCATGGGGTAGACTGTTTCTGCCTTCATAATGCATGGTATATTATGATCTCTGGTATAAAGTGATGAAAAGGCTGGCAAGAATAGAAAAATGAGAACAGCACTAAACATTGAGAGGTTTTGGTAGTCTACCTACACATAAGCCACCTCAGTGCATCCAGAGAATTCAGCCCACGTGCTCTAAGTCAGTGGATCTCACACCTGAACATGTGTTACAGTCACCTGAAGGACCTGTTGAAACTCAGATTGCTTGGCCCCATCCCCAGCGTTTCTGATTCGCTAGATCTGAGTCTGGTTCAACTTTTCACTTCTAACAAATTCCCAGAAGATGCTAATGTCGCTGGGCCAGAGTCCACACTTAGAGAACCACTACCCTAAACAGAATAACTTCTCTGTGTATCCAGAATGATACTAATTATGTACCATCTTTGGGAGAATTGTGAAAATAGCCACTCATGTTCTGTATTCTCACTATATAACAAACAGGACTTCAGAATTGTTTACTTCTACGTAGTGCTCTACGTGATCATTTAGAAGCTTGTCTAAATTATTTTTCCTATAAATTTTTTTAAAATTAATTAATTAATTAATCTTTGGCTGCATTGGGTCTTTGTTGCTGAGTGCGGGCTTTCTCTAGTTGCCGTGAGTGGGGGCTACTCTTCGTTGAGGTGCACGGGCTTCTCATTGCGGTGGCTTCTCTTGTTGAGGAGCACAGGCTCTAGACTCGCGGGCTTCAGTAGTTGTGGCACGTGGGCTCAGTAGTTGTGGCTCGCGGGCTCTAGAGTGCAGGCTCAGTAGTTGTGGCACACGGGTTTAGTTGCTCCACGGCGTGTGGGATCTTCCTGGACCAGGGCTCAAACCCATGTCCCCTGCATTGGCAGGCGGGTTCTTAACCACTGTGCAACCAGGGAAGTCCTATAAATAATTTTTAAAACAAATTTTAAAAATAGTTTCCAAGAAATATATTAACCTCTGCTCATCTATGCGTAAATAGAGAATTTCAGAAAATTTCTCATTTTTTCCGGAAACATTATCAGTCATACAGGAAGGTTTACCCCACTGACTTGACTTTATAGCAAGTCATTTGTTTGTTACTCCCACCTGTCAACTGAATGAAGATGTTTGAAGTTGTGTCATTCCCAACTCTCATTTTATATTGACAGTCTTACAGGTTTTAGAACTACCAGCTTGAAATTATGTTTCTGTTGTTTTTTTAGTGAATATTTAATTTAAGCCTATTGGGATTTAATTTTTACAGACTTTGTAACACCAGTTATTAGCTGTAGGGAAGTTTGCTAGTCTAAATTGCCTATCTGATTGCTAATTTATTTCCACTATTAAAATATAAATAGTAGACAAAAACTTATTTCTCATCCTGTAGTATTTGTTAAATAACTGAAAAAACATTTCTGACTGTTTTGTGGGACTTTTTGTATTCTTTCTTTTTTTTTTTTTTTAATAATAGTCTGTAACGTTGAGTTAAAAATGAGTTTTAACATTGTTACTAATAAATGCCTCATGATGTATTATGGCTAACATGGGATACCTTTTTTTTTTCTTAACCTAGAATAAATTAGACAAAGAAAAAGACAAAGATGAAAAGTATTCTCCTAAGAACTGTAAACTTCGGCGCTTGTCAAAACCACCATTTCAGACAAATCCATCTCCTGAAATGGTATCCAAATTGGATCTTACTGATGCCAAAAACTCTGATACAGCTCATATTAAATCCATAGAAATCACTTCTATCCTTAATGGACTTCAAGGTAAACATAACAAGCATCCTGTTGCATGCAAGTATTTGTTTTAATTTTTGTTTGTTTTAATTTTTATAAATCAAATTCTATAAAGGTAATTCAGTGACATTATCAAATTCTCTGTTTTTAATTGAACCAGAATTTTGTTGACTCTGTTATTACCTGAAATAAAATCAGCCATTGACTGAGGCTTGGAAATATTTCTGTTATTAGTAGAGCTGAGGGCACCATTAGATTTTAGTTAAAATTTAATATTCAACCTCTAGTACTATTACTGTGTTTTTTTCGGGTACCATCCTTTCTGTAGCTGTGTAAAACATAGTTTGTATTATGCAATATGAGACTATAAAATTTTACTGAACTTTTTGTAAAGAATATCAAACTTTGCTTATCTTGATTATATTTATTATGATCTCTTTTATGATGTCCTTATTGCTTAATGTTTAAGGCAGAATGAAGTTTAACAAATAATAAAAGTGATGCGTACTGGAGGGGAAGATTTCTGTAAATCTGACTGGCAGGGAAGAGAGAATCTGATCTGTCAAATGAAGTAAAAGAATGTATCTCCATAAAACTACTTTACATTTCTTAAAAAAAACTCACAAACTTTACATTTCTTATAACTTAAGAGAGTTTGAAGTGTGTGTGTGTGTGTGTGTGTGGTACGCGGGCCTCTCACAGTTGTGGCCCCTCCCGTTGTGGAGCACAGGCTCCGGACGCGCAGGTTCAGCGGCCATGGCTCACGGGCCTAGCCGCTCCGCGGCACGTGGGATCTTCCCGGACCGGGGCACGAACCCGTGTCCCCTGCATCGGCAGGCAGATACTCAACCACTGTGCCACCAGGGAAGCCCAGAGAGTTGAATTTTTATTGATTTTGAATGTAATGGAAATTGTTTTTCTCTCCTATTTCAGATGGATATTTATATTTATTATTTGTAAATATCTAAATATTCTAAAGTTCATTTTTCATAATTTTCTACTATATCAGAAATACAGAACAGTATATGGAAATATATATATAATTTAAAGAATAATGATACGAATATTGTGGTGAACAAGTAGTATTTACTTAAAATAGTTATGTCTCCCTGAAAAGTAATTAATATTCTGACTTAATCATTCTTTTACTGTTCTTTAGAATTATATTAAACCTATATATATTCCTAAAGAGGATATTATTTAGTTTTATTAAAACTGTGGCGAGCGTAAACCTAGCTATGTGAAAAAGGCAGTATTTCCACTTAGATGAAGGCTCCCTGAGAATGTTATCTGAATAGACTCTCTAGGTCATATTAAGCTTCTTTGTGAGTCTACAAAAGCCTCTGGAAGGGAATTCCGTGCGGCAAGGTAATGAGGCCGTTCTGGGAAACATCGGGGCTCCCCACAAGAATATCTGACGTAGTCTCAGAGGATGAGCAAAAGGAGTATGTTCACTGGGAGTAGGAAGGTCCTCTGTATTTTCTGATTCTAGGCTTCCCAAATATACCTCTGGCTTTCAGGTATGGGTCAAAACAAAATGTTTCTGCTGGGTATAATGACGTCATTATCCGATTCAGGTGATGGCACACAAGACATTGAGGGAAGAGCTGGAATTTCATCACCAAATGGTGGAAACAAGCTAAAATACATACAAAGAATCTAGTTGATGGCAGGAGGCATCTTGGTGATGATAGCCCTCCATATGACTTCCTTTGGAAATAAACTGCACGGTCTGGACTGGTTTCCTTCTACATCTGATGCACAGTTCTCTTCCTGGGAACTTTTTAGAGCTCTCTCTTCAAAGTGGTCCCTAGAATTTCTTTGTTTTGGATATCTGATGTGTTTTTTTTAACCTTCTTTGGTATACTCATTGTGGTGGAGTACATTCTCTAGTAAATTTTAAGAACAAGTGAATAAGAGGAAAGATACATTTTTAGGGACTGTCCATATCTGAAAATATCTTTATTCATGGTTTAGCGGGGTTGGACGTTTTTCCTTAATTATTTTACTGACATTGTTCCACTGTTTTTTTGCTTACAGTGTTATTTCTGTGAAATCCAGAGCTCTTCTAGTTTCTGATTCTTTGTATGTGACTTGTTTTATTGCTTGTTTTTGCCTTTCCCTTTTTCTGGAATCTTGAATCTTTGTTTCTAATGTCCTAAAATTTCACAGGATTATACCTTGTGTGGATGTGTTTTCATCCATTGTGGTGTGTACTTACTAAGTTGTTTCATTCTAGAAACTTGTGTCTTTCTGTTCTGGATAGTTTTCATGAATTATTTTGTTGATTTCCTCCTCTGCATTTCACTGTTTTCTCTCTCTCTCTCTCTCTCTCTCTCTGTCTGTCTCTTGGCCTGCCATTATATTGCTATTGAACCTTCTGCAGTATACTCTAATATTCTTATCTTTTGGCGGGGACATATTACTTATTCTTTTGTCTTTTTCCTCTAATTTCTTAGAAATTTTCTCAACTTTATCTTTTAATCCTTTTACTATTTAATTTACTGCTATAATGCTTATTGACAGCTGTAATGTTTTTAATTTTCAAGAACTCTGTTTTCTTCATGCTTTATACAATTCTGTTCTTGTACAATATCTTATGTTTCTGATTTTATTCTTTTTTTTTTTTTTTTTTTTTTTTTTACTGAAGTATAGTTGATTTACAATGTTGTGTCAGTTTCCGAGTACAACAGAGTGGTTCAGTTATACATATATATACATATTCTTTTCCATTATGGTTTATTACAGGATTTTGAATATAGTTCTCTGTGCTATACAGGACCTTGTTGTCTATTTTATATACATACAGTAGTTTGTATCTGCTAATCCCCAAATCCTAACTTATCCCTTCCCACCCCCTTTCCCCTTTGGTAATCATAAGCTTATTTTCTATGTCTGTGAAATCTGTTTCTGTTTTCATAAATAAATTTATTTGTGTAATATTTTAGATTCCACATATAAGTGATATCATATGGTATCAATCTTTCTGACTTACTTTGCTTTGTATGATAATCTCTAGGTCTCTCCATGTTGCTGCAAATGGCATTCTTTCATTCTTTTTTTATGGCTGAGTAGCATTCCATTGTATATATGTACTGCATCTTCTTTATCCAGTCATCTGTCAATGGACATTTAGGTTGCTTCCATGTCTTGGCTGTTATAAATAGTGCTATGAACATTGGGGTGCATGTATCTTTTCAAATTATAGTTTTCTCTGGATATATATTATCAGGAGTGGGACTGCTGGATCATATGGCAACTCTGTTTTTAGTCTTTTTAAGGAACTTCCGTACTGTTTTCCATAGTGGCTGGACCAAGTTACATTCCCACTAACAGTGTAGGAGGGTTCCCTTTTCTCCACACCCTCTCCAGCATTTGGTATTTGTAGACTTTTTAAATGATGGCCATTCGGACTGCTGTGAGGTGGTACCACATTGTAGTTTTTTGTTCTTTGTTTTTTGCTGTACGCGGGCCTCTGACTGTTGCGGCTTCTCCCGTTGCGGAGTACAGGCTCCGGACGCGCAGGCTCAGTGGCCATGGCTCACGGGTCTAGCCGCTCCGCGGCATGTGGGATCTTTCTGGACCGGGGCACGAACCCGTGTCCCCTGCTTCGGCAGGCAGGCTCTCAACCGCTGTGCCACCAGGGAAGCCCCACATTGTAGTTTTTATTTGCATTTTTCTAATAATTAGGTTGAGCATTTTTTCGTGTGCCTGTTGGCCATCTGTATGTCTTTTTTGGAGAAATTTCTGGTTAGGTTTTCTGCCCATTTTTCAGTAGGGTTGTTTTTTTTATTATTATTATTGAATTGTATGAGCTATTTGTATATTTTGGAAATTAAGCCCTTGTCCATTGCATCATTTGCAGATATTTTCTCCCGGTCCATAGGTTGTCTTTTCGTTTTGTTTGTGGTTTCCTTTGCTATGCAAAAGTTTGTAAGTTTGCTTAGGTCCATTTGTTTATTTTTGCTTTTATTTCTATTGCCTTGGGAGATGAACCTAAGAAAACACTGGTACAGTTTATGTCAGAGAATGTTTTGCCTATGTTCTCTTTTAGGAGTTTTATGGTATCATGTCTTATACTTAAGTCTTTAAGCCATTTTGAGTTTATTTTTGTGTATGGAGTGAGGGTGTGTTCTAACTCATTGATTCACATGCGGCTGTCCAACTTCCCAACACGACTTGTATAGAAAGTGTGGCAGAAGGGAGTTAGAGGTATTAATAAGAGAGAAAATCCTCACTGCTTATACGTATCAATGAATGGTATATTATTAAGAGATAACAATAGTAACTATCAGAGGAAATCGTTACAACATTTTGGAGGCTGGGGAGGGAAGAAAAGAGCCTTTGGTGTTTTATTATGAGTCTAAATTTGTTTTAACCATGTACATGTATTGCTTGAATAATTTAAAAAATTCAGTTATTTAGGAACACGTTGAAAAGATTAAATGTTTTTAACCATCTTAACTGTATCAATTATTTTTTACTTTTAACAAATTTAGCTAAAGAATATGCATGGACTTCTCAGTAGAGTGTAGTGTAGTTAAGATTCTAAATTCTGGAGTCAGATGACTTAGATTTAGATTTGATCTTCACTTATTTTAGCTCTTCGGAGTGGTTTACTTAGCCTCTCTAAAACCTAGTCTCCTAAACTATAAAATGGGGCTAATAACATGCTCATAGGGTTATGGTAAGATTGAATGAGATGATCTGTGCAGAGCATTTCAAGGTACCTGACATGTAACAGTTTCTCAATAAATGGTATGTTAACATCATAATAAAAGCTATTATTTTTTAATAGTTAATTGAATTTATTTACTAAAATGAACATTTAAGAAATAAATTCTATAGATACGTTTATATAAAGTCTAAGTTACTTAATTGTGTTCTTTAAAGCATCTACTGTGGAAATACATTGTTCACAAAATCTTTGAATGATCATTGCTACATTAAAAATGAAGTCTCCGGGGCTTCCCTGGTGGCGAAGTGGTTGAGAATCCGCCTGCTGATGCAGAGGACGCGGGTTTGTGCCCCGGTCCGGGAAGATCCCACCTGCCGCGGAGCGGCTGGGCCTGTGAGCCATGGCCACTGAGCCTGCGCATCTGGAGCCTGTGCTCCGCAACGGGAGAGGCCACAACAGTGAGAGGCCTGCGTACCATCAAAAAAAAAAAAAAAAAAAAAAAAAAAAAAAAAAAAAAAAAAAAAAAAAAAAAAGAAGGCTACGCTTTTATAAGAATATAGACTTTGGAGTTAGAACAGCCTGGGACTACATCCTAACTCGCCTATTTTATTCTCATAAATTTGTAGAAAATTCTTTCTTTTTTATAATCAGCTTTACTGAGGTATAATTTACAAACAATGAAAGTCACGACTTTTATGTTTACAATTTGATGAGTTTTGGCAGAAGTACACAGTAGTGTCACTACCACTATAGTCATGATATGGAACATTTCCATCATTGGGTGAATGTCTTCACTTTCTGAAGCTCAGTTTCCTCACTTGTGAAGCGAGGATAAAACCTAGCAACCTGGGGTAGCTATAAACATAGGAGCTAATCCATGTTTACATTAGCTGGCACAGAGAAGACATTGCTAGTGTTCTGATCATACTCATTGTTTTCTCTTTCTTTTCTAGCTTCTGAAAGTTCTGCTGAAGACAGTGAGCAAGAGGGTGAGACAGGGGTTCAAGACCTAGATAACAACGGCAAAGAAGCAGCTAAGGGTGATCATTTGACCCACCCCAGAAATGATCTTATTTCAAAAGAAGGACAGAACAGTTCCTCTTTGCTAGAAGAAAACAAAGTCCATGCAGATTTGGTAATAGCCAAACCCGTGTCGAAATCTCCGGAAAGATTAAGAAAAGATATAGAAGGATTATCTGAAGATACTGATTATGAGGAAGAAGATGAAGTCACAAAAAAGAGAAAAGATGTCAAGAAGGACACTGCAGATAAATCTTCAAAGCCACAGGTAAAACGTGGTAAGAGAAGGTATTGCAATACTGAGGAGTGTTTAAAAACCGGATCACCTGGCAAAAAGGAAGAGAAGGCCAAGAACAAAGAACCCCTCTGCATAGAAAACAGTAGCAACAGCTCTTCAGATGAAGATGAAGAAGAAAAATCAAAAGCAAAGACGACACCAACTAAGAAATACAACGGTTTGGAGGAGAAAAGAAAGTCTCTGCGGACAACTGGTTTCTATTCAGGATTTTCAGAAGTTGCCGAAAAAAGGATAAAACTTTCAAATAACTCTGATGAAAGACTTCAGAACAGCAGAGCTAAAGATCGAAAAGATGTCTGGTCAAGTATTCAGGGACAGTGGCCTAAAAAAACGCTGAAGGAGCTTTTCTCCGACTCTGACACCGAGGCTGCGGCTTCCCCGCCCCATCCTGCCCCGGAGGAGGGTCTGGTGGAGGGGTCCCTGCAGACCGTGGCCGAGGAGGAGAGCTGCTCCCCCGGCGCGGAGCTGGCCACCCCTCTGCCACCCAGTGCCGACGACAAACCGGCCGAGGAAAAGCCGGCAGAGGTCAGTGACAAAAAATCGGAATTTCCCAGTAGTGGCAGTAACTCAGTCCTCAATACCCCTCCCACGACACCCGAGTCGCCTTCCTCAGTCACCGTGACGGAAGCCAGTCGGCAGCCGTCTTCTGTAACAGTACCGGAGCCGCTGGCCCCAAACCAAGAAGAAGTCCGCAGTATCAAGAGTGAGACTGATAGCACAATCGAAGTGGACAGTGTGGCCGGGGAGCTCCAGGACCTCCAGTCGGAAGGGAACAGCTCGCCCGCGGGCTTCGATGCCAGCGTGAGCTCCAGCAGCAGTAATCAGCCCGAAGCGGAGCATCCTGAGAAAGGTGAGGCACGCAGGGCTCCGTTGCCTTACAGGTTTATAGTATCTCTCGTTACAAGTGTGAGGTGGTTACATGGAGTACTTGTGTGAACGAGGCAGAAATGGACATTTGGTAGGTAATTTGTTGTAAGGAAGAGTGGAGCGTGTTTAAAAGCTTGAGAAGAACTGAATACCCTCTGCTTCAGCCGCCCGTGCCATTTCACAGCGGACCAGACACGTGTTAGAAACTGTACCCAGGCCCAAGTCCAGACTTACTTGAAAACTCACGATGCACTGAGTGACTGTATGGCGTGAGCGGCTTAAATATATTTGTGTAACATTGTTTTTGCACTTGCTGTGTGCAGTTTCTCGCAAACATTTTGATTTACTGACAGACCCCTCCCCACTTAACCAAATACTGTACATGGGAGGTTGGAGCAACCAGCTCTGCAGGCACTGCTTTCCTCAGACAGCCGTGTCAAACTGATTTTCAAGCCTTTGTAAAGGAGTTTGATACTTCCTTAGATGCAGAGCTTCCAAATTGAAGGACCAGTGTCTCTGTTAATAAGCTATAGTAATACTCTTGATTTTCCGGGGAGTTGAAATTAGTACTTCCCGAAAGTATTAGTGCCTTTTTGATGGTGCCGTAGCTGTACTTCTGTCATCATTTTACTTATAAACCATTTCACTCAGGTGTCTTTAAATTAATGTACTCTAGGCTGACAACTTGGCTTTGAAACACACTTTTCCAGTATAAAGATACAGCACTAGGGGTATGTATTTTATATAACATACCAGATTTTATTATGCTAACTTCAGGTTTTTAGCTAAACTTTAAAAAGAGATATGATCCAGACCAAATTAGTTAATTCCAAGTTTTCTCACACAAACCTTTTTTTCCCCTTTTTCCAGTTTCCTTGAGATATAATTGACATAACATTATCATACAAATCTTGACTTAAAACATTAAAAAAATTAAGTAAAAAATATAGTTGCAATAATGTTCACACATACAGCTACTGTGATTATGTTTGTCTGCCATACTATCTCATGGAACTGAATTATCCAGGCATAAATAGAGTAATCCTTAAAATGAAAGGAGCATTTATCACAGATGATTAGAGAGGCTTTCAACTATTTCAATAATATGATAAACTATTTTTTTCTTATAAATTTATCTACTTATTTTTAGCTGTGTTGGGTCTTTGTTGCCGTGTGCGGGCTTTCTCTAGTTGCCGCGAGCGGGGTCTACTCTTCCTTGTGGTGCGCGGGCTTCTCACTGTGGTGGCTTCCCTTGTTACGTACGGAGCACAGTCTCCAGGTGTGCAGGCTTCAGTAGTTGTGACACACAGACTTCTCTCTAGTTGTGGCATGCGGGCTCCAGAGTGCGCAGGCTCATTAGTTGCAACTCACGGTCTCTCGTCTTGTGGCACGTGGGCTCCAGAGTGCATGGGCTCTTTAGCTGTGGTGCACCAGCTTAGTTGCCCCGCAGCATGTGGGATCTCAGTTCCCTTACCAGGGATTGAACCCGCGTCCCCTGCATTGGAAGGCGGATTCTTAACCACTGGACCGCCAAGGAAGTCCCAGAATTCACTTGATTTTAAAAGTAAAAATGTAAGGGACTTCCCTGGCTGTCCAGTGGTTAAGCCTCCGTGCTTCCACTGCAGGGGGCATGGGTTCGATCCCTGATCAGGGAATTAAGATCCTGCATGCCTCCCGGCACGGCCATTAAAAAAAACCAAAAAAGTAAAAACGTAAGTTTTACAATTTACATTGAAGATTGCCTTCCAGTTTAGCCTACAGTAAGCTTTTTATTTCTTGTAGCTGAAAGTTTCAGAAATAAACTCTTGGAGAGAAATCTAGCAATTGTTTTTAAGATTCTGTACTTTAATATAGATAATACCTAAATCACTTTCTTTATGTTTCACTTTGTTATATTAAAAGAGCATTAGGAAAAGTTATCTATTAGATGTAACCCATTAAAAAAAAACAGGAAACTGAGAAGTTGCAAACAAAACATTTAATAGCCTGTTCCATTTTTTACCCATGTCTTGTATATTCATGGTTGATTTTACCATTGTAACAGGACTAAGAAACATTTTTTTTTTTAAAACAAACGTGGCATAATTCTATCATGGTATTAATTATATTGTGTCATTATAGTATCTGACTTTGGAATGGAATAGAGATAAGACTTTATTAATCTCAGGAAAAAGATTACTGTATAGTCTGAGAAACAGTGCATATAATTAGGAAGATACAGAAACACGGCAGATGCTGAGGATCAGATTAGTGGCTGAGAAACTGTAGTTTGGAGTAGTGATTGATTATTGAAGGCTGGGCATCGGGGAAGGTAGGACTTGGGCTCGTCCTTGAAGAAAGGGAGACGTTTATAATATTTTGGAATAACTTCCTGGCAAGAAGATGAAATGTTTCTTAGAACTACTATGCTAGATTTGTAAATGGTATACGTGTTAACCATTGCCCTGGGAGCTAAGTTATTGTTGTTGTAAATTTATAATAAATTGTCTTTATAATAAATTTGTTATTATAATTGTGAATTACTACTAAAATTTATTCCATTAATATTATGTCATTAAAATTTTCATTAATATCATTGTAATACATATATTTACTATTTTAACCTGTAATTAAATCTTAATATTTTGGTTTTATTGAATTTTAACAAATTTCAGCTTTTATTTTCAGCATATACCTTTTTTTGAATTACTAGACTCATAAACTCCCAGTACTGTATTGAGAACTATATTCAGTTTGTATTTGATATTTCTAAGAAGGATGTGCATACTTTATTTGCTTTTTAAAAAACTCTATGTGTAATAATTCAGCTCATTAATGATGATTTATTTTAAAAATTGTAGTAATTGCTATGACAAATTATACAGGTAGAGTCTCAGAATTGGTCTATTCTTCTAGAATGTGGAATTAATTTATACCTGGGGCAAGCTGGATTTTACTTTGTGTTACTTAATAATTTCTTTCCCATTAAAGCCTGTACAGGTCAGAAAAGAGTGAAAGAAGCTCAGGGAGGAGGAAGTTCATCAAAAAAGCAGAAACGAAGCCATAAAGCAACAGTGGTAAACAACAAAAAGAAAGGCAAAGGCAGTAAGTGTGAAATCTCTAAATTTTTTAAATATAAAGATAATGGTGGATATGTCCTTTCCCCATTAAGAAAAGGGTATTCAGGATACGGGACAGTTAATATTTGATTTCGTCTCTAACCAATGCCCCCCCCCACCCCCCCGCCTCCCCGCCCTGCCACCAAAATCACACAGAAGTCTTGATCCTAGGTAAATTCTAGGATTGAGCAATTTATTATTCAGCAGTGGTACTGACTGCTGATGAACGATCAGGTAATCTTTTAAAAAATAGTAGCCAATATAATATAAACATCAGCATCTTCGTTAGTTTTATGTTCAACATTTCTTTTGCCATTATATATATTTCATATTATGAAATGCTTGAATTATATATTATTTTCATTACAAGGAAATTGATTGCTTTGTAATTCTTAAAGGCGAAAACAGCCTGGAAGAGAACAATCAAGATATTTTTAGAGCTGTAAATCCAGTAACTCCCGTGCACTACCTTTATCTTCGGTATCCTAAACTATGTAGCTAAGAGCAGCTGTAAGAATACTCTGGTTAAATATGTTGTAACTAATGACTTTAGCAATGATTCTGTTTATCAACCTACAGGAATATATATACTGTATTTCTCCTGAGAGCTGCACATTTTATCTCTTTTGTAGAAAAAGTAAGAAGCAGAAAATATGTAAAGAATTTCTTTTCAGGTGTCCCACACTGACCTCCTGCTGCTCTTCCAGGAGACTCCTGCCACCTCCACTGCCTGACCTTTGCTATCGGCCGGCTTGGCTGCACTTCAGTGCAGAAAAGGGTTATGCGGCCAGCTCCCCGAGGTTCTGCTGAGCCCATATGACTTCCAGGCGGTGAATATGGCATCCTTTGGGGCCCCGGGCGGCTGTGTTCAGCGAGGCCATGAAAGCCAAGCTGAGGCAGACCACTGCATCAGAGTGGGCCCAAGCCTTGGGTGGCTTAGCTAGGAGTTGCCAGGGGTTCCAGAGCAGCAGTGGGGGGACTGGGAAGGGATTCTTTAAACGTATGTATAAAAGAGTGGTGGAGATTCTTTATTCCCAAAACACCACAGTGGGAGGAGTTGCTGTGTATCTTTCCTGTCTGGAACACTTTTCAGGCTTTTAGAGCTTAACTATACTTTTTTGGGGGTTGTTAAATGAAGAATCAGGAAATGAAAATCGATAAATTTGATGCCAAATTGATAACTTATTTGGAGTAACTGACAGGATATTCAGAGTATTTTTTATTACACTCTGATTTTTTTTTCTTCAAGACTTTTAAATGACATTCTCTAAGAGGGCTTATCTTCAGTAAGTCAATTAACATTCATATAATTGAGAGATAATAGCAGTTGACCGCATATTCTCCCATTTTAATTATTGGGCTTACATCTTGATAAATCAGAATGAGGAAACACTTCTCTGAGAATAATTTAGTAACATGAATTAACTCTCATAGAATCTACAATAATGCTTTGTATCCAGAAAGAGGTAATTTATGGAAATACCAGTCCCATAACCTGTTCACATGTCAAGGTGTTAAACATTTCCATTCTAGTCCTGAGGCTTTAGTCAGCAATGGCAGATGTAACATAATTATTACATAGACTTCTGAATTTTTTTATAAATTACTGAGTATATTTACCAGGGTAAAACTGATGGTTTGTTTTAGTCAACAAGCTATGATGCAGGAGTTTCTTAAGGAATCATTGTATGTATCAAAGTTTAGAGTTTATTCCCAAAGAATTCTTTATTAAATATGATGATTGCACATCACTGTTTATGGCCAAAGGAGTAGGAAATTGTGACATGTACACAGACTGTACACAGTTTAAAATATGAAAGTTAAGAGTTTTCCATTATGAGTCATTTTAAAAGGTGCTGTATTCTACTTTATATATATTAATGTAATAGAGTTAAAAGCCATTTAAATAATTACTGTATATTTGGTAGTCTACCAGGTAACAATGAAAGATTAGATTGAGTGTTTTTTAAAAATATGTTATTGGCAATTCAGGTAAGAAGAGTTTTTGGTTTTGTTTTCCTTAACTGAGATACTGCTGTGTTTATTCTTAATGATTTTCCACGTTTTTAGGCAGGGTCTGTAAAGCAAGTTGTTTACTGTAGTAATAAATTCAAATGGTTAACTTTAAATGTCCACTAAAATCTGTGACAGATTCTTTGTTACTTTTCTATTTACTAATGCTTTTCTTTTTCTTTTTCTTTTTCTTTTTTCAGCAAATAGTAGTGATAGTGAAGAGCTTTCTGCTGGTGAAAGTGTAACTAAGGCTCAGCCCGTCAAATCTGTTTCCAGTGGAATGAAAGCTCATGGTACCAAATCTCCTGCTAGGACGCAGTCTCCAGGAAAATGTGGAAAGAATGGTGATAAGGATCCTGACCTCAAGGAACCTAGTAATCGATTACCCAAAGTTTACAAATGGAGTTTTCAGATGTGTAAGTGACATACATTAAATCAGCAGTTAAGCAGCAGAAACTGCATCCTAGTAATTCTTGATGCCAGTAATTCTGGAAAAGTGGCTGTAACCAGACTGAGAGACATAATAACCATTCGCTGCAGTGTAGCTTTATTTGGATCTTGATTTGAACAGAAAATTGCCGAAAGATAACTTGTAAGGCATTTGAGGCACACGTCAGCTTTGATGAGGTATTTCTGCTGTGTCAGCAGTTTGCTGTAAAAGCCTGGTGTTGAGGTGGGGAGTGGATGGAGGCGTGAGGCAAAGTCTGCCATGAATCGCTGGTCACTGCAGCTGCGTGAGGGGTGTGCGCCGCTCCCTTATCCTGCTCTTCACCCTTTTGTATACATGAGAAATAGCCATGAAAGATGTTTTCTGAAAAAGAGACTGCCGCAGTTTCTCACTCAGGGAAAGAGTCTTAGGGGACTGAAAGTGCTTTAGAGCGTGTGAAAGCTTTCCTCCAACCTAAAGGTATTAGAAGAATCTTAAAAAGAACAAGAAGAGGGGACTCCCCTGGTGGTCCAGCGGTTGAGACCCCGTGCTTCCCCTGCAGGGGGCGTAGGTTCCATCCCTGGCCGGGGAAGTTCCACGCGCCATGCGCTGCGACCAAAAAAAGTTGATGGGACATGCATTAAGAGATAAACTTTAAAAAAAAGAACAAAAAGCAGACGAAAGACAAAAATTTATCCACAGTCCTAACATTCAAAAAAATAGGCAAATTAATGTTGTACTGTAGTGATACTGTACGTGAATGCGGGATTTTTCTTTTTGGTAAATGTGGAATTTTTAACCTCTGTGTTTAGGTCCTAAGATCTTTAATTCTACACACTCATTCATTCAAGAAATACCGTGCATGTGTTAGTGCCGAGCATTGCTCTAGGCTAGGGAAAAAAAATCTTCGGCAAACAAATGTTTACAAGCCTATTTTTAGTTTATCTGTCTTCCTCATTCTACAGCCACACTATATGTTCTCTCTCTCTTATATATTAAAATTGTGTTCACAAATGGCATATTAATGAAAGTTTTAAATTCATAGCGGACCTGGAGAATATGACAAGTGCTGAGCGTATCACAATTCTTCAAGAAAAACTGCAAGAAATCAGAAAACATTATCTGTCATTAAAATCTGAAGTAGCTTCCATCGATCGGAGGAGAAAGCGTTTAAAGAAGAAAGAGAGAGAAAGTAAGTGTTTTCCCGTACTTTACTTAAACATAAAAAGCACTTTGCGACTGTGCAGTTGGGCTCACGTGAGTTGTGTTTGTGTATCTTCAGGTAAGCTCTTTAATCCCTCTGGCTTATTTTCCATCTATAAAGTGGGAAAATTTATCTAAAGAAACAGTCCTCTCAAACCATAATATTCACTTTCACGGAGCTTACAGTCTGCTTTTCCACCAAAACTAATAATGTTTCAGACTGTGAAGAGACTAGAGCAATGTTAAGGCAGTGATTGGGTGGGTTGCATTAGATTACCAGTGGCTGGGACATTTTCTTTGAGACCCGAATGACAAGAGGAAGTGAGAGAGGTTAAAATCTGAGGGAAGGGCGTTGTCCTAGTTTTCTGGGGCTGCCGAAACAAAGCTCAGGTCTGCCTCGGAGGTGTTGCAGGCTCTTTTCCAGACTACCACAGTAAAGCAAATATCACAGTAAAATGAGTCACATGAACTTTTTGGTTTCCCAGTGCATATGAAAGTTATGTTTACACTATACTGTAGTCTGTTAAGTGTGCAGTAGCATCATGTCGAAGAAAAGAAACGATGTACATACCTTAGTTAAAAATACTTTATTGTTAAAAATGCTAACCATGATCCGAGCTGTCATTGTGATCCTTTTGCTGGTGGAGGGTTCTGCCTCGATGTTGATGCTGCTGACTGATCCGGGTGGTGGTTGCTGAAGCCTCGGGTGGCCGTGGCAGTTTCTTAAAATAAGACAACAAGGAAATTTGCTGCATCAAGTGACTCTTCCTTCCATAAACGATTTCTCTGCAGTGCTGTTTGAAAGCATTTTACCCGCAGTGGAGCTTCTTTCCGGATTTGAGTCAGTGCTCTCAAACCCTGCTGCTGCTCCATTGATTAAGTTTATGTAATATTCTAAATCCTTGGTTGTCATTTCAGCAGTCAGATAAGTTCACTGTCTTACATGGGCATGGTTCATGGCATCCCAAAGCAATTACGATAGTAACATCAAAGATCTGTGCTCACAGATCACCATAACAAATATAATAATAATGAAAAAGTTTGAAATACTGTGAGAATTACCAAAATGTGACACAGAGACACAAAGTGAGCAAATACTGTTGGAAAAAATGCTGCAATAGACTTCTGGATTCAGGGTTGCCACAAACCTTCAATTTGAAAAAACACAGTATCTTTGGAGGGCAATAAAGCAAAGCATACTACAACGAAGTAGCCTGTATCACAGGCACAGTTATCTTGGGAAACTGTTTGACTGTGTGTTTGGAGAACTAGCTACTTTTTGTTCTAAGAATAGGTCCCAAGGAAGAATATGTGTTCACAAAGAAGTTGGTTATGGTAATATTTATAATAGCAGATAGAAATCATTAACTTGTATTCTCCAGTAATATATGGCATTGGTGAAAAATAAGTAGACGTTTAAATTTTTATTTATAATGCTCAAAGTATTCATTTGATGTCAGTAACAGCAAAAGACTAGGAATTAAATTAGTTACAATTCATAAATATAGTGGAACACTATTCAGCTTTGAAAAGAAAAAGAGGTAAATCTATATATGTACTGATAAGGAATCATCTCCTCAGATTGTTAAGTGGAAAAACCAAGAGTCAGACTCTAAACTGTGCTTCCACTTGGGTTTTAAAAGCAAAGTTACTAGTGTTTTCATTTAAAATGTGCATATCATATCTCTAGACTCTACGGAAAAAATTCCTCTAGAACCGGGGTTGCAAACATTTTCTTTAGAGACAGATACTAAATATTTTGGGCTTTGTGGGCCTTGTAGTCTCTACTACCTGACCTTATGAAATCTGCCGTAGGCAAGATGTAAAGAAACGGTTGTAGCTGTGTTCCAATAAAATTTTCTTAACAAAAACAGGCAGGCCAGATTTGGCCCTGGGGCAATAATTTGCCAGTCCAGTCCCTGTTGTGGAGTTTTAAAGATTGTGAAGCAGTTGGTAACAGTGGGGAGGGGAATTTGGAGGGTTAGGAGGGTCCTGGATGAGAGGGAGATTAGCTTTTCCACCTTAATATCCCAGCACTGAATGATTTCGTTTACTTTGTGCATGTATTCCTTAAAAAATAAGTTTTCAAACACTGATTTATAACAGTGAGAATTTCTTTGAGGAAAATAACTAATGGGTCATTTGCTTTGTAAACCAAGTGGAGGAAAATGCAGTAGTTATGATGTGATGTGTGGTAGTAGTTATTTTTTCCAACTTTAAGGAGCAATTAGCTTTCCCTTCTCATCACCATTTAATTTCATAAGGAACTCCAGAAGCAGAAACATACAGGAATTGGGAGGGGGAAAAAGATGTGGGGATGGATTACAGATTTTTCCTGTTGAATTCAAAGATCTTTTTGACATATGTTTCATTATTACGGAAGTCTGTCTTCTGTTTTATTTCCATGTCTCTGCTGACTGAAAACACTGTTCATTTTCCTCTTTTGATCCACGCAAGAGCGTTCCCTGGTCTGTCCTTTGTCGTTGCTTCTCCTGTGGTTTGGCAGTGCCTCGTTACTTGAGATGCACTAGGTTTTCCTTTCTTTACACAATGGTCTTGTAAGACTTAACTGCTCTCGTAGTAAGCTAAATGATTTTGGAGAACACAGCAGAATTTTAGTTTAGAGGACGAGTGCTTTACTTCCTTCTACTGATGTATATGCGTGTTACTAAGCGGTTGGTTTCCCTCCGCCTTAGGTGCTGCTACATCCTCGTCATCGTCCTCACCTTCGTCCAGCTCCATAACGGCTGCTGTGATGTTAACATTAGCTGAACCGTCCATGTCCAGCACGTCACAGAATGGAATGTCAGTTGAGTGCAGGTGACAGCAGGACTTGCCAAAGCACTTTGCACTTAATGGCTGTTGAGAGCCACGTCTTTTTTTATACTGCACAGTGGCACAAAAAAAAAAATCAGACAAGCACTATTTTATATTTAAAAATTGTTTCTTGACAAGCTGACTTGGCACTTAAGTGCACTTTTTTTATGAAGAAAAAGTACAATGAACTGCTTTTCCTCAAGCAATAATTGTTTCCAACTTGTCTGGGAATTGTGTGTCTGGCAACTTGAAGGCCTTCCACTGTGGCAAATGGAGGCTTTCCACTGCCTGTGGAGACAATACAGTAAGCGTAGTCATTGGGTGGCCACAACATGTTAAGATAACTTACTGTATATGTATTCCCTTGTATTTTGTTAAAGCTGGAACATTTGATATTTTTCCATTTATTTATGAAAAAATATGAACCTATTTTCATTTGTACAAGCTAATTGTTTTTTAAAGTAGGTCACCTTAGGGTGGCTTTAATTGTATAACTCAAGCACATGTAATAAATTCAGAACCTGCAGTTAACGGGATATTAGACATCAATCCTGATAACCAAATATTAAAGATTCTCTTTAAAAAAGACTGAACATGTTTACAGGTTTGAATTAGGCTAAAAGGTCTTGCAGTGGCTTTTCACGCCCCTTCAAATTGGAATGGAACTACTGTACTTTGCCATTTTTCTATAAATCAGTATTTTTTTTTAATTTTGATATAATACATTGTGTGAAAAGAGAAAATGGCTAATAAACTGTATTAAATCTTAAACAATGTGTAAAGATTGTACTTAGCCAGTTCAAAGTGTATATTTATTCATAATGAATTATAACAGTTATATTTTTGTGTTTTCTTGTAAATGTTTCTTTTTCCTTAAATACAGATAATTCATTTGTATTGCTTATTTTATTATGAGCTACAACAAGAGGACTTCAGGAACAAGTAAACTTTATCGGTATGGTTCAAGGCTGTTGCTATGAACTGTCTCAAAAGGATGGCTGTTATTTTAAGTATAAATAGCTAATCGGGGTGGTAGGCCTATAAAAATTAAATGCCTTGTATAAAATCCAAAATTGTTTTCACCTGTATTGACTTTATGTTGTATGGTTCCAATCTCTGTTCTGTTTGGCACTTGTATTTAATTCTACACCTTTGTAAGACATTTGTATATTGCGGATGTGTTCATTCAAGCTATTTAATACCTGGCACTGTTAATACACAGTACTTTACTGTACAGACTGTTTTACTGTTTTAATTGTAGTTCTGTGTACTTTTTTTGGACGGGGCTGGCATGTTTTATTTGTTTTCTGGCAATACGACGTGAGAATTTCGAAGCGTTTTGTTGTAGATGCTAACGTGTCAGAATCCTTTACATTCAACTTTTCTAAGAAAAGCATTTTCAGTCTTGCAGTGTGTGCTTACAGTAACTAATTTTGTTGAAAATGGTTTCAAGTTATTCAGATTTGTACAGGACTGTAAAGATTTGTTGACAGCAAAACATTGAAGAAAAGCTTATAGAATAAAAGCTATAAAGTATATATTAGGATCTGCAAACAATGAAGAATTATGTAATATATTGTACAAATGTAAGCAAAGGCTCTGAAATAAAATGCCATAGTTTGTGAATCCTTGATTTTGTTTCTAAAAGATTAAGTAATTTTAGTTCATTTCCATCTCTGATGCCTGACCGAAACATATATCTCCAGCATGTATTATCAGAAAGGGTAAAATTGACATCCAAAAAAGGGAATATTCTGCCTATAGGAATTAAAAGTCCATTAATGAGATTTATGTACAGCATTTGTTAGGCATTCTTATATCCTTGCATACACAATTTAGCTTGAGTCTGAAGATGAATACTTCTGACTTGGAGGTTTGTCTAAAGAAGAAAACTAAGATTTTTTTCTTTAATGCTTGAAACCATTACTAGCGGCTTTTTTTTTCCTTTTCTTTCTTTTTTTTTTTTTTGGTCTTTTCATGTAATTGGACCTTTGTGGCTCTCTTACACTTTCAGTGCACTCTACCCCATTGCACTTTGGAGTCATCTGGGTATTGTTAAAACAGTAGTCAATACTCCAGCCCCACCCTCAGTCATATTTAATTGGTCTGGGTTGGTACCTGGATGCTGGTCTTTTTTTAAAGGTGGCCAGTGACTTTAATACTTATCTCAGTTGAGAACCACTGCATCACTCCTAACCTTTAAAATCAATAATTAGGTTTTCTGCCCCGTTTAATGAACTTCCCACCAAGGGAAAAAAATTTTTTTAAACAAAAAGGAAACTTTTTTAAGGCCTAAAAAGCCCAAATGTGTATTTTTGATGCACCTTTGTGATGACCCTTTATTTTCACAGAAATCAGTTTAACGTTTAAGGGATGAGTTTTAAAATCTATAGAACAGTGCTTCTCAAAATGAGGTCCTAGAATACTGGTCCCTGGAAATGCTCTGGGAATTTATTACCAAACATATTTTGGAAATGCTATATATAGCACATAACCTTCTTAGAGTTTCAGTGTTCTTATGTTAAAATCTTTAAGTTTTGGGCTTCCCTGGTGGCGCAGTGGTTGAGAGTCTGCCTGCTGATGTAGGGGACACGGGTTCGTGCCCCGGTCCGGGAAGATCCCACATGCCGCGGAGCGGCTGGGCCCGTGAGCCATGGCCGCTGAGCCTGCGCGTCCGGAGCCTGTGCTCCGCAACGGGAGAGGCCACAACAGTGAGAGGCCCGCGTACTGCAAAAAAAAAAAAAAAAAAAAAAAAAAAAAAAAAAAAAAAAAAAAAAAAAAAAATCTTTAAGTTTTTTTAAGGAAGTTTTTTCATTTAACTTACTGCTTTTAGACTTACCTGATCATGAAACCCTGTTTTTCAAGGAACTCCCAATATCACCTACTTGTTGGGTTACAGAAACAGTGCTCTAAAGGAGAGTGATTCCAAACTTTGTTGGAGTTGAGGTTTATACCCTTGAGCTTTTCTGCCTATTTCTCCCTTCCAGCTTCTCCGGAGAGTTTGAGAATTTCATGGCATTACTAGAATTTGACTTAAGTCTTTCCCTGGTCCCCTAAACTACATTTTATCAAACTAGTTTACAATCTCTGATAAAATTAAGATGGTACATTTTTTTACAGTGTTCTCCAAAACCTTTTTTTTTTTATTCCTACTGAAATAACCTGAGGGTGAGGTCTTGTTAATTTTAATAACCCGGGAAGGTTGCGGACGGTGGACCAGATTCCAGAAACCCCTAACATTTTTTACAAAATGTATTTGTATTTTTTTTTAATGAAAAGAGCCCCTATAAGTTTAAAAAACTCTTCAAAGGGGTTAGTGATCTCTAAATGGTTGGAAAGCAGTTCTTAAGAACAGTGGGAATCATTTTTTAACTATCTCTAACCACAGTCTCTTTCATGCTTACCACCTTTTCCTCTAGAAGTGTGTGCTGCCTTTCATTCTTTGTGAGTCCATTTCTTCACCTTTTGTCTAATTTTAACCTGCTATTTAGGGATTTTTGTCTAAGGTCATATGATGGGTTTTGTATGTATAAGATGTAAATCCCCCAGAGGAATAGTTTCATGGTTTAGTTGTGGAAGTAATAGATATATGAGATCATAAAATTAAGCACTAGATTGTATGGGCAGGGAAAACGCGTTAGAGTTTAAAGAGGGTAGTGTATGAGCACGCAAGGAGTGCGATGACCGATGTGATGGTGACATAGAGGAGATGGCAAACCTTAGCATTTAACTGAGATTCATCTGGAAATGGAATGCGTAGGTAGGCTAGAGTGGAGAGAGGCCAGATTCAGTGACACTGCGGTGTTCCAGAGAGGAAGTGATTCTTGGAATAATAGTAGGGAGAGTGAGGAAGGAATCTGATTGGAAGACATGCTGAAAGAAAAATAAATAGAATGTCTTCATTGGATGGTATAGGATAGATGGGAGATGCTAGAGTTGCAAATATGGACAGTTGAGTTTTTCTCATCTTTGTGTGATACCACAAGCCAAAATAAGGGACTCAAATCAAAACCAGTGCCAAGCAGTTGAATATTGTTTTTCCATCACATTATCTGATGTGGACTGTAAAAAAGATCACATATATTCCCAGTGACTTCTATTAAGCAGCTCTCCAAAATTAGCAAATCTGTTCCCATAGATTCAAAGTCAAGTTTGATTTTACCACCAAAACTACTGATTCAGTGATTTATCTAATGATAATCTAATATTTTTTTATTGCTTAAAAGCCAATTTACCACATATTCACTAGGTACGGTGAATGGGGATTCAGAGCACAGGCTGAATAAGACAACCATTTACATCTAGAGAGACTGTTATATCTCTACTGTAAATAGCTGGGAAATTTTCCTAAGTGAGCTGGGCCTTGAAGGATGGGTACAATTTTGCAGGTGAAAATGAGGGGTAAAGAGGGGGGCGATTGTGGGGGAAGGAATAACAAGAATAAGAAGGAATGACAAAAGGTGAAGGAATAAAGAGGTGATGGGAAAAAGCGGGCTTTGGGAAGGTAGGCCAAGAAAACACCATAGTTTTGAGAGCCGAGAGCCCCTTTTCTTGGTAGAATAGAGCAGAGCAGTTTAGAGCTGTGGGCTCTATTTGTTTTTAACTTTATTTTGAAATAATGTCAAATTTCAGAAAAGTTGCAAGAGCAGTACAAAGGAGTCCCAAGTATCCTTCAACCGATTCACCAGTTGTTAATACCTTGTGACATACATCCCTGTAACTTCATTTCCCCACAAACCTCCCTCCTTCCTCTTCGACAACTCAGGGGTTTTCCTAAGTTTTCCCTTTGCTTGGACTGACACCCCAGTCCCAGCCTGGCTGATTTTTATTCGTACTTAAGGCCTCAATTACCCTCGGAAGACTTCCCTCCCAAGACTAGGTCTCAGACAGAGGTACGAACTGGTCCGGAAGCCTGGGCCCGGCTCTTCCGCCCGCCGTCTCCGCCCCCCCGCCCGCGTCTCCGCCCCCCTCCCGCGTCTCCGCCCCCAGGGCGTCCGCGGAGACTGCCGGGGCGGAAGGGGCGTGGCTCCGAGAGCGGAGTAGCCTGGACCCGGAAGTGCGGGGTAACGTGCTGCCGCCCTCTCGGAGGCCTCGGATAAGAATGGCCCTGGAAAAGAAGAACAAACGGAAGAAAAAGCGGAGTGCGCAGGAGGGGTGAGTGGCGCGTGGCTCGTCTGCCTGGGCCGGAGTATGCGTTCGGGACCTCGGGGCACGAGGGGTGGGACGTGGCGTCGTGTCGCTGAGTTTCTGATGTTCGTGTCTAGAGAGAACCCGGAGGACGGCGCTTGTGGGAATCTGGCGGGAGACTATGAGGTTGGACAAGTCGCCAGTAGTTTATTCCACAGCAAGCGGCCCTCTAGAGGCAGCACGGGTCGGCTGGCTTCCCTCTTCGGCTCTTTGGAGCCTCAGCTTCAACCCGTGTATGTGCCTGTGCCTGAAGTAAGTCACTGCGTTCTACCCCGAATAGCCCGTTAGAACAACTTTAGCAGCAAGCAACCTACCTTGCAGGGCATGCTTTCTAAAGTGGGGCAGATAAGGATCAATTTTAAGTAACCTTTCATTACTGGACATAACAGTGAGAGAGAAAAGATGCTACTTTAGAAAGACCACTAAATTATTAAGAAGGATGAGGTCAGAAACATAACTTCAAACTTTTAAAAGGAAACCACCCAAAAAAGGAAACGGGATGAGGAGGAAGAAAGTTCATCCCAAATCCAAAGACCGCTTTTGCAAGAACCTGCCAAAAAAATGAAACTGAAGAAGAAACTTTCTGATGCAGACCGAAAGTTGGCAAACAGGTTGGTAAAATTTCTCTCCTAGTTGATGTTAAAGAAATTAGATGGTAAAGAAATTGACATTCTTATACCAGCAACGTTCATTTTAACTTTTTTTCTCACTTCACAGCTGTAATTTTAAAATTTTTATTATAGAAAGTCCCATACATTTTCAAAAGTTGAAAAGGATAAGGAACCCCATGTACCCAGCATCAGCAGTTATTAATACTTGGCAAATCTTGTTTCATCTTTACCTTATTCATTTCCCCCTCATTATTTGGAAGCAAACCTAAGACTTAGGTTTCGTCTATAAATATTTCAGCATGTATGGAAAAGATGAGTTTGCTTTTCTTAAACTTAGTCAGAGATCAAATTTCCCCCATTAGTTTAATTTTTTTTAAAAAAAAGTTTATTTGAATTGAGATCCATATAGCAGTACCATTATAGGTTCCTCGTTAACTTTCCTCAGCCTGTTAGGCCACTCTCTTCATGCCCTTTATCTCTCTGTTCTCTCTTGGCAGGTGATCTTGTTACCTATTCTGAGAATTTTTTATTTCTTTTGGCTGCGCCAGGGAGCTTGCGGGATCTTAGTTCCCTGACCAGGGATTGAACCTGAGCCCCCGGCAGTGAAAGCCTGGAATCCTAACCGCTGGACCACCAGGGAATTCCCCTGAGAGTTATTTTTTTTAATTGCTAACAGTTGTGAGCTACTACTTCTGGTTCTCCTACTGCCTGTAACTATGCACATCTTTAATTTCTTCCCCTTTCAGAGAAGGGTGTCTTCCTCCTCGTCCAAGATTAATTCAGTCACCTGTGCTGTTTATATATACCACATACCTCTTCTGCTTCCTTAGGGTTTATGTCATTTTATATATATATATATATATATATATATATCCTTTTTTCTTTCCTGTATCTTTGATCTGTCCTCTCAAGATTCTCATCTTAAAAAAAGAAATCCAGCAAAACCCCATCTGCAGTCATGTGTCCCTGTTTGCTCCATCCCCTCAAACCTTCCCTTCATCATCAAGCTTTTAGAAAAAGATGTCTATACTTGTGCCCTCTTCCTTTTCTTTTTTTTTTTTTTTTTTTTTTTTTTTTGTGGTACGCGGGCCTCTCACTGTTGTGGCCTCTCCCGTTGCGGAGCACAGGCTCCGGACGCGCAGGCTCAGTGGCCATGGCTCACGGGCCCAGCCGCTCCGCGGCACGTGGGATCTTCCCAGACCGGGGCACAAACCCGTGTCCCCTGCATCGGCAGGCGGACTCTCAACCACTGCGCCACCAGGGAGGCCCTGCCCTCTTCCTTTTCTTGATCTGTTTTCTTTTCCACGAACTTGCACTCTGGTTGTTTGTTTGTTGTGTTTGTTTTTATGTGATATGACCATACGTCTTAAACAGTGCTCAGGGAAGCCATCCCGACCTAGGTGCCATATTTAGTAGGCAGTACAGCCTTTGTCTGAGTCCTTGCTTTTACATGTCACGTGGTTGCTTTTCTTCTCGAAGCTGTTGGATTCTTTGATAGCAGAGTCTCTTCTCATCCTCCTCTTGTCTTTCTGCTCCTTCTCAGTGGTATTGTGGGCACTTTCCTTCTAACTGTTCCTTAAATGTTGATTTCCCTCGGGATTCTGTTCTTGGTCATCTTCTCATGACCTTTGTCACACCCTTCATTCCGGGCAGTCTCCCAGTCCTCGTGGCTCCACAATTCTCATCTCTCTTTCTTGATCTATAAACCTGTATATCTGTTTGTCTACTGGCATCTCTGGCTCTGTATTCATATACACCTCAAATTAAGGATGCTTCAGACCGAGCTCATTATCCTCATCAGACCTGTTCCTCTGCATGAGTGGTACCATCAGCCTTCCTGTTGCCTGAGCCTGTGACTTGGGAGTCATCGTAGACTCTTTCTTTTCCCTGCATATCTAATCAGTTGCCAAGTCCTAATGATGCTGTCTTTTAATTATCTCTTTTAATCTGCTTCCCCTTTCCACCCTCTCCCTTGCTCCGATGGGTCTGTTGTCTTCTGAGATGCCTGCAGTTGTAACGGTCTCCTTACTGTCTCCCTTATCCAGCCTTGTCCCTTGCATAACTGTCTTCTCCTCTGCTGCCCAAATGATCTCTTTTAGGCACTTTCAGAGTCTTCAGGGGCTCCCCATCCTCTGTGGGATAAAAATCTAAGGACTTTTGCATAACAGGCATGGTCCTCCTTGACATACTGTCTTATTTCCTTTCACTCCTACTAGGTACTTTATATACCATAGTGAACAAAAAACTAGCCATTCGTCCTCTCCTTACTGGAGCTTGTGGTCTAGTGGAGGGATGAAATGGTCAACATTTACTGAGGACTGACCATGTGCCATACACTGCCTTTCCTCCTCTGAGAGCCTTTCTTGTTTCTTTTATGTTTTCTACACCATGTATTATACATGTTAACCATTTTATGGTGAATCTTGCCTATCACTCCAGAGACTGAACTACTGAAAGGCCTCTAATAGTCCCTTTTATCTTTGTATCCCCAGAGGCTAGAACTTGAGTAGTAAATATTTATTGAATGAATGAATGAATGAATGAGTTTTATGGCTCCTACTACCCATTCTCTCCCCTCACTCCTAAGTTCCTGTTCCATTTCTCTTTTTGGACTGGTGCATTTACCCAAGTGCACCAGTACTTTACAATATTGGCGGAATTTACTTTTGACAAGCAGTCCTTTAAATATTGAGGTAGGAAATCTGATTTCTCCTCTTTGCCAGATTGCTTTTACAAAGTTAAGTACTTTGCCGGTATATTAATCTTCATAGACCCCCTGGGAGTGCTGTAGTAACCCTAGAATTTTAGAGCAGAGAATGGAATTAGGCATTGGTAGAGTGTAAACTAAATCCCCAGAGCTTTTTTTTTTTTTTCCCCCAGAGCTTTAAGTGAGCCAACTTCTGTTTAAATGAACTTTTGTTGCTCTGCTTATTACCTGGCAGTTTTAACCTATCTCCAGAAATTGACCTTAACTTTTTCTATCTCTTGAGTTTCCTAAAGATACCAGTCACTTTTTGATAATGCTGTTTAAATGTAGATGTATTTGTGAATGGTAAGTTGATATATAGGAAGGCCAGAAGTAGATGGGAAGTGTTTCTAATCAATGTGCTTTGTCAAATACTAGACCTGACTTCCATGACTTTTTTTTTTTTTTGACTTAAAAAGAGAAAATGCTTTAGCAAGTGCTGATTTAGAAGAAGAAATTCACCAGAAACAAGGGAAGAAAAAGAAAAATTCTCAATCTGGTGTTAAAATTGCCAATAAAGAAGTACTTGATGATGTAGATCAGACAGTTGTAAATCAAAGAAAGAAAATTCAAACCAACCAAGAAGAGAGATTAAAGAATGAGAGAACTGTGTTTGTTGGGAATTTGCCTGTCACCTGTAATAAGAAGGTGAGTGTGTAGTCTGTATATTGTTAACATGCAGAGAAGTTAATAATTCATGATTTTGTTTACTGTCACTTTATTAAATAAGTCATTAATATACAATTTCATTATAAATGACTACATATATCATTCTGTAGATTGATTCCAGTATCCACCTGCTCCTCTCCATTCCCGAAGTCACTGCCCTAATTCAGGCTTTTGCAAATCTTGTCTGAACTATTGCAGTGGTCTCCTATCTGGTTTTTTCCTCCAGCTCTATCGTCTCTTATATGCCACTAGAACGGAAGCGCCATACGTGCAGGGATGTTTATCTCTTTTCTTCACTGCTCTATCCCTAGCACTTGAAACAGTGCCTGGTGTGTAGTAGAGGCTTGTTGAATATTTGTCATGCAAATGAATGCATACATCCTAAGTTCCGTTATGTGGGGTTCACTAAACCAAGACGTGCCCTTTACTTTCTGTGTGTTTATGTGATAGTCACCCTAGTGGCAATCCCTTCGGTCAAAATCCTGCTTATCTTTTGAAGAACAATTTCAATTCCACTTTCTTAAAAACAAAACAGTACTAGAAAGTTGCTTCCTGGTTTTTCCCTTTCCCCCTTGCCCTTCTGTCCCCTAGCATTTGATGTGTGATTATTTTGTAGAACAAAACCCATTTTACTTTCTAGCGTAGTTTTGGTTACTTATCTTCCTCAAGGGAAGGGAGTGTTTGTGGTGCTTTACACATTTAATAAGTTATTTCTGGATTCAAATTGCTTATAGAAATTATTGTGCAAGCTGTAAAACATACACATTCTTCACATCCTGAGCCGGTCATAAGAATAAGGTATAAGATTCATCCTAAGACTTTTCTTCAACCTGATGGTCTTAATTCCAGACAGTTGGGGAATTTCCCATGGTGACATAAGGATCCTTAAAATCCATTTCTGGTTTAAATAAGCCAGTGTGAAAAGATGAGAGAATTTATGGAATATATAATCTTAGTTTACCTGTAGTAAAGATTCTAAAAGACTGAAAGAAAAAATGTTGTGTACCTTATAGATACTAACATGAACTTGAATTGTGTTTTCTTTTTATATAAGTTTCAGTAAAAGTTTTTTGTCTTCTAACTGAATAGTTACCTACTTTTCCTGAAATATTCTGAAAACATGGCAGGAAAACATTATCAGACCGTTTTACTTAATTCCTTTTTGTGGTATTTATTTGATGTTCTGAAAGTGGACTGAAATATATATATATATATGTGTATATATATATATGTTTTTTTTTATTTTAGAAGCTGAAGTCATTTTTTAAAGAGTACGGACAGATAGAATCTGTACGATTTCGTTCTCTGGTATGTGTTCCGTCCCCTTAAAATTGCATAATCTTAAAATGTTTTGCATTTAAATCCGACTTATTCATGTGTTGGTTTTAGTGAGATGGAGGAGCCCTTGACTTTAACCTTTAGAATCGACAGGCTCAAATCTAGCCTCAGAGAAGAATCACACTAGTATTGATTGCTGACTCTTGGACTTTGTTAGCTAATTTAATGAGTTCAAATAGTAAAATGCTGTCCTTACTAAGTGTACTTTGGAGGGTGGGTGGGTGACTTTTGTTTGTGTGTCAGTTAAGTAGGTGGAAATGTTCACACCTGTTGAGTAGCATTTCTGGAATCATAGGTGTTCGTATGAGGGGTTTGCATGATGCTGCAGAGCAGTACTTATGCTCTGACATAGAAAGATAAAGTATGTTTTAATCAATTTAATGTTTAAACTTTATGGAAATAAATGGTATCTGATTTCACCAACTGAGTGCTCTGTAGGCCAGTTATAGCCATGTTCCTTGGAGCATGAATAAGCACCATTCATATGTTTTTTAATGTAATTAATATGTACTAGTATAGTATAGGAGATGTTTGTTCCTTGTTTCCAGCTGCTCTTTCTCAATGTGATTGTCTAAAATGGGGTTTCTCAACCTTGATACTATTGACATTTGGTGCTGGTTAGTTCTTGGTTGTTGGAGGCTGCCCTGTGCGATGTAGGGTCCCTGGCCTCCGCCTGCTAGGTGCTGGTAGCATCCTCCACACCCCAGTTGTAACAGCCAAATATATTCCCAGACATTGCCAAATGTCCCCGGCGGGCAAAGCCGCCCACTTCTCTTAAAGTAGACATTTCCCAAGGTTTTGGTGCAGTCTCCATAATTCCTATCATGGTGTTTGTTCCTCACGCTTATCACGTGTGTACTTTGTCTGCCCTTCTGAGTCCCGTTTCCTCATATCAGATCCTTGCCTGACACATCCACTTGGGTGTCCTGCCAATTTTCAGTGTGTCTGTGCTTTACCTCTGCTAGTCCCCCACCCCAGCCTATGCCACCTGCTGTTTTTCAGCTGTGGTTTCTTCCCAAGAGGAGTCATTCCTTTCTTTTTCCATTGTTACACCTCAGTGTTCCCAGCTCTTGCCAGAAGAGTTGCAGAGGCCTTTTACGGGTCCTGCTTTCAGTCGGCCTCAGATGCATCCATCGCACCACCGTCAGCTTAATCTTCCTCAGGCATTTCCTCCTGGACCTCCTGCCCAGAATTCCTCCCCTCCACCTCCCCTCCCATGAATATTATACACACCACCACCCCTGCCTTGGCCTGGAGTTCCCTTTGGGGGGCCTGCCCTGATTCTTCCCTGTGTCTGGATTATTGGTAAGTCAGGTTACCCCGCTGTGCGGCCTACAGCACCCTGTACTTCACTATAGTCCTTATGACACTGCTCTATCATTGTACGCTGCTCCTGTCCCACCAGACTGTGAGCTGTGACTACAAACACCCTGTTTGTGTGGCTCCTCCTTGGGTCACTAGCACGTGCACCTGGTGCACATCAAATAGGTATGGCGTTCCCTAAAAGCTTTTCATTTTTCTCGCTGTCAGTGTCCTTGGTTCTCTGCCTGACAGCCTACACAGGGTGGCCCTGGGGCCCTGTGTTCTTTTGCATGGGACTGTCCTGCAACCCAGGAGCTGCCTTGTTGCCGATCGTATGCTTGGCTTTCCCGCCCTCGTCCTTTTGCTCAGTTCATTTGTTTTTTTTTTAAATTGACATCAAATTGGTATATAACATTATGTTAGTTTCAGGTGTTCAACGTAATAGTTCAGTCTTTGTTTACCATGCAGTTGACCCCCTTCACCCATTTCACCCACTTTCAACCCCCTTCTCCTCTGGTAACCGCCAGTCTGTTTTCCATATCTCTGAGTTTTGTTTGGTTTGTTTGTTTTCGGCTGCACCGCTTGCGGGATCTTAGTTCCCCAACCAGGGATTGAACCCAGGCCCTCGGCAGTGAGAGCTCAGAGTCCTAACCACTGGACCGCCAGGGAAGCCCCTGTTGTGTTTTTTTTTGATTGCACATATAAGTGATATCATACAGCATCTGTCATTGACTTAGTTCACTTAGCACAATACCCTCAGCATCTATCCATGTTGTCGCAAATGGCAAGATTTCCTTTTTTATGGCTGAGTAGTATTTCACTATATATATTCTTTTTGTACTTTATTGCCTTATATTTATTTGTTCATATCTTTAATGACAGAACACAGGTCCTTGAGAGCTCCTAGAAGGCATCCAATAGATGTGTTTTGATGACCAGCATTCCCATGTCAGTTATTCACGTGGGCATTTCTCATGTGTCCTACTGTTTTCCTGTCTATATTTTGAGAGTTTGACCATATGTTAGTTTGAGCAGAACAGACTGAGAAGAAATAGTTCAAGTTTCTTAGTTTTACTATATAAACTATTGAATGACTAAAAGAAGAAAGTCTTCCAGAGGAGGTTTATAGTAACTGCCCTAAATGGAGTTGGCATTTATAGACACCCCTGGACTTGTGAACTTGCAGTCTGTATCCTTTTACCTTTGTGTTCTCTGTACCTGGTGGTATTTGGCACACATTGCTGACAGTCACAGTTGCTGACTTGAATTTCCACCTCTCTGTAAAGTCTTCCCTACCTGCCCCGTTCACTCTTAGGTATGACCCTTATATGACTGACAGTAACGTGACTCTGAATATAAAGGAGATTCCCTTATTTGTCCAGTTACAGAGACTGAAGTAGTGTCTTCTTATATTATTTATCAACTTAGTTAGACATATTTAAAATCATATAGCATACACAGTATTAATTTAGAAGTGTCCTTTTTCCATGCTGATTTTATAGAACAATTTTCCTTAACACTCTTCACGTGTGTCTTCAACATCAGTGTCCCCTCACGACCAGAGATCCCTTCAAGTCATTTGTAACTTCTGCCTGGTTTGAGAGTCACTGCCTGTGAAATCTGAATGTGGCACTATCATTGGAAATGTTTGCCCTCAGCCACCAGGTCCTGTTCATATGTTAGGACAGTTGTTTCTGATTCAGTATTTCCTAAGAATGTTTTTAATCACATCATATCAGACTTAGATATTTAGAATTCAATTAATTAAAATATAATTATTTTGAGATAATATTTCAAACTGTGATTTTTCTTTAATACTTTTTTTTTCTCTTAAAAGATTCCAGCAGAGGGAATTTTGTCCAAAAAGTTGGCAGCAATAAAGTAAGTTTATAATTAGAGAAAGGGAGTAGTCATAAATTCTGTTCCATTTTGGTTAAAATTGAGACCACTTCTTAACCTCACCGATGTTTATATTTGGATAAAACATCATGTTTTATTGTTTTCTTATGTCTAATAACATATAAATTTGTCAGATGTTCGTCTTCAAGCCTCAACGAAACTTGTAGAGTCAAGGATAAGAATTGCAAAATAACTTAAAATGTGCCATGAGAGATGAGAAATTTCAAGGACGTTTCAGGCATAGTGTTTGAAGAGAGTAAGGAAGTTTTGCACCTAAAAATTCTGTTGTAAATCATAAGTATCATATCTCATCAATTCTAAGGCGACATTTCCCATACCTTAACATTTTAAAAATCAAAATGCATCTTAAAATCGGAGGGGCCTCATGCTTGCTATTGGCTGGCCAGGGTTTTTCAGGGAAATGCTATAGGTCACACTATAAGATGGAGAGGTAAATGGGGAATCCTACAGATTAAACAGGAGTCAGAAGACTTTTCAAGTTGAAAACTGGACAAGACCAAAGTATGCCTAGGAGTAGACACTTGGGTGATAAAACCACATAGACACGCAGGGAATTGGTTCCTATAATAATTCCCTAAGCTGTACATGTCTGTGTAGTTTTTATTTTACAGTAAAGAGGAAAAAGCACATTGTCTTTCCCATCTGTGTGTGCCTTAGATACAGAGCTGCAGCTAAGGTGATGCTGGGTTAGCCAAAAAGTTCATTCGAGTTTTCCCGTAAGGTGTCACTTGAACGAACTGTTTGGCCAGCCCAGTAGTTGTAGTGTGGTGGGTTGCCCGGGGGCGCCTGCTGGTCTCCCACAGTGATGACTAGTAAGGAGGCCTGGGTCATGTGTATCAGCCCATATCTGTGTAAGTTGTGTGTTATTTTTTTGAGTTATTACTAAATATTTATTGAAAGAGATGAAACTCCCCCCAGAAATTCTTGTCATATGTGTTGAGAGTGGAGAACAAGCTATATTTATTTCAGTGACTTTGAGATTAACAAATTTTACATTGTCTTTTTTCTTCTTTTCTTTTTTTTTTTTTTTGGTGTAGACGTAAAATTCATCCTCATCAGAAAAATATTAACGCTTACGTTGTGTTTAAGGACGAGAGTGCTGCTACAAAAGCACTGGAAAGGTAATTTCATCTCTGAGGTTTGGACAGAATTATTGTAATTTAAGTGTGTATGAGTCCATGCTTTATTCTTTGGTTTCACTTCAGAGCAAATATCCCAGTAACTCAGTACTTGTTTTTAACAACAATTTTCCCTTCGTATTTATACCAGAAATGGGGCCCAAATTGCAGATGGATTTCGTGTTAGAGTGGATCTTGCATCTGAGACCTCATCTGTGAGTAGTTCTTCTGAGCTTGTGCTGGGAGAGCAGTGAGGTCAGCAGGGAGCATGCGGGAAGCACAGAGGAGACAGCCTTTGCCCTCTGTGGTCTCAGCTAATGCCCTCTAAGTCAGTGTCAGCTTCAAGAAAGTGGTTCCCACCCGTACGTTAGATCCAGTAGTCCTAGAGAGAGAGGCCAGAAGTCACGTTAGAGAGCACTGGAGCCAGCATCTTATTTTATAGACTGAGGTCTAAAGTTAAATCAGTCATTAAATAGTTTTTGAGTCTGTCCTCTGTGTCAGGCATTCAGTGCTGAGATACAGCCTCAGTTCTCTAGGAGTTCACAGGATAAAGGTAAAGATGAGCAGATGATTTTCTGATAAATACTGTCATAAATGCACAGGATGCTTTGTCAGCTCAGGAATGGAGCACTTGATTTGGGGGGTTGCCAGCAAGAAGGGACAAAGGAGGGTTTCCAGAACAGGTGTTCTATCAGTCTTCAAGATGAGTCTGTTATCCAGGCAAAAAAATTTTTGAACAGTATGAATGGTGGGGATCAAAACCCAGTTTGCTGAGGGAATGGCGAGAGCCTGATGCAGTTCTTAGTGGCTGGCGTGTGAGGAGGAGCGGGGTAAGAGTAGCTGCTGGAGAGATAGGTGGAGGCCAATCATGAAGACCCTGGCCTGCCATGGGGAGGAGTCTGGGTTTTGTCCAAAGCTGTTCCTCAAGGTCTCTTGAAACAGATGAAGCGTGAGTTACAAGAACTCACCGCAGAAACAGAGTGCGTTACTGTCGGTGTCAGGGTGACTAGTTGAGAAATGACAGAGGCCTGGCTGACAGCCCTGGCTTTGATTGTGGACCTGGCACGGGGTCCGCAAACTGGCCTGAGGGCCCAATCTGTTTGCGGCCCGTTTCTGTTAATAAAGTTTTACTGTCACCCAACCACACCCAGTAGTTAATGTGTTATTTTGCTGAAACAGTAGAGGCAAGTAGGTACAGCAGAGACCACGTGGCCCACAAAGCCTAACGTATTTGCTTTCTGGCCCTTTCCAGAAAAAGTTTGCCCACCCCCAACAGAGCAGGGCTTCCCTGAGCACTGCCGTGGGTCAGTGCCAGCTGCGAACAGAAGCACTCCCTGCTCCGGGGCTCGCCCACACGCCAGCGGGACAGGCGGAAGAAACGGAATCAAATGGGGACCTGGAGGGCGGGGGAATCAGGAGACGGAGCCCCGTCAGATGTGTGGGGAGTGGATAAGGGAGGGCTGCGGGGCGACTTCCGTTTTCTGCTCCATGAATGATTTTTACTAACCCTCTTTGTGTTTCAGAGGGACAAGAGATCTGTATTTGTGGGGAATCTCCCATACAGTAAGTTTGTTGAAACAAATAAAGTACCCGTTTATCACTGAAGTAATGCAAATAACATCTGAGTAGGTCACATAATGTTTCATTTTAAAACTACCTTTAAGAAGCGCGGGGTATAACTTGACTAATTACCTTGAGGCTGTTCTTACCCTTGGTATATTATGAAACATCTCCAGCTTCCTAAGGCGATTCCAAGTGCTCACTTCCACTGGGGCTGAATCTCTTTTCAGAAGCTGAAGAATCGGCGGTTGAGAAACACTTTCTGGACTGTGGGAACCCGGTGGCTGTAAGGGTTGTGAGGGATCCAGTTACAGGAGCCGGCCGAGGCTTTGGCTACGTGCTTTTTGAGGTAGGGAGGCTGATGTGTCGTCACTGTCCTTGAAGTGTGCCCGGAGAGGCTGTCACTGCTGTCCCGTCCTTCAGACGTAACTCGCACTGTCACCCTCAGAATTCCACCTTAAGAAAACTACGTTCATAACCCGCCATAGGAACTCCTGTTCCTATAATTGCATCCAACCAAGGGATGTTCTAGTTATTTCTCCACATTAATGTTGTTAAATAATGTTTTAGATACTGGAGAGTAAAGGTATTAAATCTCTGAATCTCCACCTTCTGTAAAATGGAGAGAAGAACTGATCATTCACTCAGGTGGAAGAGAATGTTAGTCTCTGTACAAAATTGGTTATATTTAGTTCACTAAATATTAGCCAGTGTCTCATGCCTAAAATTATTAGAATACACATGTGGCCCGACGGCCCTTATGTTTTCTTCCCTTCACAACAGCCCATCCATGTACTTCCTTTCAGTTTTTACCTGTGCCGCCTTTTTCGTGGTCAAACTTAATATTTATGAACATAAGATTCTGCAGTCTGCTTTATGTTGTTTTCTGTCATGTAAGTATGTTCCACTGAGCGTGTATACTGTCTTTTCCCTAGTGTGTCCCAAATGTTGCATGTTTGCAGTGTTCTCTCTTTTTATCTGTAATAATGAGATCAGAGTGGTTATGTTTTTTCCCTTCAAACGTTTGCCTCCATTTTTGGATTACTTCTTTAGGAAAGCTCCCCAGTGGGTTACCACTAGCCAGGTCAAGACACCTGACCATCTTTAAGGCTCTTAGTATGTATGACAAGACGGCTTTGAAGAAATGTGGTCACAGCCTGCCATCATGACTGTGATGTCGTTATCTCACTGTTTCTCTGCTCTGTCTTCTGACTATTGATAAGTTTGTAAAGTCCTTTAACAAACATGTCATGAATATTCAGGGTGGTTAGCATTTAGTGGCTCTCTATTAGAATAAAAGAATAATAGAATTTTGGACCTAAAGAGAATCCTACAAGGCATCTAGTCTTGACATTTCAAGGACTGTAATAGAGAGTTCTCTGCTCTCAAATCAACTAATACAGCAGGGCTTTTTCAGGAAGAGCCTTGTGAAGAGGAGGTTTATTGGTTTAAAAGACACTATAGGACTGACCTCGTTAACTGAATTTACATTGAGAAAAATGAAGCCTCTTGGATTGTGACTTATCTGACTATTTGACAGGGCAGCTTGAGGGCTTCCTGGGGAGAAACTTATGAGAGGGAGCATGATTAAAACTACAAGAACAGGGCTTCCCCTGGTGGCGCAGTGGTTTAGAGTACACCTGCTGATGCAGGGGGCACGGGTTCGTGCCCCGGTCCGGGAGGATCCCACATGCCATGGAGCGGCTGGGCCCGTGAGCCATGGCTGCTGAGCCTGCGCATCCGGAGCCTGTGCTCCACAACAGGAGGGGCCACAGCAGTAAGAGACCCATGTAATGCAAAAAAAACAAAAAAAACACTACAAGAATAGCTGCTTGTAGTTCAATACTTCGGATTTGACTTTTTGGCTGTGGAAATGAGAGGGGTTTCTATATGCAAGCTTGAAAGTTGTTCTAATCCAGAAAAGTCACCATTTTACTTGTTTCTTTGCACATGAGTTTCTGGTGAAAATTTAATATTTTGATTTTTATTGCAGAATACAGATGCTGTTCATCTTGCTCTGAAATTAAATAACTCTGAACTGATGGGACGAAAACTCAGAGTCATGCGTTCTGTCCATAAAGAAAAATTAAAACAAAGTTCAAATTCTAGTTTGAAGAATGTCAGTAAACCTAAGCAGGGACTTAATTTTTCTTCAAAAAATGCACAACATTCTAAAAGTTTGTTTATCGGAGAAAAAGCTGTTCTCATGAAGAAGAAAAAGAAAGGACAGAAGAAAAGTGGACGAACTAAGAAACAGAAAAAACAGAAGTAGCTATCCGAAGTCTTCTGTTTTCCCCACTGACTCCTGGTAATAAAATTGTGGTAAATCCATGTATTGAATTGCAGGATTTTTTTACATATTGTGAAACATGGACACTTTTTCAGTTATTCACATTGCAATAGTACCTTTGAATCATTTGTTTTAAGGTGTAGGCAGATCAGTCATCATGTTAATACTGCTGATGGTATGAGAGATGATTTTAGATGTAGGGTGAACATTTAGAATTTTAGTGGTTATGTATTATTTTACCATATGTTGGAAATAATTAACACTTCAGAGAGTTATTTTAAGAATTACTTGGGATGAGACTAAATTTAAAAGTGAGTAAATTTAAAGAAAAATGAAGTAACCTTAATACTGATTGTATCTAGACAAAGTATCTAAATAATTAAAGTGGGAATACTGATTGATCTAATGTCAAATCAATCCCTAATAAGTAAGGTTTTGAGGTTTGGTATATAATAGCCACTCATTTTTCTTCCTTCCTCTTGCACTTAGGATAAGTGGAGTTCTGGGTTTTATTTTTATTTCATCAACCTCATAACTAACCAACAGGAGTTTTGTATCAAATGTTGCTCTGATTTCTTATTCTTAATTGGTGATTAGACTGGTTATTAAAGTTCTTGGTTAACTGGCTATAAAGCAGATTTTTACTTTTACTTCTATTTTTAATTAAATATTCTCCCAGGAAAACTTGTGATTCTTCTTTTTTTTAATATAAATTTATTTATTTATATTTATTATTTTTGGCTGCATTTGGTCTTCATTGCTGTGCGCGGGCTTTCTCTAGTTGTGGTGAGCAGGGCCTACTCTTGTGGTGCGCGGGCTTCTCATTGTGGTGGCTTCTCTTGTTGCGGAGCACGGGCTCTAGATGTGCAGGCTTCAGTAGTTGTGGCTCGTAGGTTCTAGAGTGCAGACTCAGTAGTTATGGCACACGGGCTTCAGTAGTTGTGGCTCGTGGGCTCTAGAGCACAGGCTCAGTAGTTATGGCACGTGGGCTTCAGTAGTTGTGGCTCGTGGGCTCTAGAGCACAGGCTCAGTAGTTATGGCACGTGGGCTTCAGTAATTGTGGCTCATGGGCTCTAGAGCGCAGGCTCAGTAGTTGTGGCACATGGGCTTCAGCAGTTGTGGCTCATGGGCTCTAGAGCACAGGCTCAGTAGTTGTGGTGCATGGGCTTAGTTGCTCCGCAGCATGTGGGATCTTCCTGGACCAGGGCTCAAATCCGTGTCCCCTGAATTGGCAGGAGGATTCTTAACCACTGTGCCACCAGGGAAACCCCAAAACTTGTGATTCTTAATGTCACTCAGTAGAATGAAACAATATTTTTTAAAAATCGTGTTTAAAGGAAACATTTGCTGAAAAAGTATGGTAATGAAGTCACAAGGTGTAAAGTTCAACAAAGAGAAGGAATACCCCTGCATTTCCTTGGGACTTAACCTCGTGGTATATAGCCGGTGCCCCCTCCCACAAACCTTGCCGAGCTGGGCCTGTATCCAGGAGGGAGGAGTGGCGGTAAACCAGGGGCCTGATTTGAGGTAGGCGGATCTGTGATACACGCATCTTATTACTTAAGTAAGAGAACTGGGGTACACTGAGTTATTGGTGATTATTTTGAAAATCCTGTCTTTAGGGCATAGCACAGGGAAAACCTAATGGATCTTTTTGGACACTTTTTCAGTTATTCACATTGCAATAGTACCTTTGAATCATTTGTTTTAAGGTGTAGGCAGATCAATCACCATGTTAATACCCTCTATGTAGTCTACAGATAAAGCATCTTTATATAAATTTAACTGGAAAGCAGAAAGAGCTCCATTTTCATGTATCCAAGGACTGGATATTTTATGCTTAGTATCTTCTGTGGTGCTTAGTATCTTGTTTTTCATAAGTAGGGTTTAGTAAATACTTGTCACTTGATAGCTCTTGAACGTTATTGCATATATTTCCAGTTAAATTTATATAAAGATGCTTTATCTGTAGACTACATAGACTATCTCTATAGACTATAATTTCATTGTGTGTACTTTCTTTATAGTGTATATTTTATTTATATGCTTTTTAGTGTATATAAATAGATATAATTTTAGTGTCCTTAACATAGAGTGTTGGTCTTTAGGTTTTCATGTAAAGAGCCCTGGAGTGGAGTGTAAGGACATCTGATTCTTTTTTTTTTTTTTTTTTTTTTTTTTTTTTTCGGTATGTGGGCCTCTCACTGCTGTAGCCTCTCCCGTTGCGGAGCACAGGCTCCGGACGCGCAGGCCTAGCGGCCATGGCTCACGGGCTTAGTTGCTCCGCGGCATGTGGGATCCTCCCGGACCAGGGCACGAACCCGTGACCCCTGCATCGGCAGGCGGATTCTCAACCACTGCGCCACCAGGGAAGCCGACATCTGATTCTTGACCCATCTCTCTGGCTGTGCATGCATGACCTTGGACAAGCCTTTCAACCTCTTTATCTAAATATCCTGATTGGTGAAATAAGAGGCTTGGACTAGATCAGTGGTTTCCCTCTTTTTTGACTGTGATCTGCAATAGCTTTAATTTTACACTGTGATCAGTACAAACATTGGTATATTTAACTGACACACAAGTTTCACAAGACAGTACCGGTCCTTACTACACGTTGCCATCCGATATTTTTTATCTTATTTTATTTAAAACACTGGTGATTGTCCACTAAGGTCATTCCACAACCCATTAATGTTTCCACTCACAAGCAACATGCCTCAGGAATTTCCAGGCTGTTCCTGTTTCAGGATTGTACGCTTATAGGTATTTTACAAATGTAAAAAAAAAGAAGTATCAAAAACTGTAGGGTGGTTGAGAGATTCAAAGGCACGGGTGTTGCACTAACTAACTGCTTTGTATAAATGTGTTGCCTGGTTTATTGGACTCATAGCAGTGACCTCACATTTACATGGCATTTACTCTGTACAACACAGGGATACAGAAGAACAGCATGTTCTTTGTTCAGAGTCATAATCTAATAGACACAGTCTCAAACTTCCAAGAGGCCTCATGTCATCTGTGTGGCCTTGTGAGTCTTCTGTCCCAACACCCCTGAGGCTCAGGACATACCTGTATCAGTTGAGGTGCACTTTTGGGGATAGGAAGAATCTGTATGTGTGCAGGATATAAGGAAAAGCTTTTTTTCCCTGTTGTGTGCAATCCTCTGACCTCAATCATTTGCTTTGCTTTGGTGCATATGCCCCTTCACACTCCACCGCAGTCCTGGCAATGCACATGTACCTTGATCTAATTTCCAGTCTTTTACAGGGTCTCAGGTCCAGGCAGAAGGGCTTTCCTAGGCTTTTGGACTAGGTTAGGAGCTCCAGGTAAAATGTTTCCATAGGTACCCTTGCAATAACTAATGACACCAACTACCCCAGAGCTGAGCCAAACTAAATAGGTTAAGTGGACAGTCCCCTACAAGACTGCTCTCGTGCACCAGTCGCACATGTGGGGGAGGCGTGGTGTCTCCACGCCACTCTTCTGACCAGCCAGCTACTAATTTGGAGGTTCCTACTACCCTCTCAGGTTCAATAACTCACTGCAAGGACTCAGAACTCAAGAACATGCTATACGTACATTATAGTAAAAGGATATAAATCAAAACCAGCCAGGGGGCTTCCCGGGTGGCGCAGTGGTTAAGAATCCGCTTGCCAATGCAGGGGACATGGTTCGAGCCCTGTTCCGGGAAGATTCCCACATGCCGCGGAGCAACTAAGCCCGTGTGCCACAACTACTGAGCCCGCCGTGCCACAACTACTGAAGCCCGCACGCCTAGAGCCCATGCTCCCCAACAAGAGAAGCCACCGCAGTGAGAAGCCCGGGCACAGCAATGAAGACCCAATACAGCCAAAAATAGAAACAAACAAAAAACACAAAAAACCCAGGAGGGACTTTCTTGGCGGTCCAGTGGTTAAGACTCAGTGCGTTCACTGCCAAGGGCCTGGGTCCCATACCCGGTCGGAGAACTGAGATCCTACAAGTCCCGTGGGGCAAAAAACAAAAACCAACCAGCCAAAGGGAAAGATGAGGGGCACAGGGTGAGGTCTGGGAGAGTCCCAAATTCAGAGCTTCTGTTCCCTCTCTGTGGAGACCGAAACGTCCCCCTCCTAGTACACGGCACAGTGACGTGTAACTACACAGAGTAGTGCCAACCTGGGAAGCTTACATGCTTCTGTGTCCAGAGCTTTTATTGGGGCTTCACTGTGTAGGTCATGAAGTTGAACTCCATGAAGTTGATCTCCAGCCTCCTTTCCCTCTTATCCCCAGAAATAGTGCTGACAGAACCTGGGTCAAAGTCCCAACCCTCTAATCACAACCCTGGTTCTTCAGGTCTGGCCAGATCCCATCAGGAACCATTTCCTTAGCCTAAACTGTCAGGATCCACTATGAATAAACACATGTCTATCACTCCAAGGTTTTAAAAGGATCCCGCCTCTGCCTCTTTAAATTTAAACTACATACATAATGTTTTCAGTGGCTATGACAACTTGACAACTCAACGTTTTCTATTTTTTTCCTTCAATCTCTTACCCGTTACACTTTTCCAGGAATCGCTCCATTTAATTTTCTTCCACTCCTGAGGCTATACTGTAACATCATTTGAAATCGTATGGTTTCACTCTTCTGACCAGCCAGCTACTAATCGTATGCTTATGGTCCTTGGGGCACAACGGATTGTGACTGAACTTGAAAAGCAAATTCCATTAAATTCAAACAAGAGTCACGGGTTACCTGCATTCTATAAAAAGATGAAGCATTTGTGATCAGCGACCGTCCTTCTTTGACACAAGTAGGGAGGTCAGCTACACACGCTTTGGAGTGTGCGCATGACCGCCACGTGCCGCCCTGGTTACATCAAGCTCAGCGGCTCTTAAGGCAGTGGGCGGCCTCCCGCAAAATCCCGACTCCTACGCGAACAGTGGCGGCGGCGGCGCCCAAGCCCCTGCGCAGCGGGAACCTCCGCTCAGGCACTGCCGCGGACATCCCCGAGGACCTCGGCCACAGGGGCCGGAAGTGACGCATCTCCCTCTTTCCGCGTCCCTCGCGGCGGGCGTCGGGACTGAGTGTTGCAGACCGCGTCGAGAGTTCTGAGCCAACGGTTCCTTTGCGGGCCCCGCCGCTGCCGCCGCCGCCCCCACTCCTCGTCGGAGGGAAGATGGTGGGCCGGAACAGCGCCATCGCCGCCGGCGTGTGCGGGGCCCTTTTCATCGGGTACTGCATTTACTTCGATCGCAAGAGACGGAGTGACCCCAACTTCAAAAACAGGCTGCGGGAACGTGAGTGGGTCCCCTGTCCCCTGGGCCTGATGCCTCCCCACCCCACCCCGGCGTCCCCATCCCTTCCTGCCCCTCGCCGGGCCGCCGCGTGCTGGGCGTCCTCGTGGTGCTGCCGGGTCTGGGGCGGCGAGCGAACAAGCCAGAGAAAGGTGATGGCGCTGGCCGCGCGCTCCCAGGGCTGCCTCCCGGCCCTTGTGCCCCGCACGAGTCCCTCCATTTTGGAGGAGCGAGCTTTCCCATTTTGTTTACCCCAAACACTTTTCGGCGTGTAGATGAATACTCGTTTGTATTATGATTTAGGGCGGGGGTTGTGATCCTTTTTGTTGTTGATCTTTCTAAACCTCTATTTCTAGCTCGAAAGTTGCGGATTTTTTTTTGTATTTTACGAATTGGTGCTTGAGACCGATACCGAGCAAATGCAGCCTCGGTATCGTTCTCAAACGATACGGTTGCATTCTTAAACCCTCTTGGTAGCTTCGTTCTAAAGGCTTCCAAGATATGAGTGAATGCTATAGAGATTGCATGGGAGTCCAAAGGGCTTTGCTTCTCCTGTGGCTCAGTCTTATTTCATACCTGCGACATCTTTTAAGAGAAATTTTCAAGAGGGGAATCGTGTCACCAAAACCTTTGTGATCTTTGAATTTTGGAGGTATGCTCGTTTGCAGCAATAGAAGGGTAAATTTGTTGCATTAAAAAATAACTTTTGTAACTTACTAGGTTGCTCAGTCAAAATAGTTCCTAAAATTAGAATTTATATGTAAGTTATTAAAGCCCAGGAAGTACGAAGAAGTGATTATCCTATTCAATGATTTACTGCTTAATTAAGCTAAAATAAGGCATTTCACGTGTTCTGTAGTTACACGTGGCTAGTGACTACCTTACTGGGAAAAGTGCTCTTATACCATCTACAATATGATATCTGTCTGATTCTAGCTCTCTTATGTCTCAGGAAGAAAGAGATATGAAGATAACATTTTATTTATGGTTAGGTGGGTTCAGAAACTGAGTTTCCTGGCCCAGGTTAGTCACAGATTAGCAGCGTAATCTTGGCCTGTCTTACTTTTCTTAGCTTGGAAAATCAGGTAATGCCTCTAGTTGGTTTTGTGAAGATTAAAATGTTTGAGGTGCCTACCACCATTCCTGACATGGAGAAGGCCCTGTAAATGCTGACTGTAAGTGTAACTGTTGGAATTTAGATAATTTTCTTGTAGTTTCAAAAAATAGCTGGGGGGTGATGGTGTGGATGCAGAGCTCTGTAAAGAATGGATTAACCTTTTTTTCCTTTGGAAACACTACAATCCTATTGTTAAACCTTGAGAAAATGAATTTTTGGTTGGAGAAATCTGTTATTTTTCAGAATTTCTTTTCCATCATCCTCAATCCATACGTTTTTTTTCTAGTCTCAACAGTATCCTGATGACTTAAGTGGTCAGGCTTGAATTAGTAGCTGAATAACCCTTGGGCAACGGATTTCAACCTTTAGTTTTCCTCTACTGTAAATTAGTATAATGTAGAGTTTAGTACAGTACCCCTGGCACATGGTAATGGATGAACGCTAAAGATTGTGTATGAATATAATTATTTGATATTTTCTTTACCAAGTAATCCTTATTCAGAGTAGTTCTACAGTTTGATTAAAGTCTTTATGGTTGACCGATTTTAAGAACTTGATGGCGTTTTGTATTTGTGGAGCGAAATTGATTTCAGTTTAGTTTAATTTCGTGTTTTTCTAGCCTACTTCCTAATAGAATATTTACATCTATAATAAAAAGGCAGCGTTTTTCAAATCAGTGTTTCTGTTTTTTTTTATTATTATTATTAAGGAAAACAGACTTAAGATGTTTAAAATAGGTTTGAGGTTAGATCTGGGATTGTAATTTATTCGGTTTTTTTTAAACCTTCCATTAGTAAGAGCAGATTACCAGAACTACAGCATAATTTATATCTAAATAATCACTAATAAATGAAAATCTACAAATTATAGTGCTAACTACAGATGTTTTTCATTATACATCGCTGTGTAAAATGATTCATCATTTTAAGATATACTGAGTAATCTCATTTAAATGAATGCTTTAAGAATGATTAAGATTTGGGGCTTTTTGTAAGTTCGTATTTTATGTGTTTTTTTTTTTTAGTCTGTTTTAACTTGTTAGGTTTACACAGTAGCACTTTGGACTGATTTCTAGCAAATATTGAGTCGATTTGCTGATTGAATGTGTAACTCCTTGGTTTTTCAGTGTGTTCTGTGTCCTTTTGTCACAGAGATCCTATTTGATATTGTCCTTGAAAATAAGTTAATTGTCTTATAAATTAAACCTCAATTTTAATCTTAACAGCTATAAATTTAAAACAACTAAACGATCTTAAAATTTGGTAACTATCAAACATTCAACAACAATCATGTGTTCTTCTCCACTCCATTAAAAAAAAAAAACCTAGAAGATTGGAAACTAAGTTTCCTTCTACTGTTCCATTATCATTTTTGTCATTTTCCATAATTGTGACTTAGCATATTGTATTTCTCTGTTTATTCCACAAATTTTCCAGGTTTACTTCTGAGGTGCTATAACATGGCGATGATAATAGGGTTACTATGAGGATAAAATAAACTAATTAATAACATTTAGAATAGTGTCTGGCATGTAACATCTAAAACAGGTGCTTAACCTTAACTTCCAAGTGTTCCATGTCCAATTCCTCTGTGCAGTCTTTCTCTTCTAGTTGTAGTACCCTCCCAGCACTAGGCTGTACCGTGATACTTAGTAATTAGTTAATATAGTCTGGTTATCAGTCATTATTTTCTGCCTAAAGGGGGCTGAACGAAACCCTTAGTTAAGCAAATTGGGGGTAGAATATGTTATGCATTCTGTTTCCCCACAGTTGCCTAGCAAAGGTAGCTGGTGGGGAAAACAGGCAGTCTTCAAAATAATATGTAAGATAGCTTTAACCTATATTTTTTTGTTGAAAGTGCTAAGACAGTTTTTAAGCCTTAGAGTTGTAGCACTTTATGTAATCTGGGGGCTAGAGTTGGCCAGAGACACTGGTGTGGTTAAACCTAGTTTGTAAGTGTAGATAAGAAAAGGTTCCCTGACTGTAGTAAATTAACCATCTGTCTGCGCTTAGGCAAACAGGTTTAGTCATGTATTGAAATTTGGATTTATAGAATGCTTTAAGGTTTTAAGAGGACATTTGCACCGTCTCAATACACTGAATGCTTATATCTCACGATACCAACTAGGCACTGTTTAAAAATACATTAACTCATTTAATCCTCATATCAACTCTATGAAGCAGGTATTGTTCATAAACCAGTTGTTACATACAGAGAAGGAGAGACACGGGTTAACTGTAACTTGCCCAGGGTCACGCTGCTCATCAGTGGGAGATCTGGGGTATAGAGGAAGCCCGAGCTTCCTTGTGCCAACTCTCTTTCACACGGTCAACATCACTTACTTCTAAGATTTGTAGTATTGCTATTTCATATCAAAAAACAAACAGGGCTTCCCTGGTGGCGCAGTGGTTGAGAGTCCGCCTGCTAATGCAGGGGACGCGGGTTCGTGCCCCGGTCCGGGAAGATCCCACATACCACGGAGCGGCTGGGCCCGTGAGCCATGGCCGCTGAGCCTGCACATCTGGATCCTGCGCTCCTCCGCAAGGGGAGAGGCCACAACAGTGAGAGGCCCTCGTACAGAAAAAAAAAAAACAAAAAAACCAAAACAACTTACAGACTTTAGGCAGAGGGTTTTTTTCCCTTAACTAGCTGGCGGTAGTTGAATTAAGAATCATTTCTGAGTGCTACCCTTCTTCCCTCTTATTTTTGCCAAATGCATAAAAACGATGCTTTTTTTTTTTTTTTTTTAACTGTCAAATGCTGGGGGTTTTGTTGGTTGTTTGTTTTTGTTTTGTTTTGTTTTTTTTCCCTATTTAAGAATGCCAGGTAGTTTTCAAAAGTCAGTGAAGACAGAGTCTGTTATATTTCAGCAGTAAAGCTCCGAAACAACAGTGGCTTGAGTCTTGTTCGTGTTTCATGTCCTGTGTAGGTTGAAGGTGGGGGGAGAGGCTTGCTTTGCTTATGATAATTACTCAAGAGACCCAGCTGCTGGAACTGTCTCCATCTTGTAAACTGCTCATCCAGGTGCCTGAGAGGGAAGGAAAATGCTCCTGCCCAGAAATGTCCTATTGTCCATAGTTCATTGACCAGAACTATTTTTATGACCCTGACAAATCACAAGAAGAGAGCTTCAGTCAGGCATGTTTTGCAAATAGAATGAATGACTGCCACAGCATTTAGACTTCCTTTGATTCCCATTTTAATAATGATGAAATGAAAATATTACCTTTCTTGCAGGAAGAAAGAAACAGAAGCTTGCCAAGGAGAGAGCTGGACTTTCCAAGGTAATAATCTCTTTTAGAGAAACAATTATTTTACAGTCTACTTCAGATGTGTATTTTGAGAATGCTAATTGGTATCAGACATTGATTTTGTTTTAAAATATAATTTGTTGTTTTTAAGAGTACTTATTAACTCTGTTCAACTGCAGATTTTCCAGTCCTTCCTTATTTTCCCTTTGTCGGCCATCATAGCTCATAACTTACTTTGCGAGCAATATTTAAGGGGTGGTAAGATGATAGGCCCCAGAAGACATTTATACTAAAAAGTTAAAACTTTCTCACTTAGCTGCTCCAAAATAATAAAATAACACATTTATTATTAATTTAATTTTCCTTTGTACAAACTTGCTTTAAAAGAGCCACGTTATTCATTTTGAAAATTACATAAGATTATTCACACCCACTGGTCCAGAATCCCACCACCTGTCAGATTTTTACCTTGTAACATGTAAATGTAGGCATAAATCTTTCTATTCATTTTTTTCTTTTCATAGATCCTGTGTTCATGATTATTTTTAATGACTACATAGGTTTATCTGCTTTATAAAAAAATGTTGTGTGACGTGTAAGTAAATTAAGAAAGTAAATGTTAATCATTGTGCATACAGCTTTTTTTTTTTTAATTGAAATTAGTTCCATTGTCCGGATGCCTGGCACTTGGACCTACTGGATTAGTAGTGGTTCTTTTTAAAGCAAGTTGAAGCAATGAAAAAATTAATAAATGTTACGTTTGAGTAATTTAACACAGCTGACTGACTGGATGTGATGATAGTGAGGTGAAACTTGGAGGCGACCACTTTGTTTTCCCATTATTTCCAAACTACCTTTCTGAAATACGTAATATCTTCATTATGTTTTCAGTAGCCTTTTCTTTCTAAGGATATAGGAAAATGGATATATTACAGGCATGCCTTAGAGATACTGCAGGTTTGGTTCCAGACCACTGCAGTAAAGGGACTTCGTCAGTAAAGCGAGTCACATGAATTTTTTTTTTTTTGGTTTCCCGGTGCATATAAAAGTTGTGTTTACATTATACTGTATTAAGTGTGTGTAGTGTCATGTCTAAAATAACTGTACATACCTTAATTAAAAAATAATGCTGTTGGGAAAATGGCACCGATAGACTCGCTTGACACAGGGAACAGCACAGTATATGAGAAGTGTAATGAAGTGAAGCACAATAAAATGAGATATGCCTGTATAGCCGTGTGCATCAGTGTGTGTTTTTAGATTCAGGTATAATAATATTCTTGCCATATGCTGGGGTAGTCAATGAAAGATGCCTCCACTTTTAGAAATTTAAATTTTTTCACCTATGTTGGTAATAGCATATATAATAATAAGAACTAAAAACTTCCATTAATAGAAGTCTAGGTTTTTAAATAAAAAGGGACTTTTTAAATACTTGTTTTACATTTTTTAAAAAGATAATGCATATAGCTGGTGGCTATAATCACCATACCATAATCATTACCATAATCATTCAATCTGGTAATATGTAACAAACTATAAAACAAAAACGCAGAAATGCAAAATTATTTAAATAAGGCCGTTTGTTTGTAATAGCAAAAAAATGAGAAGCAGCTCAAATGCCAACAGATAGATCATTATTATGCAGTCATACATTCCTCAATGGTATGTTCTATTGCTGTTTAAAAATAGCTAATCTTATAGATGCATATGTAAAATCTATACAAGACTGTTGGATGAAGAGAACAAATTGATTATAGTTATATAAAAATCTATGATAATGGCTATCAAAAATAGTGTAAATTGGAAAGTGCATATTTTATGGTAAAGATACTTGTACTCTTTACTTTTTACTTTAGGTTTGATTCACAGTTTTCTAAGAACAAATACCAATTTGATCAAAAAGTATTTTTTCTTGCATTTATTTGAATGTAGATACTAACCTCTAATCCTTGCAAGTGTTGTTGAAGAGTGAATTTCTTTTTGTCAGTTTTCATAATGAGCTATTCAGGTTTTTTTAGTGGCATGATTTTTTGTATTGTTTATATCCCTGGATTAATTTTGGTATCAGTTACTAAATATTCTATTTCTAAATAGTTACCTGACCTTAAAGATGCTGAAGCCGTTCAGAAATTCTTCCTTGAAGAAATACAGCTTGGTGAAGAGTTACTAGCTCAAGGTAATTAATACTCATTAAAAGACTAGGAAACAAGATAAAATCCTTCACACTAATATAAACTTATGGTGATGAGGGCCTTTTGTAATGTAGTGTGGCTATTTTTTTAAAAGATACTGTAAATATTTCAAGACAAGTTTTTAGGCATTTAATAATATGAGACATTTAATAATATGAGGACAATAAGTAATCTTTACAAATGAGGTTGCTTTTAAGTACTTTAGAGAATACAGTCATAGTGTAATATATAAATAGTGACTGAAAGAATATCTGGGAGTATAATTCCCTCAACTCCTTCATCTAATCTTCAGGTCTTTTCTAGTACTTATAGGAAGGAATGACTAATATAATAAGTCCCAGAGAAGGTTGAAGGTTAATTTACCTGATCAGAAGTATTTATAAATATTTTTACCGTCAAATTAGCTTTTATCTCAAAGTAGCTTTGAAGTCGTTGCTGTCATTAATAAAAATAGTATCTAGTGTCAACTTGTTTTTCTTATTCTCACTGTTACAATAGATTTAGATAGTATCGAACTACATGATGCAGGTCATTTGTGGGGTCTTTTTTTTTTTTTATGGGGAGAGATTAAAGGTTTACGATGGTTATATCATTACTTTTTATCATGTCTCCCATTTCATAAGAAATAATTCTTGAAGGAGGCAGTAATTGTTTTTTATTTGATTGGTATAGTAAGCTGCTAATATTTATAAATTAAAATGGAAATGTCTTGCTAAGAAATAATTGACTTTTTTCACAATATAAGAAAAATATAAAGTTTAATCATAGGGCAAGGTAAAGCACTTAAATCCTCATAAGGATCATTTGAGAGGCTATGATTATATTACTTTAATATCTGAAAAGAAAAGTAAGCATGTATAATGATATGTGTCTAAGGATAGAGTGTATGTTTGGTTTATATTGGAGATCCATGTACTGTGGGCATCTGTCTACTTGTCTTGAGCCTTTAGATCCAGATGGAAAAGAAAAGTTAACTCATGGTGGTGGGGGGATGGGAGGCTGTCAAGGAAGGATAGGGAAGAGTTGTTCTTTTTCTCAGGCGTATGTTGTTCCCGTTTCAGCCCAGCACACCCAGAGGGGTACTTAACTCGGCTGCCAGGCTGCCGTTTCTTCTGGTGGAATCTACCAACCCAGCCCGAGGTAGAAGACTCAGGTGGTTAGAATTTGGGGAAAAGTAAGCCATGAGAAAGCATAAGCAGCTTAGGCAGGGAGTGTCATTGCTTGGCAAGGCCTCCTTCGTCCAGGGGTCTTCCATAAGCATACTCTATTAGCTGAGCAAGATCTCATCTAAGGATATGTGAGTGGGATCGAAGCTGCAAGGGCAGAGAGGACACGGTTTGTTCACTTGCGCTGGATTGCTGTGGTTGTTCATAAGTGGTTTCCAGTGTGTTTAGAAGTTTCAGGAGGTGTCTCAGAGGATCCCCTGTGTTCTACATATACCACTCTGGTATAGCCACTCTATTTCCGTTTAATAATCAGAATTCATATCCTCAGACAACAGTGTGATCCCGTCTGGTGCCTGTAAGTTCAGTGGCTTGAGGATTCAGTGGCCATGTGGCATCTTAATTTCCAAGTCAGTGGAGCCATTGGGATGGAAGTCCCGTCCTAAGTGGAAGACCTAAGTCTTATATTTTCCACTTTTAATGCTTCTTTGTAGAGTTAATGCTTTCTTCAGTTTGAATACTTCTAGTGAAAATGCTAGGTTGCAGGCAGTTCCTTCTCATTTACCACTCTTCAGTCCCTTATTTGGTCACATTCTTACTCAGGGGTTGGAAAACTTTGTTTACTCGTTTATTATATATATATTTTTTAAGTTTAATTTAATTTTTATTTTTTTGGTTTATTATAGATGATACTACTCAGGAGCAGCCAGATAGAAGAGACGCATAGGGTTAGGGGGTGGGGAACTTTCATGCCTTCTCTGGAGGTGCCACCCTCCTAGTACTTTGATGTATTCACCAACCCAGAAGCTCAGGAAATAATTTCTTGACATAAACAGAATTTGTTCAGTTTCACGGAAAGAGTTACAGATGGCACAGTCCCTACATTAAATTGCTAACAAACTAAGATTAAAAATCAGTGAGTAGGAGAACCAATGAAAAAGTCTATAACAGAAAATGAGTGAGCTACCAATCAGGGAAGCATTTTCACGTCTCCTTCAGGCTGCACCTTGAATTCCCTGAGAGGGAGGGAGGGCCTAGGCCCTGGGGAAGGGGAGAGCATTCTGCTCAGCACAGCAGTGTTTCATTCCAAATGGCGACTTCCATCTTGTAACACTTGGTTTGTTCTTCCTCTGCTGTGTCATAAAAGGAGATTATATGATGCTTTCAGTGCCGTTGGTATTATAAAACACCACTTGATATCTGGCTATAAGGTCGGCAAAAGTTGTAGCAACATCACGTGTGAAGGAAGCTCAAGATGACAAGTTGACTGCGATTGAGGTCCTATAAATGGATAAGTGTATCCAGGATTGTTTGGCATTGTTTGCTGTTGGAGCCGCAGAGAGGATGACTGCCAGAGATGACTAGAGTCAGAAGAGATTAAAGGCCTTTAGGGTGTCTACTTACATGTGGTGATATTCATATAGTATAAGGGATTAGTTTAAAGTGAAATTGGCCCTGTCTACCTCAGTCCCCCAATCTTCCAGTTCTCTTTTCTCATAGAAAATATTGTTTCATTGTTAGCAATTTCTTATGTATTCTTAGTATATAAATAGTAAACTTGGACATTTCTTTTTTTTTTTTTAACTTGGACATTTCTGTACCTTATTTTCCCCCCTTTGTACGTGTGTTGGAGTCCCTTCAATATCAGTACCTATAACCTGACTCATTCTTGTTAATGGCTTCTTAATCAGTTATACAAGTGTACTATATTTTCTAGGTTTTACTTGCACAATGTTTTTGGTCATTTTCACTTGGAGATGCAGTGAAGACTTTAGGGTTGAATTTTGGACAAAGGCAAAGGCTTTTCCAGTCTCATGTTATGTTTATGTAAATCTTCCAGGTGAATATGAGAAGGGTGTGGACCATCTGACAAATGCAATTGCTGTGTGTGGACAGCCACAGCAGTTACTGCAAGTGTTGCAGCAAACTCTTCCACCACCAGTTTTCCAGATGCTTCTGACTAAGCTCCCAACAATTAGTCAGGTAAAGATTTGAAATGTTATTAAGTAAGTGAGTAGAATCTGAGAGTTAAATGTTTAGGGACATTGGCATTTTAAAAAAGGAGCCTAGTGAACGTGACGACATCATGAAACTCCTTCATGTAATGAAAATAGTACAGGAGATGTCAGTGCTTGACATTTTCTTCCCTAAGAGAAAAGCATCCAGATGAGGGGGCATAAAATCTAGCAATTGTGCCCAAGAGGTCGATTAGAAAATATGTCTCTTAGTGTTAAATCTCAGGCCTTAGTATTCAAATCATCAAATTCAGGCCACTCCCAGCTACTTTCTGAACCTAGCTTTCTGCCTCTTGTGTGAAACCACGCATGCAGTTAAGGGGCCTGGCAGAGGCCAGAGGAGCCGAGGTGGCATAGCTTGGAAATCAGGTCATAATGGGCTCTGGGTTCCCTCTGACCTAACTTGTCTGAAGGCCCCAGTGTCTCTACTGCTGCTGAGGTGGGCTTCAAGTTTGGAGCTATTCGACTACATCCCATTTAAATAAGAGACTAAGCATAACTTAGGAGTTAATTAAAATGCATTCCACTCATTTTAAATCCTTCTCAAGGAGCCCAAATGAATCTACTTTTTGGAATATCATGTCTGTTAAATGAATTTTCATCATTGATATAATTAAAAATTAGTAAAATGACTGGTTAATTCTTTAAACTCATCTTTACACTCATATTTACTCATCTAGATTGGAAAGGGACTGAAAAGAAATGGGTCCTAAAGATATAACGGAATGGACCTAGAGTCTTGTCATACAGACTAGTTAAGTCAGAAAGAGAAAACCAAATACCGTATACTAACACAAATATATGGAATCTTAAAAAAAAAAATGGTTTTGATGAACCTAGGGGCAGAACAGGAATAAAGACACAGACGTAGAGAATGGACTTGAGGACACGGGAGGGGGGAAGGGTAAGCTGGGACAAAGTGAGAGAGTAACATTGACATATATACACTACCAAATGTAAAACAAATAGCTTAGTGGGAAGCAGCTACATAGCACAGGGAGATCAGCTCAGTGCTTTGCGACCACCTAGAGGGGTGGGATAGGGAGGGTGGGAGGGAGACGCAAGAGGGAGGGGATATGGGGATATATGTATATGTATAGCTGATTCACTTTGTTATACAGCAGAAACTAACACAACATTGTAAAGCAGTCATACTCCAATAAAGATGTTTAAAAAAAAGGATTTAAGGGAAAGAGTTGTAAAACCAAGGAGTTACAATCTTTTTTATTTTAGACTAATGTGGTTCCCAGTCAGTTGTCAGAATCCTCTGTCTAAGATGATCTGTCTTTTGAAAGGCAGCATAGCATAGTGCTTTTGGAAAATTGACCTGAGGATGATGTCTTTGTATAATGACTGTGACCATTTACAGTCAGAAAAGGGAAATGTTTGGAGGTTAGAATGATCAGTATAGCACTAATTGGTATTTATTCTTGTGGGAGTGAAAAGAGATCTTAAATTCTTTTTGGTTTTAGTTACAAAATTGACTAACACATAACACGATATAATGTTATGGTTCCTTTGTTGACTTGAATTTTGAGATGGGACTGACAGTGATCATTATTTTCTCAGATAAAAACAACATATGAAGTGTTAAATGTTGATATCTCAGTATGTGTAAACCTTAGCAAGATTTGATTCAGAGATTTGATACAAAGAGCATTTTATGTTGAACTTAGAATCCTGATTAAATGCTTATCATACTTCTAAAAATTAAAAATTCTTTTCTCTTTCAGAGAATTGTAAGTGCTCAGAGCTTGGCTGAAGATGATGTGGAATGAGAAATAAATGTCAACCTAATAATCTCAATTTAAAAATATTTTAAAAATCTGAACTTGGAAGATGATCAGCTCTGGGGGAGTAAGGGCAAATAAGCTTGCTGTGGACTGTCCTACACTGAAATCTACCAAAGTTAATTTTTACTTTGTGTAGATCCATTTGTCTGTTTTATCTATTTTTCTCAGTGAAAAGTGTATTTTGATAGGTTTTCATTTTATATAAATATACTATCAGTTACCGAAATATGGATTTTGTTTATTCCTAAAATGTGCAGTTAGAATGTACATATATAACATTACATTACTTACAGTAAAAATACTCAGTGCTCAGTTTTGAAAGATAGGCCAAAAAAAGTGTAGAAGAAAACTGAAGAATGCACTTTTTTCTTTTAAACTAGTACAGTTCGCTGTACATCAGATGATTGGATGGAAACTTGATTGTGTATTAAAACTGAGCATTAAAATCTTTAAGAGATTCTTTCCATTTAATCTCTTAAATATGTCTAATGTGCTGCTGTGCTATGATAACTTCACTCCCACTGTTGATTAAATCAGTGGGCCTAATGTGTTCCGGATATCTATCTCCTTGTATTTTAGATATGTGTAGTTGCGAATAGCACCAGGAATTAGATCTGTGTACACCCTTAATCTAGCTGAGTAAGCTTTGCCAGTTAATGTCTGCCTGCATTTATAAAATGAGGGAATTGGTCTGCTGATTCAGCTTCTAATTCCTTTGGTTCTCTTCAGCATTTTCAAATCCCTTTTTCTGAGGGATATATCTGTTTGGGCAACCAGCCCTTGCATTTTTTAATACTCTGAATTTTGCATGCTTGCCTGACTTAGTATTTCTGAATTGATTTTTTTTTTAAGGTATAACTTGTGTTGATTTTCACTGAAATCATGGTTGTCACTACTTTTGTAAATTAATCTGAACTTTAACTTTCAAGGTAACTGAGACAATATGCTTGTAAAAGTGTGTGTTCCCCTTTGCTGTTATCGTCGTGTACCTCCTGAATTCCCTTCCAGCCTGATTCACTTATCTTGTTATGAGAATAAGGTATAACTTTGTGGCTGAAGACTTGCAAAGAATGAAGATAATGGGACCTTTTATTCTCAAAATAGTGACATTATCTGCAGCCACAGATTCAGTATCAGACCTGAGAATAAAGATCCTTGGTACTTAGTGGTGTTTGTTGAGCATTTCTCGTTGTACCGGTTGCCTTTATTCTGTCTGAATGTAGAGAGACCTTTTCTGTGTATTAGACATTTTATTTTGTTTTTCTTAAAAACGTTAACTGTAGGGTTTTGTGGTGGTTGGGATGTAATGGGAAGAGTTTGGAGTGTGGTTCTAGTTTCTCCCTCTGGATAGCTGCCAGCCTTGGGCAAGTCCACATGACATCTCAACTCCAGTATTCTCATCTGTAAAATAACATCACACTTAGGTCCCTTGCACATTAAAGGACTCTTCCTCAGGAACCTTCCAGGTTTGTGATCCTGAGCCATAAACAGTGAGCTTTTTTTCAGTGACAAGCCTGCATGCTTTTTGGGGGGTGAGGTAGAGTGGGGTGACCAGTTCAAACCTGTGTTGGTAGGTTCATTTTCCTAGTAGGATCCCAAATCCAAAATAGTATAGTGGTGATTGGTCAGTAATTGACGGTGCAGCTAGGAAACACTCTTCTGTCCAGCATCTTCCCAGATGGGGGGTGGACTTGGGGCAGTCAGAGGGATTGTAGGTGGGGGAAAAGCAAGGGGCAGACAGCTTGGCAAGAGAAGAATGGACCCAGGAAAACTTAACGGACTGGCTGGAGGAGTGTGAGGGGTCAACTTAAGTTTATTTTAGGAGGGCATGAAGACTGTGCCCTTGTGAACTGTAGTGCAGCCCAAGCTGGGTATCACTTGGCTTTCTGAGAAATAATCAGCGTTAATGCTTACTGAAGGTAGTGATATCCTTACTTTAGAGCTGATTATGCCAAGTACATCTTATTTGAGTGACAGCTTTGGTGCTTTAGAATTACGTACCACTTTTGAAAGCTAGCTATGTTGTGTTAAAAGCAACAACCAATACCAAAAAAGTTTTTTCCGTCTAGACAAGTAATTGCTGAACACTGTTTACTATCTAAAGTTTTACACAGTGATGGAACCGGGCGGTGGGGATGCTGGCCGAATGGTGCTCAACCCAAGATTTAAGTAGAGTGATAATAGCTTGGTTGTTCCCATGTGCTAATGTTGCAGCACACTTAGGTCTTCGGAAACGGAAATGTTACTGCACATTGGCATGCCTCCTTGGGCAGAGGTCTATTGTTTTGGTTCCACAATTTGTGCTTAAAATTCTTCAACTCTTATTTGGTTGGTCTTTATGTTTTCTAACTCTGCTAAAAACTTCTTGGAACTTCTCACGCTGTGCATCCATTCTTTTCCTGAGTTCTTGTATCATCTTTACAGTCATTACTTGAGCTCTTTCCAGTAGATTGGCTATCTCCACTTTACTACTAAATTTATATCGAAATTCACCATATCTGTATAAATTCACCAGTTCCACATCTGTGAAAATTCCAGGACTTGCCTTCGTTTCTCTTGATTCTCAGAGTCGCTGGCACCCTCATCGTCCCTCGTGCCTCTGGCTTCCGGGTCTGCGTCTGCTGTCTTTGCATCAGCCTCTGTCAACCCATATGTAGTAGCTTAGTTACGTTTCTCGACCTGGGAGAACTGGCTCTCTGTGGGAGATGACCTGTGGGTCCCAGTACAGGACCAGGGTAGGTTGTGAGCTGTGTTTGCAGACTCGGTAGCTTCCCGGCCGCTGCCGTCTGTCCCCGGTGGCCGAGGCTGCTCTAGAGGTTTGTGTGCACTTCCTGCCGGTGCCCGGAAGGGGCGGGGCTGGGTCTAGGCCTAGTGGCGTGTGTGGAGGTGGCCCTGGGCTTCAGTCGAGGCGGCCTGTCTGCTCCTGGGTGCCCGCCCTGTGGGTGGTTTGCCCTGAAGCGCCCCGGCGCTGGAACCTGCAGGCTTTTGAGTGGGACCAGGTCTCCGAGACCAAGGACCCAAAATGTCTGCCAGCAGCATTTATGACCCCAGAGAGAGTCGCAGACGCCTGCTACCTCCTGAGGAGACCCTCCAAGACCCGCAGGTAGGTCGGGCTCAGGCGGTTGTGCAGTCATGCCGTTGTCACGTGAGGGAGCTTGCGTGCGCCGTCCCCGAGCGGAGTCTCCTCTTCCCCCCGTCCTGTGGGGCTCCTGCGATCGAGCCGCACCGGCCTTCACAGCCAAATGCCGGGGGCCCCTCCCGATGCCAGACCCCCCCGGCTGCGGAGCCTGGCGTGGGGCTCCGCGCTCACGCGGGGGTGAGGCTCTGCGATGTAAGTGTCCTCTAGCTGGGGTCGCCCGCTCAGGTGGTGTGGGACTTGATGGTGGCGAGAGGGCGCCCCTCCCACCTTCTCGTGCTTTCTTCTTTATGTCCTTGGGTGTAGAATGTCTTCTGGAGGCTGCCAGTCGTTTTAATCGACGGTTGTTCAGTAGTTGGTTGTCATTTTGTTGTGCTCGTGAGAGAAGGTGAGCTAAGGTGCTCCTCCGCTGTCGTCTCCACAGTTTGTACTTCAAGAGATCACTTAAAACGGGGGCTTTCCTGGCAGTATCAGCGCTGTTCTGTTAGATAAATAGAACTTAGGTTCACACCCCACTTCTGTAAAGTGTGTAAAACCTGGTGCAAGTGTGTGTGGTGGGCAGTCGGTAAACATTTGAGCCCTCTTCCTCCTCAGTAAACTTGATGGTTTCTCATCTTCTTGAGAAACCTTTCTGTCCTTGTTGACTCAGCTTATGGACCAGAGTGTGTGTGAATGTCAACGCAGAAGAGATTTTTCAGAAAATTGGTATATCATGCAGATACACAAAATTTCCTTTCTTGTAACGTAAAAAAATGCAGTTTTATTATTGCTTGTGCCTCAGCTGCTTAAATGATATTAAAGGGCTTGGAGAAAATTTTGGCTTGGTGTATGTTTGCAGAAGTGAATTCTGCTGAATTTGATGATTCAACGTAGAATCAAGTTTCTTGGTTACCATCCCTTTGAGAAAGTTGACAGTTCTGCAGCTTCTTCCCAGGAAAATGCACGCTTGCCTTTGACTTAAAGGAGATCACAGATCCCAGGTTAAGAACCCCTGCTTTAGTGTCAACAGGTGAGGATTCTGTAGTAGTGTTTTCCCAGCCTTAGATGTATCAGAATCATCTGATTCTGATGGAATCCTTGTTAAAGCAGATTGCTGGGCCTGACACTGGCCAGCAGGTCAGGACCACGAACACGTATCAATAAGCATTTCTAGCAAGTTCCCTGGTTTTGGTGATGTTGCTGGTCTCGGGTCATGAATGTGATGCAGACGGTGACGCTCAGTGGTGAAGTGGAAAATGTGAATAGGAAATCCTTATTAGAGAACACCAGCTGTGATAAGGTCACAGATGATGTACTGTATGTAGCACTCTGAAAGTGAGACATGTGCTTTAAAAAACCTGCCGACTGTAGCGGAACGTAATTATTTGGGAGCTCCCAGTACAGACCGTCAGTTATCAGACTTTATGTTCAAGATACGCCAAGCCATTAAAAAAATGCATTTTAGGAATTTTTTTCAGAAAATAACCCATCGACTAGACAGGTCAACTAAACAGAAATCACATTCCCTAAGCATGTAAGTTGTGAGTTTTTAAGTTTTTACTCCACATTTATGTCTTTGAGTGAATCAAATGGATTTTTTTCCTTTTTAGATTCAGGTTTTCTGGAGCATCATATCCTTGTTTAATTTCCACTAATCTTGATAAGGGAGTCAAGTACTTTGACATAATACTGACAGAGAAGCTAGAGGTGGGGAGTGAAGGGGAGAAAACGGGGACTAGAGGCTGTGGTAAAGCTGGAGCTTGATCTGAAAAATGGAGTGGTGCCTGGCACTCAGCGTGCGTCTCCGTGTGTCGTGTGCCCGCGTGTGCTCTGCACATTCAGAGAGAGAGCCAGAACAACTGCATCCCCCTGGAAGTTCACCAAAGTCCTCAAATCCAGGTATCCCTGCCTTTTATCACATGAGAAAATAGACTGAGCTGGCCTTTCAGTTTGTTCCTTGGTTGAGTGGGCATCTCTGAAGTTATAAAACCAGAGCCTGTCTCAGTTTACCCAGAGTAATACACCAGACTCAGTGACCTCTGGACAGTGTTCACATCACACATGCAATTGCTCCACCTTCTCACCATTTGAAGAGGACAGCTTTGGTTGTCAGCAGAGACTGATTCTTTTCTAGACATCTTTTCTCCTTTCTTTTTTTTGGCCACAGTGCTTGGCTTGTGGGATCTTACTTTCCTGACCAGGGATTGAACTTGCACCCTCGGCAGGGAAAGTGCGGAATCCTAACCACTGGACTGCTCTGGAATTCCTTATAGACCAATTTTATCCACACCCCATTCCTAGAGAGCACTGCAATGGTTTATAAAAGCTTCCTTTGCAATTCCCTGTATTAATTAGGACCCTAGTAGCAAGTATAGAAACCCAACTTGAATAAGCTTGAGAAATAGTGGCATTTGTTAGCTCCTCATGAAGGCCTTTACGATTATAGCACAAGAATCTCCACACCAGGAGATCTTCCATCTCTGCTTCTCACTGGGCTTGTGTCATTTCTACAGATAGACTTAAAGAGGAGGCTGGAGCTCTGGGCCCTGGCCACTCCAGGCACACGTGCGTGACGCCAGTCACACTTGCTGAGCTCTAGAACGTATTAACTCGCCACTCCTTACAGCCTTACAGGGTGTGCCCAGTGTTGCATGGTAAGTGGAAGATTCAGGATTTATTGAAGTAAAAATTGTGTATGTATATTAAATTAAATATAGAAGATGTACAGTGTGACATTTGATGTCTGTAGCCCTTGTGAAATTGTTACCACCGTCCAGCTAGTTAACATCTCCATCACCTCACATAGTTCCCTTTTCTTGTGTGAGTGGTGAGAATACTTAAGACCTACCCCCTGCAAATGTCAGGTAAATATTAACTACAGTCACCATGAGATATGTTAGATCTCTGGAACTTATTCATCTTATAACTGAAAGTTTGTACCCTTTGACCAACACCTCCCCTTTTCCCCTGTCCCCCAGCCCCTGGTAACCACCATTCTCTTCTGTGTTTCTATGAGTTTTGATTTTTTTCAGATTCCACATACAAGTGAGATCATGCAGTATTTGTCTTTCTGTGTCTGGCTTCTTTCTCTTAGTCTAATGTTCCAAGATCATCCGTGTTGTTGGAAAGGGCAGAATTTCCTTTTATAAAGGTGTGCATCACGTTTATCCATTCATCCACTGACAGACAGGTTATTCCCATATCTTGGCTCTTGTAAATAATGCGGCAATGAACATGAGGGTGCAGATACCTTTTTGGAGATAGTGATTTCATTTCCTTTGGGCTTAATACCTAGAAGTGGGATTGCTTGATCATGTAGTACTATTTTTAATTTTTTGAGGCATTTCCATACCGTTTTCCATGTGGCTGCACCAGTTTACATTCCCACTAACGGTGCACGAGGGTTCCCCTTTCTTCATGTCCTCGCCAACACTTGTTATCTCTTGTCTTCTTGATGAAAGCCATTCTAACAGGTGTGATACTCATTGTGGCTTTGATTCACATTTCCCAGATAACTAGTGATGTTGAGTACTTTTCCATATACTTGTTGGCCATTTGGTTATTTTCTTATCTTTCTGTCTAAGCCCTTTGCCTATTTTTAAGCTGGGTTATTGTTATTTTGCTATTGAATTGTATGAATTCCCTTATATTTTGGGGGTATTAACCCCATATGAGATATATGGTTTGCAAATATTTTCTTCCATTCCGTTGGTTGCCTTTTTCATTTTGTTCTGTTGCTGTGCAGAAGCTTTTGGTTTGATGTAGTCCCATTTGTTTATTTTTTTATTTTGTTGTTTGTACATTTGGTTCAAATTTTTTTAAAAAATCACCAAGACTGATGTTGAGGGGCTTCTCCCCTAATTTTACTTCTAGGAGTTTTATAGTTTCCAGTCTACATTTAAGTCTTTAATCCATTTTGAATTGATTTTTGCATATGGTATGAGGTAAGGGTCCAATTTCATTCTTTACATGTAGGTATCCAGTTTTCCTAACACCATTTGTTGAAGAGACTGTTACTGTGTATTCTCAGCACCTTTGTCGAAGATTAGTTCACTGTAAGATTCAGGACTTGAATTAAGAAGGGTAACTTGCACTGTACTTGGCTACCTTACCTATTTGATAGGATAAAGGAGGAGGACTGGGGTGTCTTGGGGTTTTTTAATGTTTTTAAAGAATGGGGGTACTTTTCACCAAAGATGAGAGACATGATGAGCAAACAGGACCAAATGGCCACTATATCATTGAAGTTGCTCATGGAATGGATGCCTATTTCTTGTGAGAATACAGAGCCTGAGGAGTTGAAAGCACAAAACATCATTGAAATCTTACATCTTTTTTTAAAAACGAGAGGTTTTTTGGTGTGCTTTCTGCTTTATAATTTTGCAATGTCTAAGATAAAAATCTCTGCCATCTCCCAAGTTACTGACATAAAGGTAATGCTTCGGGAAGGTTGCCATGACTTCTGAGCTGCTTTCACAGACTGGACCAGATAAGTGGGAGCAGAGTTTGGAGAGCAGATCATCTTGGGGGTCTGGGATGAAGTTGGGCGAGAGCCAGAGGCCATGGGAACTGGGGCTCAGGGCTGGGAGTGAACCTCTGCCAGAACATGCTCCTCTCTTGGTGTCTCTTTCCTGGAGATTCTCCCCAGTTTCTCCCTCTTTCCTGGGTGATTTCATTCTCTGTGGCTGAGTGGCGCCTGTACCCGATGACCCCCTCCTGAGCTCAGGCGGGTATGGCTGCCTGCTTGCTCAGCATCATGTGGATGTCCACAGTCACCTCAAATGACATGTTCAGAGTGACTTTATTCCACTGAACCTGCTCCTTCTGAACTGCCCTCTGCCTGGCTGTTTCCTGCTCACCACATTCCATCAGTGACCAAACCTCCCCTCCTCTTCTTTTTTCTTTTTTAAACTTATTTATTTATTTTTGGCTGTGTTGGGTCTTTGTTGCTGCGTGCGAGCTTTCTCTAGTTGCAGCGAGTGGGGGCTCCTCTTCCTTGTGGTGTGTGGGCTTCTCATTGCGGTGGCTTCTCGTTGCGGAGCACGGGCTCTAGGCACGCGGGCTTCAGTAGTTGTGGCACGTGGACTCAGTAGTTGTGGCTTGCAGGCTCTAGAGCGCAGGCTCAGTGGTTGTGGTGCACGGGCTTAGTTGCTCCGTGGCATGTGGGATCTTCCCGGACCAGGGCTCGAACCTGTGTCCCCTGCATCGGCAGGCAGATTCTTAACCACTGCGCCACCAGGGAAGTCTCACCTCTCCTCTTCTTACTATGTCCCTAATCCATTCACTTCTCTTGACCTCACTGTCACTCTCTTGAGTCATGTATCTGTATAGTTACTGTACAGCCTCATCCCCTCTGATCCATCCTGCTGTGTAAGGAATTGTTGGGAAACATTTTGTCCCTCATGTAGCATCCAAACCCCTTATAATCTCACCTGAGTAATTAACTCTCTAACGTCATTCGTCACATGTCCTCCTCCCCTCGCAAACACACAGAAACAGAAGTTCTGGTCAAACTGAACTGACTTCCCCCAGAAGTACCTTCCTCTGCAGCTAGGATCCTATCTATTGCCTCAGGACTTTTGCACATGATATGTGTGTGCCCTGTGCTAACCGCCAAGGATCTCTGGATAAACAATATAGTCTCTGCCTTCACTGACTTTACCATCAGGTTGAGAGAGAATTAGTGAAGGCTTAGTGCAGGGGTAGGTGCCCTTTGTTGGAGATTTTGTAGAACCCTGGGATATTCTTAACCATGGCATTTACCAAGATTACAGTAATTTCTTGGTAACTTGGCCCTCTTTCCCATTAGACCACTCCTAATCCTAAGGACATATGTCTTACCGACCATTGGATTTCCCAGCATAAAGCATACTTAAATGCTTAGTAAATATTTAATGGATGAATGGAGATTCAAATGGGCAGAAGTTAGTTGGGGATTTTTCACAATGAAATTGATATAAAAGATTCTTTGACATTACACATGCAGGGTAAGTGGAAGGAAAAAAGCATATGATTGTGAGGAGTGATGAGGTCTGTTTTAAAAGCTGCTTACTAAGTCACTGGGTTAGAAGTAACACAGTTTGAGAATAGAAGGGAACATATCTATTTAGTTTTCCTCGTATGTCTTGCCAGCCTCCTGGCTTAACAAAAGGCCAAAAAAAAATTTTTAAGCAAATCTGGCAGCCATGGAAGTAGCATTTATAAGATTAAAAAAAGCAACTCAGAGTCACTCCAAACTGTTCATCCTTTCATTGAAAGGTTGTCAAATGTGGGGTGAATTATGTGTAGTTATCACTTAAATCTGTTATTCTGTGGACAGCCCATACTCTGCCCAATGCCTTTGAAAGGACAGGATTGGTTCGTTTTGTTTTTTACTTATCCTTTGAGCAAGAAGAACTTTACACAGCAGTCCAGGGAACTTGGAAGACTGGGAATCTAACCTATATACTTTCACAGATGACTCATTTTGAAATTCACTTTATATTCAGGAAAAATGATAGCTAAAATGACCATGCCCTTACTAAACGTTTGTGACGTAGGACAAGACTTTCCAAACTTCCTAGGTACTACATTAGACATTCAGCAAGCTCCATTTAAATAATATTACTACTTATAATAATATTTTGAGTGACTGTAGTCTCAGTCATAGGTATTGTGGTTTGTCATGTACTGGCTGTCTGATGGTAGGTCCTTTCATTTCTTGGGTACTTCATTACTTAGGAAGACTTTCTGAGTCTTGGGTCCTCATCAGTAAAATGGACAAAAAGTGAAATGACATAATCATTTACTTATATGCTTTCTTCCCTGATAGACCAGGAGTTTTCTTGACATAAGAGCTAGATCTCATTTTTATTTGGATCCTGAGTATCTACTCTGGCTTGTCAATAGGCAGATAGTAAGTATTTATTGAACTGAAATAAAAGAGGATGGACTCGTTAATTTGACCTGAATTAAAATATTCTAGCACCTGACAAAATTAGAGATGGCTTTCCTTTCTGGGCTAGGCCTTGCACTGATTCTTTTAATTAAATAGAAGTTTCAGGATGGGATGAGAGGTCAGCCTAAATGTTTTTACTACCCTTTTATTTTATCAAAGACAATGCCAAGCAAAATTCAGATATTTCTGTTAATGCTTTCAGGTCTCAGTTAAACTTGAGATTTCTTCCTAATGCTCTTGCACCCAAATATTCCTTGATTTTGAGAATAGGCACAGGTATTTATCTGAGGCTCACACTAAATTTGCATGGAGTGGAAGAGGTAGAAGGGGAGGTGTCCTGATGCTTAATTTCCTCGCAGAGAAATTGTTGGCCCATAGTCCTTACATTTGGGCCTCTGAGAGGGGGTGTGTTTCTCTTGATGGTCAGTAGAAACACAAATTGGCCATCCAGTATGCTTTCTAAATAAAGGACTTTGAACTGGAAATTTGCAGGATTTACATGCCCTTTCTTCTGCCACATGCAACTTCTCTCCTGCAGAAGGTCATACAGATCTTACTGTACTTGCTTAGGAAAAATAGACAGTTAAATATTCGATCTGTTTCCTATGAAAAAGGAAAAATCATTCCCTGTGGAGCCTCGAGGTGATGGGGTTAACTGTCAGGATGCACGCAGGGAGGTGGGGAAGCTGAGAGCACCAAGTCACCCCAAGGGGCGGGGGGGTTGTCACTCAGTTCCATTGATTCCTCCTCATCTGGGATGCACCAAAGGCCTCGGCAGCCTAGACAGCGCATCTTCAGGATGGGTCTTAGGTCTCGTCTTCTCTGTGCATCTCACGTTCATCATACCTCCTGAATGAGGCTCTGGATTGTCCTATATTGGAGAGTCACACAGAGACACCTCAGAGGCCGCTGACCTCTCGTGTCACCTCATCCACGGTGGCCTTGAGCTTGGTCAAATCAGAACAGCTTGGGCTGGCAAGGCTAATTTCCATTCTACATTTCTGGGCAGAAGATCTGCCTGAAGCTGCTCTCCAAGGGAGACTATCTGCTAGGAGGACATCTAACGCTCCTGGGCTCCTTTTCAGGGCTGACAACGTGCCTCAAGTCTGATCTCTTTTAGGAGATATTTAGAATATTCTGCCTTCCTAAGATTTTGCTTCAGAGAAGTAAATAATGGCTGAAAGTAAATGGTACTCCAACCTCTGTTGGAGTTCTGGCCTCATCTTAAAAGTCTTGACTGATTTTAAGAATCATCAGTAATCAAGTGTTCCCTTATTTTAGCTCATCTAATGCTCTCTTTAAATACTAAGCTTTGTAACATAAAAAATGTAAACCTGCATTTGTGTAATGTTCTTAACGCTCTAGATGTTTTAACATTGAAATTCTCAAAGCTATGAAGAAGGTAGGATATTACCAGAGGATATTAACTGAGGCATGGAACTGTGACAGGAGTTGTTCTGAATCACCCGAATTAATGATAGGAATGAGTTCAGGCTCATCTTCCTGGTTTGTACCCGAGCCATCTCAACCATAGGTCATGCTACATCATGATGCTTTGAGGACAATACGTTAATGAATATCCTATCTTAACAGGATGTACAGTTAAAAACTTACTTGGTGGTTTGCTCTGGTAGGATGTAAGCTTTAGGACAGCAGTGTTTTTGTTTTTTGTTTTGTTTGTTTGTTTTTTACGATTTTTGTTCATTGCTGTATCCTCAGTGCCTAGAATGGTTTCTGGCACAAGATGGACACCTCATTAAAAGCTAAATGAATTCATTAAAAAGACAGTTTCCACATACAAAAAAATTTATGGAGTCTGACAGAAAAGGCTGTTATTAGTATTTTAAAAAAAGAGAGAGAGAGAGAGAGTGAAAGAGAAAAGGACATGGGTTCCCAGGGGTACTAACCAATATGAAATAGTTCTCATAGTCAAGGTGACATCTCCTCAATTATACTTTACCTTACCTCAGCTATCATCTACCAAAGCCAAGGTATTCAAGTTAACTTCAGCATGAGTTAAGATATGTGATAAAAATGATTCAGCATGAGTTAAGATATGTGATAAAAATGATTCCAGGAAGGCCTTCCCTGGTGGCGCATTGGTTAAGAATCCGCCTGCCAATGCAGGGGACATGGTTGTGAGCCCTGGTCTGGGAAGATCCCACATGCCACGGAGCAACTAAGCCCGTGCGCCACAACTACTGAGCTCACGTGCCACAACTACTGAAGCCCACGTGCCTAGAGACCATGCTCCGCAACAAGAGAAGCCACCCCTCACCACAACTAGAGAAAGCCTGCGTGCAGCAACAAAGAACCAACTGCAGCCAAAAGTAAATAAATAAATAAATTTATTTTAAAAAAAAAAGATTCAAGGAAACATCTAAGCCAGCCCTGCAAACATCAGCTGTAGAGCCACAGTATGCCTGGAAGGCTCCTATCGTAAACAATATTTACTCTGACTTGTTTAAAATAGTTTATGATTAAAAATTTTTAGTTTATTCCATGCTGGATAGCATTTTCCAGATACCCTACAGCGAAAAGAATGAGCTCTCAAGTCTAGAAAAAGCATCTCCCTTAACCAATTGTCAAAGGGGTCTGGGGTGCTTTAATTATAGATAATATTCTTCATATATGGAGCTATTGCACCTTGCTGTCCCGGCGGCACGCACGAATTTTTCTCAAGGATGGACTTGTCAACCACAGATTACTCTTTCAAGCATCTGTGAGCTGGTCATGTTTTGTGCCATGGTGGTGTGTCACCGTGGAACAGAAGAAGTAACAGGTGAACTCATCTGAAGATGATTTAACGCCACCAGCTGCTCCACAGGGGAAATTCCATCTCCATCGCATAGGGCTCAAGGCAGCTGAGTTATTGGACACTGGACCCTGCTTTGTGAGAAGCAAATGTCAGCAAAGTATGTGTCCAGTAGTATTTTTACAAAAACCTCTTCCTGCCTTCTCCCTCCATCCACTGAGTCCTGCACTGCCATTGGCTGAGTGATCCCGGCCGCTCAGGGCTCACCTGTCAGGCCGAGGAAGACGCCCACTCCATCAAGTCAGGAGGAGGACGCAGGGGACCACGGGCGGCGTGCTCTCTCCCGCTGCTCAGCTTCCCAACCGGGGCGGGGGCGTTGCACACGTGATAGAACGCATCCTGTGAGACGTGCGGGTGCTGAGCGATGCTCGCTGCTGAGCCGCGCTGGACGGGACCGCAGCCCCGTGAGAATCCCGTCAGGTCAAGCGGAGGCGAAGGAGATCTCTGGTGCCACCTGGTGGCCGCGTCCCCGCTAGCGGCCCGAGCGCCTGGCCGCGCCCTGTCCCCGGGCTCCGTGGTCCTCCGGGGGCACTCGCCACCCGCTAGCCGGCGACCTGGAGCAGACAGCCCACAGCCTTCGGGCTCCGGCCCTCGGTTTCCCCTTGCAGGGAAATGTGATTCTGTAATGTATACCGATCACTAATAACGAAGTGAAAATGCTAGGACACGGAGAGGGGAGAAAAAGTTCAGCCTGGAAAACGTACCAGCATGGCATTTTGTCAAAGTCTTGTTTTAGGTCCCCTAAGTTAAAATTTTATATGGGAACATGCCAAGTGAGAGAATGTAATTCAGAAAAATAGTTGGAAGGACTGCTGACTTGTCAAAGAAGAGGCATAATTCCAGGTTAATCTTGCTTCAAAGCAGCATATGGATCTTTTATAATAAAGGCAAAGAATAAAATTCATGCATATATGGGGAATCTAGAAAAATGGTACAGATGAACCTATTTGCAGGGCAGGAATAGAAACTCAGACGTAGAGAATGGATGTGTGGTCACGTGGGGAAGGGGAGGGTGGGACAACTGGGAGATTAGGATTGGCATAAATACACGACCGTGTGTAAAATACATGGCTAGTGGGAACCTGCTGTAGAGCACAGGAGCTCAGCTCGGTGCTCTGTGATGGCCAAGATGGGGGTGGTGGGAGGGAGGTCCAAGAGGGAGGGGATATCTGTATACATACAGGTGATTCACTTCGTTGTACAGCGGAAACTAACACAACATTGTACAGCAATTATACTCCAATTTAAAAAAAAAGAAAAAAAAAACGAGGCAGAGGGTTTCTTTAACTCCTTAACCTCCCAATTCTGTATGATCACCATGCAAAAAACAAACAAAAACTTTAGAATCAGAGTCCTGGGCTTGCGTCTCAGATCTGCCACTTACCAGGGACCTTACCTTCTTTGAGGCTCAGTTGCAAAGAGGAGATAGTATCTTCTCAAAAGGTGAATTAAAACTCCAGCCACGCCTACCGTCTACTGTGCCCATACTGTTACCTTTCCCCCTATTCCTATGGATTAGCTGTCCATGCTTCTCTCTGATATCCATCCCCTTTGGACCAGTCATGGACATTGCCCAGCAGTTCTTCCTCCCTTCTGCATTCTCAGTTTCCCCCTCTCTACCAGATTACTTGATTGGCACACAGACACGGTATAATTTCTCCCATTAAAAAAATCTACTGGCTCCTCATCCCTGCAGCTAGCTCCCCATTTCTCTTCTCACATTTATATCATAGAAAAATGTCTCTGAAGTGCTGTCCATACTCACTGTCTCTGCTTCTTCCATTCTGTCGTGATCCACCCTATCAGACTTTTTGCTGCTTTTGCCGAGGAAACCAGTGGCCTCCTTACGCTGAATTCTGGTGTCAGTTCTCAGTCTTTATCTTCTGCGGTTTATCAGCAGTATTGGACATGATCATTCCCTTCTCCTGGAAACCCTCTGTCCTCTTGGCTTCAGGATACTACACTCTCTTAAGTTTTTTCCTGCACTGGCCATTTCCCAGTCTCGGGGGCTCAGTCCTTGTGTGTCTTTTCCAGCTATGCTCACCCCTAACTGATCTCATCCAGTCACAAGGCTGAAAATACTAGCTGTATATTCTGAATGCTCCCAAGTAGCATCACCAGCCTGGACTTGACCCCTGAACTTCTGGCTTTCGACTTGACATCGATGCTTGCTTGTCTCAGAGACCTCTCAAACGTAACATGTCCACATTGAACTTCTGACCCTCCCTTCCAGGCCTGTTCTCTTTGGGGTCATCTCCCAGTAGTTTCTTCATGCTTCTGGATGCTCAGGCCAAACATCTTGGAGCCATTCTCGACCCCTCTGTTTCTCTCACACCTCATATCCCGTCTCTTTCTTCCTAGTGTATCCTGAATCCATCATTTCTCACCCCCGTCTGCTATCACTGTGGTCCTGCCCTACTGTATTTTTCTCCAAAGCCTATATGTATACTATATATTTTGTTCTTATTTATCTACTTAATGCCAGTCTCCTCCACAAAAATGTAAGCTCCATGAGGGCTGCTTCCCCTCTCACCGTAGTTTTGTTCATTGCTGTATCCCCAGGGCTTCAAACTGTGTCCTAATTGGTCCTCAATAAATACTGGTGAATGAATGAATGAAGCAATAGGCAAATATCAGGTGTTTAATAAATGGATAAATGGTAGCTATTATTTTACATTATTCTTCTTAGGTATCTAATATGAATAGGAAATTAAAAGAACAAAATGCACTGTGAAGGAGCCATCAGACACATCCAGAGATGGAATATTGTACTGGACCAGTTTCTTTCAAATAGTCAGTATCTTTAAGAAGGGGGTTGGTGGGGCAGGGGACTGTCCTGGATGAAAATACATTTAAGAGATGGAATTCCCTGGCGGTCTAGTGGTTAGGACTCTGTGCTTTCACTGCCGAGAACCCAGGTTCGATCCCTGGTTGGGGAACTAGGATCCCACAAGCCTTGCATTTGTAGCACAACTTAAAAAAAAAAAAAAAAAGAAGAAGAAAAGAAAGAAAAAATACATTTAAGAGATAAAACACCAAATATATTGTGTGGTCCTTGATTGAGCAAAAGAACTTTCAAAGAAAATTTTGTACTATTTGGGGACAATGTTGAAAATTATATTAATTGTATTAGCTGTTTTAATACATAGTTGTGATTATGTATTATGATAAGCATTTCATTTTTATATAAATATATCCATATATATGAAATTTAGTTTTTAGGGGTGAAATGTGATGTTTATAATTTACTTTAAAAAAGAAGAAGAGAAATACATGAAGCAAAGCTGGCAAAATGTTAATTGTGAAATTGAAGCAATGCACACGTGGGTGTTTGTTATACTATTCTTTCTGTATGTTTGAAAATTTTAATAGAAAAGTTACACAAAGCATGCTATGAGCTTTAGTGGGAAACTGGTTGTAGCAGACTTTGATGGTGCTATTGCTTCAAAGCGATCTGGGGGCCGGGAACTGCTGGCGAGAGCCCTGCGGCTCTGGAGGACTCGTCTTACCTCCCAGGGCCGTGCAAAGGAGCATCCCAGCAGCTTGGCAGGCTCCGCCCCACCTCCATGCAGCTTCCAAAGTCGAAGGGCCGGCCTGAAAAGCCAGCTGCTGCTCGGAGACAGGCAGCTCTCAATCAGCTCAGCTGTTGTAGCAAAAGGCCTTTGGTGCCGGGCCAAGCCCAGAGTCGGGAGTAACTCCGACACGGTGTCTCTGGTTTCTAGTAGCGCAGATTTATGGCTTTTGGATTTGGAAGGGGAAAAGATTCCTTAAATCCAAGTCAAAAGCTTGCTAGAACCACCCTCCTAAGCTAAACAGAAACAGACGAAAAAACTTTCTCTCTGTGCATTTTTTTTTTTTTTAGCCCCAAGGCTTGAGGGATCTAAGTGCCCCCAGCAGGGGTAGAACCCACAACCTCTGCAATGGAAGCTCAGAGCCCTAACAACTGGACTACCAGGGAATTTCAATCTTTCTGTGCAGCTTAAATGGGATAACTCCAGGTGGTGTCGGGTTTTGTGTGACCGTACATTTGAAGGTGCTCAGGGATGGTGTTTTTCCCTGTCTTCAAAGTAAACTTGGGGAATAGTCCATTTTCTCATCATCTCTAGGTTATGGGATTTGGGGGTCATATTTTTTTCTTATTTATACTTTGCTGTACTTTTCAAAATTTCTGCCATCACCACATACTCTTCTCCCAGTAAGCTTTTTGGTCTCTACCTGCAGTATCAGCTGGACCCGTTCTGCTGTGATTAACAAATCCAGATCAAACTGAAGCACACCGGAGATTTGTGGCTTCACAGGCAGGGGCGGGTCTTGGGTACCGCTGGGCCTGGAGGTCTTTGTCTCTCTTCATCCCGCAGGTCTCCCTCTTGAGTTGGCTCCACTCTCAGGCAGATGCTTCCCATGTGGTCACAACACAGCTTTAGACTTGCCTCTTTCCAGCGTCGAGTCTAGTGGGAAAAAGTTCTGGCCCATGATTCCTGGCAAAATGTTCTTTGCGTCTCCTTGGCTCATGTATCCACCTAAAAACCAATGCTGGGGCAAGAAGGATAGAGCAACTGATCAGTTCCTGTCCCTGAGATGGAGGTGGGAACACACACATGGTCTAGGATAAGGAAGGGTCATTTCCTAGAGGCAATGTGGTGTCCAGTTAGCAAAATGAGGGAATAAATGAAACATAACCAGAAAATCACACATACTTCGTCTTTCTACTCCCAGAAAGGATTTGCAATAATGTGGGAAGGAGGACACTAAGGCTAAGGAAAGCTGCTCTAATTGAACCCAGAATTTAGCTCTGAGGTTCCTGGCAACCAAGGCAAAAGGGAAAGGTGAACTCATCAGAATGAAAGAGTAAGTTAGGATCAACAACCCTGATGATAAAACTTTCCTAAGAGTCCAGTGCTCAGTTAAGCTGTCCTCTTCTGCTGTCTTCTCTCTCCATTTCCAATGTTTCTTACTGTTTTACTTTTTGTCTCTCTTGGGCAATCTCCACCTTTTTTTTCATGCCACTGAGATGAGTCCTTATCCCCTGTCTCTGCTTAGAGCCACCACATGGTCTCTTGACCTTCCTTCATATGTCTGTTGAGTTGGAAACCATAAGGACCTCCAGGGACTTAGACTAGTGCTGTGATAACATTTCCTTATGCTCCTGAAGGGAGGGGTTAACCTTAAAACTAAAGGCTAAAAATCCACTGCCCTCGGAGGGTCAGCCCGGAGTTTAGTCCAGTCTCTCTTTTCGAGTCATCTACCCTCCCTGGACCCTTGGAAAAGGGATACACTGGATCGGATGCCAACATCCCCGTGTAACTCTGCAAAGTGCTTTACACGGTGGGAAAGTAGAATTCTCCTACTGAACCCCATTTCACAGTGTCTTTTGCATCAAAATGGTTTTCAGAGATTTTCTGCCCAGACCACGCAGTTTCTCACAGATCCTAAGCGTTTCACACTCCATTCTTCTTCCTGTGTTGACAGCCGGAGGAAGCACATCTGCTCCGGGGCGGGCCTGGTGCTGGCGTCCCCTGCCCTGTTCTCCCAGGGCAACCAGCAGCTGCAGATGTGCAGAGGGGCTGGCCCTGTGGGAGCCTTGCTGACAAACACCATGGGTGCTCTGGGGAGAGAAAAGGTTGACCCCTGTTTCCCACTCCTAGGCTTAAAGTTTACAAAGTAGCTACAAGCAATTGTGGGATCCCAAATATGGGGGAGAGAGGGGCACCTTTTGGCCTTACTCCTGCTTGGGGTCTTTTCTTCCCTAGATTTGTTCTATTTGCACCTTTTTAATTGCCAGCATTTTTTTCTCCGCCCTGGAAAAGGCAGACAGGAGAACAATTTGACTGCGGCAAGGGAATGATTTGTAACCGTTCCTCTATAATCTGTCGAGTCTCTCTTTTGTGTTTTTCTTTTTAAAAAAAAAAAATAATAATTAATTAATTATTTTTGGCTCGTTGGGTCTTCTTTGCTGCGCGCGGGCTTTCTCTAGTTGCAGCAAGTGAGGGCTACTCTTCATTGCAGTGCGCAGGCTTCTCATTGCGGTGGCTTCTCTTGTTGCGGAGCACGGGCTCTAGGTGCGTGGGCTTCAGTAGTTGTGGCACGTGGGCTCAGTAGTTGTGGCTCATGGGCTCTAGAGCGCAGGCTCAGTAGTTGTGGCGCACAAGCTTAGTGGCTCCGCGGCATGTGGGATCTTCCTGGACCAGGGCTCACACCCGTGTCCCCTGCCTGCATTGGCAGGCGGATTCTCAACCACTGCACCACCAGGGAAGTCCCTGATTTATAGTCTGGATTTAGTATTTAACTTGGAGTTGTATGGTCTGTGGAGCATCTGTTCATTTTACTTCACAGAACATATGTGATGGGGCAACAGCAACGTTTATCTCCAAGGAGAGAACCATTGCTCAGAATTGGTCGTAATTATTTCAGCTTTTTTTGTGTGTTTTTTCAACCCCAAACTCCCAATCCATCCCTCTCCCTCCCCGCCGCTGTTGGCAACCACAAGTCTGTTCTCTGTGTCTGTGAGTCTGTTTCTGTTTTGTATATAAGTTCATTTGTGCCATATTTTAGATTCCACATGTAAGTGATATCATATGGTATTTGTCTTTCTCTTTCTGACTTACTTAACTTAGTATGATAACCTCTAGTTGTATCCATGTTGCTGCAAATGGCATTATTTCATTCTTTTTTATGGCTGAGTAATATTCCATTGTATATATATACCACATCTTTTTTATCCATTCATCTGTCAATGGACATTTAGATTGCTTCCATGTCTTGGCTATTGTGAATAGTGCTGCTGTGAACACTTGGGTGCATGTACCTTTCTGAATCATAGTTTTGTCCAGGTATATGCTCAGGGGTGGGATTGCTGCATTATATGGGAACTTTATTTTTAGTTTTCTGAGGAACCTCCACACTGTTTTCTGCCATGTATTTCAGCCTTTTGTTGGGCACAGGGTATGACCTAATAAGGCTATGCCTAGGCTGTGTGTTGTGGTAGAAGGACATCCCTACCATACAGAACTTTTTCTCTGCTGCCCTGTCCCTTCATTCTCTCCCAGGTAGACCAAGAGGCATGCCACAATGGCTTTCTTTCAAGACAGAAGCCCCACTAAGTCACTAATGTTATCTAGTTAGAAGCCTTATTTTAAAAATTGGATTGCAAAGTAGAGTGTATCTCGTATGATTAAACATGGTTTTTTCCTCCCAGTGGTTTTTATGAGTCTATTACAAATGGACAGATTTCGCTTTAAACAAAAGGTATTTTATTACCCTGACCATGTATAAACACCGATTAAAGGTTTTTTCCTGAGAAGGGTTGTTTAGAAACACCAACATGGAAGAATCCTGAGTGATTTTACTGATGGCGGAACCATTGGCAGTTTTATGGTGAAAGAAAATAATTCAGCAGCTAAAGCAAGTTTGTGCCTCACCTAACAAAGGGTCATTTACGAAACTGCTGCCTCTGTGTCTCCACTCTGGACTTTCTGTCAGTAGAGAGGTTGTAACAATTACACTGAACTCAGGAGACTTCCTTTAAAGAAGCAAAGGTTTCTAGTTGACAACAGGATGTGTAAACGTGACTCCAGTTAGTGAATTTGCTAACAGAGCTTTCCTAGCTGTGATTTTATCTGTGAGCGGCTGAGAGAGTGAAATTTCTCCTTTGTCTTCCCACTTACTCATCTCCAATTAAATTTCTTACAATCAATTCACAGGCTTTTAGGGATTATCAGCTAATTTTTAAACCTTGACTAAAATTCTTCAAACAGTATACTTAAGCCCCACAGGTTAGGATGGTGCTCCAGAAAGTTAGTTTATAACCATGCTCATGGGTCATATTCCCTGCACTGCCTTCTGGGGGTGGTGCATGTGGGAAAAACACACGGATAGTCTAAACTTTGGATTTTTGAGGGGAGGAAACAGGGTTTTGTTCTAGCACTTTGCATTCATTACAGGGCTACTAGGAGAGGACAAGAGAGAGGTAGGTCTCCATGCAAGGTCATGGCCACTCTGGACCAACAGCTCAAAGGGTGTGTGTGGTGATTAATTTTACGTGTCAGTTGGAAGGTGTTTTTGGATGAGATTAACATTTAAATTGGTGAACTTTGAGTAAAGTGGATTGCCCTCCCTAATGTGGGTGGGCCTCATCCAATCAGTTGAAGGCCTGGATAGAACAAAAAGACCTGACTCCCTAAGCTGGAGGAAATGTCCAGCTGATGGCATAGATTTGGGATTTGCCAGCCTCTGTAGTTACAGGAGCCAATTTCTTATAATAAATTTATTTCTGTACGTAGCCTATTGGTTCTGTTTCTCTGGAGAACCCTGATTAACACAGTCGGTCCTGCTGAGGCTGGCTCATGTGTGCAAGGTTGCAGACTTCCTGTCAGTGGAATCTGCTGCCATCTTCCTTAAAACCCCCAGGCCAAAAACCACACACCTCCTGCCGGTCTCAGAAGCGTCTTCTTGGTGTGCTTGGGTGCCATCTAGTGCCCAATTTAGGTACTGCAAGGTCTAGCCATCTCTCTACTCTGTTTCCATCCCCATCATCACAGATTTAATTCCCTGAGCACATGTTAGTAGACCTCCATACTCATGTACATCTTTCCCTCTTTTATTTAATAAACAAACATTTAGTGAAGGCTTCCTTGTGCACAAGGCTCTGCAGCAGGCGGTCTCTCTCCTTCATGGAGCTCACAGCTAAGCTGGAGACACGGAATAAAAGCAGATGATTGTAATCACGTGTGCTCAGGGCCAAGCAAGAAACGTGAACAAGGAGCTAAGGGATGAACAAGGAGGATTTGAGGGTGAGCACTGTGGGATGGAGTGTTTTCCTCTGCTCCAGGCACAGTGTTGGCTCTGGACAGAGGGGGTCTCGGCCGCTTCCCTCCAGCAGCTTTGGGCCTCCTGGGCCCGTCCACCTCCCCTGCTTGCTTCCTTCCCAACGCACGCATCCTACAGTGAGCATAGCTGTGCCGGCTGATGGCAGGAACTCAGCTACACTGTCTCCTTCGGTCTCCTTACTATATGCTTGAGGCACGGCGGCTGCAGAGAGGCACGTAGCCCCCAAGTGAGGACAGTGGGCTTTGGAGGTAGACTGTCTAGGAGCAGATCCAAGCTCTGGAGAGCTTGCCTTCATTTGCTTGTGGGTTAAATGCAAAGAATAGTATTGCCTGTGTAGGGTTATGTTCGGGGAATTCAATGTGATAACGTGCATGACTGGTCTGAGTTTTGCGTTGAGAACACCAAAAATCAAACGTGGCCAACTTACGTAGAAAATGCGGTTCCTTGGGGAAATGTTAGATAGCTCACAGAAATGGAAGTGGACTTAGAAGGGTTTCTGTTAAGTTCTATTCTCCCTTGCGCGCCTTTTTCTTTTTTTCTTTTTTTTTTTTTTTTGCGGTACTTGGCCCTCTCACCGCTGTGGCCTCTCCCGTTGCGGAGCACAGGCTCCAGACGCGCATGCTCAGCGGCCACGGTTCACGGGCCCAGCCGCTCCGCGGCATGTGGGATCTTCCCAGACCGGGGCACGAACCCGTGTCCCCTGCATCGGCAGGTGGACTCTCAACCACTGCGCCACCAGGGAAGCCCCCTTTTTTTTTAATATTGAAGTATAGTTGATTTACAATGTTGTGTTAGTTTCAGGTGCACAGTAAAGTGATTCAGTTATACATATATATGTATATGTATACGCACACATATATATGTATATATATATGTGTGCGTATACATATACATATATATATATTCTTTTCCATTAGAAGTTTCTACAAGATACTGAGTAGAGTTCCCTGTGCTCTACAGTAGGTCCTTGTTGGTTATCTATTTTAAATATAGTAGTGTGGATATGTTATAATCCCAAACTCCTAATTTATGGACCCCCCCTCCCTGCCCCCTCCCTTGCTATCCCCTTTGGTAACCATAAGTTTGCTTTCTGTGTCTTAGTCTATTTCTGTTTTGTAAATAAGTTCATTTGTATCATTTTTTTAGATCCCACATATAAGTGATATCATATGATATTTGTCCTTCTTTGCCTGACTCACTTCACTTAGTATGATCATCTCCAGGTCCATCCGTGTTGCTGCAAATGGCATTATGTCATTCTTATTTATGGTTGAGTAATGTTCCACCTCTCAGCTCTTACACTTGTACCAGCTTTGTTCTGGCCTCTCTCTGCAGAAAGGCTGTCTGTTCCACAGTTTCCGTGGAGGATGGCAGGGTGGCTCACAACTCCAAGTTCACACGCTGTACGTTGGTCCTCTAGGGAGAGACCACACCTCTCAGCAAATCAGATTCTTGGGCAGGGATCCTGAGCAGCCCGGCTCAGATCAGGTGTGGGTTCTGGGTGCACCCGGACGCTCCTTCCTGTGAGGCTGGGCAGAAGGCAGGGCTGGGGAGGAGAGTCCCGAGGGGCTGCCTCAGTGCCGGTCAGTGCTGCGGGAGTGTGGGGCCGCCCTCGGTGCCGGTGCCGGTCCCCTTGAACGGGCTCTGGGAGTCAGTCCACCCTGAGATGAGGGAGCCGAGAGTCGCAGAGGGCCCACTCTGCTTCCCGGGGTGGGTGGTGTGGAATCAGTGGGCCTGAGTCTTCCTTCAAGTCCCCGCCTTTGACCATCAGGACCTCCTGCTGGGCCACATGGTCCTGCCCTCATGTCATCGTCCTCAGTGCCTGGCCTTAGAGCCCTGGCCCCCCAGGGAGCTGCTCTGCTTCGCCCCTCATGGTGACCTTCCTGCTGATGTGCGACTCTTGTTACAGGCAGGCCTGGCCTCGGCCCTGTTTGGATTTGGTGTCTCATAAACAAAGGACACTTGGATGCTGTCCTTCGGGCACTGGGGTGATTTCCTTGCATCTGCCAGAGCGTGGCAGTGGTTCTTTAAAGATCAGGGCCCTGCACTCCTAAGCACCCTGCAATGCCAGTGGGGGAGCTCTTGGGAAGGGGCTGGATGTCCCTCAGGAACCAGGCTGTGGGGCTGGGGTGAGGGCCGGACCCGGGGTAGGCGACCCCTCCCTCCTCTCCCTGGCGGGGTCTCTGCCTCCTGCCCCTACTCAGACCCCCCGAGGCCACCCTCCCTCCCTCACAAGGCCCTGTCCCGCTCCTGTGTGGAGCTCACATGTGCTGAGTGAGTGTCCTGAGGCTGGAGGATGCTCCTTCAGGCCAGACATGTTGGCACTGCTTTACTGGAAAAGCCACCTTAAGCCCATGGTAAGGACCACGTATTGAGCACCTACTATATGCTGGGCGCTGTGCTGGGTGCTTTCCTTATGATTACATTCCCTCCAATGTCCTGGGCTCTTGGTGGGTGCTTTTGTCTCCATTTTACAGATGGGATGATTGTCGCAGAGTATGGGGGTCGTTGAGCCCAGACAAGCATGAGCAGCAGATGATTGTCGCAGAGTATGGGGGTCGTTGAGCCCAGACAAGCATGAGCAGCAGATCGAGGTCCACCCGGCCCTGGGTTCTTCCCACTTCTCGACCTGCTGCTGGAGAACCAGATAAATTCAGGTCTCATTGGACGGCCCCCCGCAGGGGCTTATGGTGGGTGGCGTATGGTCACCTCTTCTGAGATCCGCCCCCCATCCCACGGGCGGGAGGGCTTGCCTGCCTCCTCCAGAGTCTCAGGCCTAACGAGGGGCTGGTACCCTCCGCACCCATCCCTTCCCTACGCAATCTGCTCTGTGCTAGGCGCTGAGGCTCCCGCCAGGAAGGTGCTGCCGTGTGATGGCCTCCGGTCGGGGCGGCCAGGGGACGCGGTCGGTGCCCACACACTCGGGCTTGTCCTGGGGATGGGCCCGCCTCTTGCAGGCAGCTGAGAGCTGGAGCTGACTGCCAGCCTGCCAGCCACTAATGACTGCTAGAAACCAGATGCTGTAGAGTAGGGTAGATCTTTGTTTCACTCTTCATCTTATTCCATGATAAGATGACTTTTCAGTGAATTCATTGGGAACCCTGACTTTGGGAGAGCCAGGTGCCTGGACAGGATCTGGGCTTGGCCCCAGGTGGGTCTGGGCCACGGAGAGAAGGACCACTACGCCTCACCCAGGGCAGGCAGCTGAACCAAGATCTGCTTATACACAGCAAAAAGAGTGAGCGCTCGACCCCTCTTCCGTTTACACCGGCCCCCGGGCCACAGGCATTGGAATGCTTCGGTTGCCACATTGCTCTTCCTAGACGGGGACCCGTGATTTCCCAAGAGCCAGGATGAGGTGGCCCTGCTCACTGCAGCTTTGCTCCGGAGGGTCTGCCCTGCTGCGCGTGGTTGCTTCTGTGTGGGAGGATTGGGGCTGCGTGGTCTCCATCTGCACGTTCCACTTGGGAAGGACAGGGTGCCTCAGTTGGCCCGCCCTGCTGGCTTCTGGTCAAGGAGGAGCCCTGTGGCCGTGGTGACAGCCACAGCCAGTGCGACTGGTTCTTCTGCTAAGCTCCCCCTCTGCTCAGCTGAGCGGAAGTGATGCACCAGTTGCCCAGGGTCACTGCCATCGTGGCTGCTGTAGGCATTTGGACCAGTGGGCTGATTCCCTGCAGGGGCCCAAGCCGGCACCGTGTGAGGAAGTTGAAGGTGGCTGCGGGTTTTGCCTGCAAGTCATGGATCATTTGGGAGCCTCAGATAAGAATCCCAGCTGGGCTGCCTGGTGACACAGCCTGCCTCACACTCCCCTTCCTGCTGAGAGGCAGAGGCTGCTGTGGGGTCAGGACAGAGTGTGACACCTTGTCCTGCTCTCTGCTTGGAGGGACCTTAGTCTCAGTGTTCTGGGGGCTGGGGGTGGGCGGTGGTTATGAGGGAGTGGAGGATTTTTTTTCAGTCTGTTTTTTAATGGCAGATGACCAAGCGAAGGTGCTTTCCCACCAGGAGGCTGGGTTGATGGGGGGTGGGGGGTGGAGTGGAGGCCTTGGGGTGAATTCTCAGAGCTCAGCCGCTGTTCCTGGTTATCTGCGTGGTGCGTGTGAGTGAGGGGCGGAGGCAGACAGAGGCAGGGCGACAGCAACAGAGACCTGGGCCCTGGTCTCCATAGCAACTGCTTCTGAGGGGGTGAGCCTGCTGCGTGCCAGTTCCCAGGCTTGACCTGGAAACCTAGCTTTGCTTTGGTGACACGTGAGAGACGGTGAGGGGCCCCAAGGGTCTCTTCTCCTTCCTCCTCCCTGTGATCATCAAGGTGGGCACCTGGGCTCTGGGTGAGGTGCGTGGGTGATCCATGGGGATGGTGGGGGAGTTCCAGTCCCAGCAGGGGTGAAGCTGGCCACCAGCTCTGGGACCAGGGTGGGAATGAGCTGGGGCCGGGCAGGGTTTGTGGGAACGGCAGGAATTAGGATAGGAATCCTGATGGAAGGGCCAGGCATGGAACATCGGGTGAAGGGATGTGTTCCAGAGTTTTATTAACACTAAACCAGTTCCTTTCCTCTTGGGGCTCACAGGTCAGTAAAGCTGAGGGGCCTTCCCAGAGGGCAAGGCAAAGGGGAGCTTTTGCAGGGGAGCATAGTTGAGCTCGGAGGCATGGGAAAGCTGTCCCACGAGGAAGTGGCCAGATGCCCACTGCTTATGGTCCTCAGCCCTGGCTGGGGCCACCCGTGTGGACCCATCCTGGAAATCGCCCAGGATCTCCTACCTGGACGACATTTCCTACAGGCAGCAGAGATTAGAGAGGGAGCTCTGACCGGCTCTGAAGACCTTGGTTCTGTGGAACCTTGTACCTCACTCTTGACCTCAGTTTGCTCATCTGTAAAACGGGACTTTCTAATTCGCAGGGTTGTTATGAGGTTTCAACAATGTATATTAGGGACTTCCCTGGTGGTCCAATGGTTAAGACTCTATGCTTGCACTGTAGGGGGCACGGGTTCAATCCCTGGTCGGGGAACTAAGATCCCGCAAGCCACGCGGCCCCCAAAAAACAAACAAACCAACAAACAAAAAGCCAAACAATGTATATGAAAGTACTCCAGATGTTGGAGCACATTGTGGAAATATAAGGGCTGACTTCCCATTCAGCAGGTTAGACTTTACACTGTTCCCTTTTGATCTCCCCGTCCAAGGGGGACATCACCACGCCCCAGCCCAGGCCTGTTACCCTCAGATGACAAGACTGAGGTCAGGGAGGTGGCTGTCCTCCCCGAGAGCCCCCAGCAGCAGGCAGAGTGGGGCTGGAGCCCTGGCTTCCTGCCTGTGGTGCACGGGGCATCTCCACCCAGGTGATGAAGAGCTTTGAGAGGCCAGAGTGTCCCTTGTCCTGTCAAGGGGCCAGCGTGGGCGGTGGAATCGAATGACATATCCGGCCTTCAATGTGGGAAACGTCCGGGTCATGGGACCCCCCGCCCTGAGTGAGGTTGCGTGTGTCCTCAGATCCAGAGCCCGGGTGTGGGGCGGCTGGGGTGACAGTTCTGCCACCTCCTCGTGCACATCAGAGGCTTGCTCCCTCAGACAGCAGATCCCCTGTAAATGAATGACACGCACCCAGCTTTCCCCACCGGGACCACATAAATCTTCTCATTCTTGCCGTATCACTGGCTCTCGTGACAGCTCAAGATGTTTCTCTGCTTCTGAGTATCCCCTTTGTTAAAAGACGTCGGAGCCCTACAGACGTGTTAACCGGTGGCCCCGCTGGCGCCCCCGGCCTCTCCGTTTCCCCAGCTCAGCTTCTTCCTCTTCGCTGCTCCCACAAGTCTTTCCACATCATTCATTTTGACATTTAAAAGTTTCCAAGCTTGTTCTGAAATGGCACAAACACTGCCTTTGTTATTTGCCGGGCTCTGGAATGCTGAGAATCCCAGGACTGGGGGAAGGGCGGGCCTGCCTGCCAGGTCAGGACGCAGGGGGCCCAGAGCCTTTGCTGGGAGGTGGGCTTTGGGGTCCAAGAATGTGGGGCAGGGTCATGGCTACTCCCGCCTTCTGCAGGGTCCCATCGGCCGGATGCTGCTTGCCTTTCAGGTTTCTTTCCTTCTCACCATGCCAGGCCCTCGTTTTTTTCTTCCCGAGGATCCCAGAATCACTCCCAGTGTTCCATTTCTTCAGGAAAGTCACTCCTGTTTACGGAGTGGCATGATGTCCTCACCTTCTACCTGGTTGCTGCTCATAACAGGCCCTCCAGTTTTTAGGAGAGGATGTCAGAGAAAACAAACCCAGGCATGTTTGGGTTTCTAGTCGTGCAGGTGTTTTCTGATGGTTCTTAAGCAGGTCTGAATGCGAGGGCCATGTTTATAAGACTTCATGTCCAGTTTGCTTTGGCCAGAGGGGCTCATTTCCCAAGCACATGGCCTCTTACACCGATCGGCTAGTTTGTGGACATGCGGGGGGTCCCAGGGTGCACGAGGGGTTGGGCGAGCCTGGGCTCCGGTGGGATCTGGAATCTGGAAGGCCACGTGCAAGGCGGCCTGCTGCCTTCCCGGATCTATGTGCGAGCAGCACACGATGCTCCTTACAGAGGGGGCACCCCTTGGAGTTTCCAAGACTATGAATGAAAGGCAAGCACTGCTGTACCTCTCATCTTCACGTGGAACAAATAGTGCTTTCCAGTTCTGCTTTAGACGGCGCAGAAATCAGCAAGACACACTTCTGACTTTTGCTAGTTGTTCACAGGCTTTTGGGTCCCTGGGCTAGAAAAAATGATGACAACATGGAAGGCATAGGTAACCAAGTTTTATTTTTGACCGCTGAACACATGAGAGAACTACATCCACAATCACAGTCAGTCTCACTTCCTAAAGCACACTTCATGCCTAAAAAGTAGTAGGAAGGGAATAAAATCAGAGTGGAAGATGGCTCTTGCCAAGAAAGGAAAAATTTCACACTGACATTTTCATGTGGACCAGTGAAGACTCTACCGAAGCTGGGTGTCAGTTAGTGGACCAGCATTTCTGAGTCGGAGCTCCTCAAACTTTAAATGCATGCACCAGTCTCTGGACCCTTGTTAAAATGCAGATTCTTATTCATTAAGTCAGGGTGGGGCTTGGGAGTCTCCTTTTAATAAGTTCCCAGGTGAGGCCAAGCTCCCAGTCCCAGGTTTTGAGTAGCAAGATTCTGCCCTGTACTGTGCCCCAAATAATCCTGAGGCTCTGTCATGCCTGCAAAGGACAAAATCAGGTAAAATGGTTATTTTGTGTCATGTAAATAAAAACATCACTTAATCAACTAGATTTTCTGCTATTGCGTGGCCGTGGCCATGGCTGTCAGAGACCACCGACCACTGTCCTGCCAGGGGTTCAGTGCAGTGATGGGCGAGGACCTTTGTAGCCCTCATGCCTGTAAGAATAACGGCTACTGGACTGTGCTCATCGTCCAGGCCCAGCACCAGCGCCACCAGAAGTGACCGGGGGTTTCAAGCCTGGCTTCCTGGACGCTGCTGACCCCACCAGCCACCTGTCCCTCGCCACCCCCCAACCCACAGTGAGACATGCGTTTGACATTGTCACCCTGCACATCCGTGTATATGGCTGAAATCAGGTTTTATGTAACAATACTTAGCCTTGTTGCATGTGACACACACTAAAAAAAAAAAAATCGAATCGGTAATATGTGGAATCTAAAAAAAGGATAGAAATGAACTTATTTACAAAAACATAGAAGACAAACATGGTTACCAAAGGGGAGGCGGGGGAGGGATAAATTAGGAATTTGGAATTAACATATACACACTACTCCATATAAAATAGGTTACCAACAGGGACCTACTGTAGAGCACAGGGAACCATACTCAGTATCTTGTAATAACCTATAATGGAAAAGAATCTGAAAAAAGAATGAATATATGTATATGTATAACTGAGTCATTTTGCTATACACCTGAAACTAATACAACACTGTAAATCAACTGTATTTCAAAATTATTTACTTATTTATTTTTGGCTGTGTTGGATCTTGGTTGCTGTGCGCGGGCTTTCTCTAGTTGAGACAAGCCGGGGCTACTCTTCATGGTGGTGCGCGGTCTTCTCATTGTGGTGGCTTCTCTTGTTGCGGAGCACGGGCTCTAGGCACGTGGGCTTCAGTAGTTGTGGCACGTGGGCTCAGTAGTTGTGGCTCACGGGCTCTAGAGCACAGGCTCAGCAGTTGTGGCGCACGGGCTTAGTTACAACACGGCATGTGGGATCTTCCCTGACCAGGGCTCGAACCCGTGTCCCCTGCATTGGCAGGCGGATTCTTAACCACTGCGCCACCAGGGAAGTCCAAATCAACTGTATTTCAATAAAAATTTTTAAAAATTCTGAAATGCTGGTTCTAATCCACTAAATTGATTTCAGGGTCCACCATTAGTTCGTGACCCAGGGTTTGACAAATACACGGGTGCTTTGAAAGCCTTTTCTCAAATTGACAATATCTGACTCTTTGATCTGTTGTGGAGTAAGGCACAGGTCTTCTCTAATGTAAGAAAACCTAATTTAGGAAATACCCACTTAAAATTATGATTTCTTCAAATTCTACCCTGTAAGCTCTTTTAAAAATTTTTTTCTTATTCCTTTTTTAAATTTAATTTTTATTTTATATTAGAGTATAGTTGATTTACAGTGTTGTGTTAGTTTCAGGTGTATAGCAAAGTGATTCAATTATACGTATACACATATCCATTCTTCTTCAGATCCTCTTCCCATACAGGTTATTTCAGAGTATTGAGTAGAGCTCCCTGTGCTCTACAGCAGGTCCTTGTGATTGTCTATGTCATGTATAGTAGTGTGTGTATGTTAATCCCAATCTCCTGTATTATCACCCACTGCCCCAATGCTGCATTACCCCTTTGGTAACCATAAATTTGTTTTCAAAGTCTCCCAGTCTCTTTCTGTGTTGTAAATAAGTTCATTTGTATCATTTTTTTTAGATTCCCCATATAAGTGATATCATATGATATTTATCTTTCTCTGTCTGACTTACTTTGCTTAATATGATAATCCCTAGGTCCATCCATGTTACTGCAAATGGTGTTATTTCAGTCCTACCCTGTAAGCTCTTAGTGAAGGGATTTTTGTCATCTATTTCTTTGGTAGATCTCAGAGCATCTAAGAAAATAGATGAATGAAAGAACTAGCATATTTACAGATACTTAAGTCCTCGGATGGAAGATTTCAGGACTAATAGATTTTAAAAAGTGTTATCAGTAGGTGTGGTCCAAGGAGCTATGAACAACAAAATGTTTTTGAAATGAAAATGTATAGCAATGGAACAGTATGATTGATTTATAAAGGACTTTTGAATATATCAATAATAGAGGTAATGATAATGTTGATACTTATTGAGGCATTATATGCCTGCTCTGGTAAACATTTTTGTTCATAAGATTACATAGTCTATTTAGAAACTGCCCTTAAACAAACAAACAGAATGTGGCTCTGGGGAGATGAGGTGTATGGCACGGGGCTGGGTGATCTTGCTGTTTCTTAGGGACTTCAGCTCTAACGGAGGCTGACTTGGACCCAGTCTGACTCAGTTTCAAATTCTGGGGAGGGGAATCAGGTTGGCTCACCAGGAGCAGGTGTCCGTCTCTGTGCAGTCAGTCGTCATCTGGGTCTGCAGTCATGAAGTACAGTGTTAGGGCCTCAGCTCTGCTGGAGGGGTGGACCATCCTGAGAGTCGTGGTCTGGGCAGGTGCCTCAAAAGTGGCTATGATGGGGACTTCCCTGGCAGGCCAGTGGCTGAGACTCCGTGCTGCCAGTGCAGGGGGCGTGGGTTCGATCCCTGGTCAGGGAACTAAGATCCCACAGGCTGTGTGGTGTGGCTAAAAGACAAAAAAAAAAAAAAAAAAAAGAAAGAAGTGGTTATGACACTGTGGAACCCTTTGTTCACATAAGATCTTACCTAACAGCCAACTATGAAAGATGGATAAAGGCTGAGTTGTTCTGGTAAAGGAGATGATGGCCAGAGTCCCACCAAACTGGCATCCCTCCCCTGGGGCTGAGGAGTGGAGTTTTGAAAACCGTGGCTCTGGCTCTGTCCCCTGTTTTTAGAGAAAAGTGAGGCTAGAGCAGGAGGTTACCTCCTCAGAGGTGCACGGCAGCTTAGTGTTAGGGCTTGACGCGTACCAGGCGCCTGGACTCCTGGGGGAACGTTCCCCTGAGCCTCACTCCGTCTGCTGCTTGGTTCCGGGTGCCAAATACACAACTGCTGGCAGTCTTCTGCTTCAGTAAAATGTCTCTCTTTAGAAAGAAAACCACTTGTGGAGTTCCAAGGCGAAGTGATCTTGATTGGCGGAGTTAAAAAAAAGAATGCAGCTACAGTTAAGTGAAATGCCAGAAGACTTGTGTCCCTGGCCGGAAGTTTAGCTTGAGGGATGTCGGCCAGGCTTCCCCAGGTGCGCTCACCTTGCCTGGCCTCGCCCAGCACCCTTCAGCCCTCAGCTCTCCTTTGAACATAGACAAGGGTCTGATGGCTTCAGACAGGCTTGCTCTGGTCACTGACCACTTCTCTGGTTGGAAATGTACTTCTGTGCCTCTCGTGGGACCATGACTTTTGTGCTAATGCCTCCCAGTGATGCAAGTGTGTGTGGGCGGAGGCTCAATGAAGCGGGAACTTGGTCGCCGTGTCCACTGGGGTGATTAAGGGTACACTTGGGTAGCTATGTCCCCCACCTCCTTTCCGGCCGATCTAGGGAAAGGTGTTGGGCTATGCGGCTGAGAGGCGAGAGGCTGGCCCCTGGCAATCGGCATGGTGCCCTTTGCAAAGCCCTATTGCTCCTCTGTCCACGGGGTCAGCGCGGGCTGTCCGGAGGCTCTGCCCTGCACCTGTTCTCACAAGCCACTTGATGGCACTGTTAGAACTGGAGAAAAGAGGCTACTTCCCCTGAAACCGTTTTCCCTCGTTGGATTCCTCTCCAAACTGTCATTTCCACCCACCTCCTTCAAAACAGAACAGAAGAAAATCATTTCATAGCCTGTTCCCCCTCCCCTGCTCTGCACCACCCACCCCCCGCACCCCATCCATCCCTGACTGCCTGCAAAGATGAGTGGTCTCGCTGCCCTCTTTCCCGCCCTCAGGGTCCCGTCCTTCCATCCTCCTTTCGAATCTTTGTCATTCTGTGTGTTGTGGAGGCCTCTAGGGTTCCAGGCGGTCTACGGAAGGAGAAAGGGCCATGAAAAACTTACAAGGACCTGGGGAACTAAAAGAGAAAGCAGAAGTGCCTGCAGTCCTTCTGGCCGCATGACCTGTGTTCTAGAAGAAAGAAGAAACTAGTGCTGCGTGCAGAGAGGCTGCGTGGGGAGGGGTCACCGGGAGAAGGTGCTGGGGAGGGAGAGAGAGAGGGCGAGGAGAGGAATGTGTGGGGCGCAGGAAGCGGGCTCTGGGCGGCGGAATCTTGGCATCAGGTTGCGCTGCTTAAAGGCTTTCTGTCCTTGGCTTCCCAGCTGCCGCTGTGTCAGAATCCCCCTCCACCGTGAGGTCCTGAGCGACCCTCGCCTTCACCCACTGGTTTTGGCCTCTGGTTCCCAGTTCTTGCTGCCACTTCCTCTTCCTGGGAGATGTGAGCGGGGAGCAGACTAAGCGGACCAGGAGCTGGAGACGAGACAGCGTAGCCGCCACCATCCCTGGCACCCTGACCTCAGTCAGGCCTCCCAGGCTGCCCAGCACCACCCCAGCCCGCCTTCCTCCAGAGGAAGGAGAAAAACGGCATCGCTTGGGAGGAATTTGCTGTGAGAAAAACATTTTCCCCTAACAATGACCAGGAAATACTGTCTCGACTGATACTCTGGAGGTAACGCTGCCCTTTTGGCGGAGTCATTTGGAGCCTTATTCAACCACGCAAACGCCCATGACACATGGTTCCCAAACTCCGGGCCCACATGGCACAGGCCATGGAGGCGTGCTGGCCACGCCCCTCCCCTTGGCCAACCCTGACCTTGAGCAGGGACTTGGGCCAGTGTGCCCAGTCTGCCTGTAGGAGGGAGGTCTCTCTGCTGACTCAGGCCCAGACTGGGGCAGGTGCCTGCCTTCAAGCCCATGAGTAATACCCTGCTTGCCATCTTCAAAGGGCCTTCCCAGCATTAACCAATTAGTCACCCCCAGGAAAGCCACAGAGCAAGGTATTATAATCCTCATTAAGTCCGGGGTGTCAGACGGAGGCAAGTGGACGCCCCGCCTCCGGGCCAGTGTGAGTCTGGATGTGGGTACAGGCGGGCAGAGGCTCAGGGTGTCCAGGGTGATGTCCCTCCACGGTGCAGGGGAGGCTGGAGCTTCTCACTGGGCAGCTTCACCCACCCAGGGGCTAGGGGAGGGGATTGGTGTCTCAGGCCAACGCGAGTAGATGCAGACAGTTTGACACGGGCTCAGCCACGCGGTTCCACCATCTGCTCTGAACGATTCAGAAAGTGATACTGATGGGCCAGCCATCACTGCGCCCCCCACACCCCTGAGCCATCCAGATATTTGTGAAATGTGTCTCTGAACACTTTCCTTTTTGTGTCTGTGTGGGGATTTCGAATGACTAAAAATGATAAAGCACAGGTCACTGAAGCACCTTGCAAATCGAAAATGGGATGTGAACGCCTAGAAAAGCAGGGTCCCATGTCCCTCCAGGTCACGCTGCCCGTGGGTTTGTCCTCTTTCAGGTGCACGACGCAGAAGGTGAGTTTTAGGCGGTAGGTCTGTGTCCTGGTGACAGACTGAGGACCTAAGCACCTTCTGGAAGCCAGACAGCAGAGCAGTCCTTTCGGTCAACCCTGTCTGCAGCTTCTTTTTATAAACTTGGCATAAATATGTGCTTGGGAAAGCCAGGGCAGCGTATCTGGAAAATATTTTCTACCATTCGAAAACACACACACACACACACACACACACACACACACACACACTCTTGGAAAGGAAAAAAAAACACAACAGAAATTGTGCATAATACAGAGTGGCTTCACTTGTGGTTTTTTCCATTACTTCCTCAGTTCATTTTTCTGCTGCCAATTTTAGAAGGCCATAAGTCATAGTTGTTGTTAAACTTTGTCAGTTAAAATGTAACTCTAAGAACAAGTCATATGATACATTGGAGCCAAATGGCCTTTTGGAGAGTGTGGTGGTAGGATGCAGCCCCCGCGAGCCGGTCCTGGCATCTCAGGTCTTCTCTGCTGTGTTGTGCTCCGTCATACCCACAAGGCAGCAGAGTAACTTCTGCCTCGGCCCCAGAGGGCCACCTGTAAGAGGGAAGGAGGCTTTTCTACAGTTACTTTGTGTGACCCGGGAACAGAGTGGTCACATTGAAGGGTGATTTCCTTACCAGTTCCTCACTTTTCTTTCCCCTAGAAATGGCTGGATCCATTTTCTCCTAAACTTCAACCCAGCAGAATCAGAAAGTTAGAGGCAAAGGAGATGAATTGGCCATTGGAGGCTGGGACTGCCCAGTGCCCCCTCCCATCTCCTTGGAGGAGCTGCAGACCCCGGGGTGGTGACAGTCCGGTGGGTGCCTCTGTGCCACACAGAGGTGGGTTGCACTGGGGTTTCCCCACCTGGCATCACCGGTAGGCTGGGAGCCTTCAAGGGCCGGGCCCTGTGTTTCCCCAGAAGTCCTAGTTTGAAGGCAAAGCCAGGGATGCAAACAGCGCTTACAGATGCTTGTGTGTAGAACCAGGATGAAAGACACAGCAGCGGATCAGCCTTCAGAGGTTCCCTGCCTCACGCGGTGCCCATGTTTTACATGTCCTTCTGTCCCTTTTTCTTTTCCTCTGTCAGTCTCACTGTCGCTGAATCGGCCTTGGCGTCTCGGAGGAGAGCAGGGGAAGCCGGGCTGCAGAGCGGGGAGGCTTTCTCTGTGGCCAGGCCCCGAAACTTTGAGCTTGCGGGTCATCTTCGTGGGGCTCAACCGGCACTGGGACCATTGCTCTGAAAGCCAGATCATTGCTTTAATCCATGAGCCCATCAAGGACTTTACAGGCAGGACTGACGGCTCTGATTCCAGGCTCTGCCCCTGAATTGCCAGGATGCCTTTAGGATAAAGCGCGGCTCTTCCGGGTCCTGAGTGTCCATCCGTCCCAAGGGTGTTGGCTTCCATCTGCCGCCCGGGGGTGCATGCCCTGCCCACGCTGCACAGAACCTTGACAGGAAGGGCAGAGCTGCCCCAGGCCCAGCAGCCGGACCCCCTGGCCGTGGAGGCTCACTGTGGGCTGGCTGCTGCCGCTGGTTTCAAAATGAACCCAGCTGTGTCACAGCTGTCACGCTCGGAGCTGCCATGCGTCTCTCCTGGGCCGTCTCTCCTCCTTTCAGGCGGGAGTTTTTGGTTCATTCATTCATTCCTTCACTCATCCGACAGATACACACGGCAGGGCTGCTGTGCTCGCGGCCCTGTGCTGGTCCCACACTCGCCTGTGAGAAGGCGCGTCCTTGTCCTCGTGGAGTTTTTATCCTAGTGGGGCAGATAGACAGACGCAGGCCAGCTCACCCCGTGGTGCCATTTGCACACGATGCCAGCTACAGCCCTGAAGGAAAGGGACAGAGGGCTCAGAGAGCGGCCCCGGAAAGATGGCTTAGTCTGGGGCAGAGGGTGGGACGCCGTGGGATCCGCTGTGTACCCGCTGCGTTCCTCCCCTGTGGAACGGGCACAGTACCGCTGCTCACGGGGTAAAACAGCATGTGTGAAAAGCACCCCGACAAGTGTTGGCTGCCCCCATAACTCCCTCCCGGGTCCCTAATTTATCAGTCACTGGGTCCATTTTCTGCCTCCTCCTTCAGATAAACTCAGTTAATCTTCCAACCTTGCCTGGACAAACAGGGAGACCCATCCCAAGAACAGCTTGCCTTAATGACATCTCTGGGGACCTGCCCCCCCAGGTCCTTCCACACCCCCTGTCGCTGAATCTAGTTTCCCCGCCGATGGCCCGTAAAGAGCATGGGTGGGGACCAAGTTCCACTCTGCACCTCAGGTGTGCTGCCGCCTGGAGCCACCTTGCCTTCTGGTCCCGGCTTCTCAATGCTCTGTCTACGCAGAAATATTTAAAAGACTCAGGAAATGGACTCACATTTTTTTCTTTTGTCCTCCCCCTCCTTTTCCAAAACAGTGCAGCCTTCCTGGAAGAAAGCAAACAAAACAAGTGTGACTATTTTAAAAATTATTGGAAAGCCCGTTTTGAACGCTATGGCTTTGAACGGCTCCCCTGGGCGGATGTGTCGCCTTGGGTTCCCTTTGCCCTCACTCCACGGTGTATATGTAGTGAGAAGGTGGGGCAGCCGAGCGCCTTAAAGGAGGAGTAGCTGATGGGGCCCGAGGAACACCCCTGCCCCAAACGACCGTGTGCGCCTCACACACACGCGCGGACGCGGAGGGAAGAGCACACGTGTGTGTGGCCCGCGTCCGCTGGTCGGACAGCCCAGTGCTCTGACCGCCTCCATAGTGTGGACGGCTTCTGCCAGGCATGGGGGTGACTATCTTGGGTGTCTAGGTGTTCACAGTGTTGTTAGAAATAACATCGTGGGCTGTGTGGGGATTGAAGTTGACGTCTTTTCATTTCGGCCATCTGGGCAGAATGCTTTCCCTTTGATGAGGAAAAAAGTCTTTCCTGTGTTTCAGCTGGAACGCTGCCTCCCAGTTGAGGTGACAGCAGACGGTTGCATGGCCCTGTCTCTGCAGGAAGAGGAGGCCCAGCCAGGCTGTCAGGCTCTCAGGCGGAGAGAAGGCCTTTCAGCTGCTCAGGTGCCCGCTTGAGGGGCCCCGGGGCGAGGAGAGCCATCTCGCCGTGTTCGGCGGTGTAGCTGGCTCAGCTCAGGTTTTCCGTTGTCAGGCGGTGACAGCCACGTGTTACAGACACCCTTGGGAGACATGGCTCCGCTTTCATAACACCGAAGGGTTTTTTTTCTGACTCATCTTCAGAAGATCTCCCTCCCTGCCGCCCCCCTCATTTGAAAATAAATATAATTAGTAACAGGCAGACATACTGTATATAGCCAGCCCTTCCTATCCGGGAGAGTTATAATTAAATGTACATGCTGTCTGTTGTTCACCGTCTGCTAAATGCTTTGCCACCCGCTTTAGGGAAGCAGCAGCCCCTGGGTGGAAGCTGCAGGGAGAGAGATCTGGGGGCGCTGAGTCCAACGTCCAGTCAGAAGTGAAGGCCAGACTGTTGGCTGAACGGCAGGTGTGTTCCTTGTCCCCTCATACTGCACACCCCTTGGCCTTTCTCCATCATCAACCTCAAGCTGCTCCGGGAAATGCCTGGTCAGTGCTGGGGGTCGTCCCCTCCCGGGACGGGGGGGCAGAGAGATGGTTGCCAAGTATGGTCGTCATAGCAACACGGTGGCTGCGGCATCTGCAGCTGATGAGGGGCACCTGAGTGCCTGCAGGTTGAGATCCGTCCTCCCCAGGCCAGGGGCCAAGACCGAGTTCCTCTGTTCCCGGCTCCTGGCCTGAGAGGCTGGCACCGAGGCCTCAGCCCCACCCCACGTGGCCAGAGCTCGGGCAGGTTATCCCCAGGTAACCCTTGGCTCTCCTTCCTGACAACAGGGCAAGCTGGGCACTCGGTGGCCAATGTCCAGGCCCACGGAGAGCTCATATTCTGCTGAAATCAGTGGGTCAGGCGGCCCCAGGAATGCACACGCACCTCGTGGGCTTATTCTGGGACTACAGCGTGGCCAGTAGGCTTGGTGGCACAGGAGAGGCTGCGCGCCTCCCATCCCTCAGGCAGGCAAGGCGGTGACCGGATGATGAGTTGGAGGGCCCCGGGCCTGGACAGAATTCAGCAGCGTCATCTGAACCACAGGCACCTTTACCCAAGTTGCTCAGAGTGTTTTCCAAGCAAACAGTAGTTTCACAACACCGTGAGAAGTAGGTGGGGTGACAAAGCATTCTTTGTCCCTGTCTTACAGATGGGGAAATGGCAAGGCTTGCCTAGCCGGGTGGTGAGGCCAAGAAGGGGAGAAGGGTGCTCTCCTCCCTAGGGCTCTGGGGCGTGGGCGGCCTGACTCTGGGGCTGGAGTCCAACTCCTGGAGGGAGGGGGCCGCCCTGCAGAGAAGGAGGCCGGGGGAGGGGGAGGGGGCTCAGGGCTTCTCTTCAGCACTGACGGGCCTTGGCGGCCACCCCGGTTACTCGGTCGCAGCCCTGTGGTCTGAGGTGTTGACACTGGCCGTTGGTGACCCCAGGAAGTGTCAGTGTGCTGTACCAAGCCCAGTCTGCTCGAAGTTACTGGGCTCTCAGAGGTGGTGATTAAGTACTTTTTGAGCAGCCCGTGCTGGCCCAGGAATGGCTCCAGGTACCAGGGATACGGTGGTGAATGAGGTAGGCATGGCCCCTGGCTTATGGGGCTCACAGGAGACAGATAATCAACACATCAAATGAAAAGGAAAATAAAAATGCATGATGTAACAGAGATGGGCTGGAGGACCGACTTTAGATAGGGGAGCAAAGCAGTCTCCATGAGCTAATCCCAAATGACGGTGAAGAGCCAGACCTGGGACGAGCATTCCAGAGGGAGGGGGCAGCCAGGCAGAGGCCCCGACAGGGAAATGAGGGTGGCCTGTTCACAGGTTAGGGAGAAAGACCCTGCAAGAGGCGAAGCTGGGAGTAAGCAGGTCGTTGGCCAGGGGACCGGGCAAGGGGAAGGAGTATGTGAGCCCGGGTTTCTTGGAGAGGCAGTACTGACATACGTATATATATATATTTTTTGCGGGGTGGGCCACAGTGCACGTGGCATGTAGGATCTTAGTTCCCCGACCAGGGATCGAACACGGGCCCCCTGCGGTGGAAGCACGGAATCTTAACCACTGGACCACCAGGGAAGTCCCTCACACCCCGTATTTTTCAAGGAGGATCAGATTCCTACTTTCTGATGTGGGGGAGGTCTCTCCTACTGCTGGGGAAGGAGACTAGCCAAGACGGGTGTGTGTGATATGGTGAACAGCCTTCTGCAGACGCAGCCTGCTTGTCCCTTCCTGCCCAGCCCACCTCTCTTCACAGCCACATCCTTGGTCATCTGTCCTGGGGCATCATAATTCGGCTGATGTTATTTTATTACCTGTGGGTGAGGAAGGACCCGAGTCTTGCCTCTCTTTTGGTTGATAAAATGGAATGGTGAAAGTTTAGCAATTTCTTCTAAGAAGAGGCATTTGAAGAACATGGACCCATGTGAGCAGCAAGGGTCATTGACCAGGAGGGCAGGATTCTTTGTGCAACTTCAAAGCGTGTAGCTTCGAAGAACTTGTTCATTCTTCTCTCACAGTATAAATTGTAAGCTACAAAAAGACTTGTTTCAGAGAGAACAGCCAAAGGCCCTATTGGGCCCCAATACTGTATCTCATTGCAGGGTCAACTCATAGCCAGTAGCGCCATGGAAGTTCCAATTCTGGGTCTGCAAGGAATTATTTTGGAGCAAAGAATATATTATGATGTTTACATCTATGGGGATCTCCTGACATCTTATAATGCTCTACAATGTGGCATGTGTTTATATTTTGGATTTTACCCCGGAAATTTACTTGCTGATAATACTGAAAACATTGAAGTGGATTCAGGGATATCAGTTCTCATATCCCAAGAGCTCCTTGGGTAAAAACTCAAAAGTTCACCCATTAGGATCAATTTTTCAACCGGACAGAAGGACTGTCACGGGTGTGGTGCTTTCAAACTAACAAAGTGCTTTCAAGGCCATTTTCTCACTCGATTCTTCCCACAACTCACATGCGGATACAGATGCAGCAGCTCAGAGAGGTTGAGTTATTTGTCTAAAGTCACACAGCAAAGGGAGAGCTGGGAATCAGCCCCAGTCCTCCGGCCTCTACCTCCCCAAGGCCCTGCCATTGCACCTTTTGTGGCAGCGGGCCAGGGCGGTTCTGGCACCTGGGCCGATCGTGTGACAGTGAGTTTGGTAAGCCCAGACTGGGAGGTGTTTGAAATTCCCTGAGCTGGCCCTGGGGAACTAGTTCTTCCTTCCAGAGGGCTGTGTTGCAACGTGACCAAGAAGGTTGAGACTGAAGGCCATTATTTCACCCACGTGAGTCAAGGTCACTCATCACCTCAGGAAGCACGTGGACCTGCAATGTTCAGGAGGGAGATGCCCTGCTCCCAAGCAAAGGTACGGTGTGGCCTGGCACCTTTCCACGTGGTGGGGAGGAGGGGAGCTTCCAGAAGGGAGTGTGTGCAAGGCAGCCAGGCCCAGGAGCCCAGAGCCCCGAGGACCCTGGCCGTACCTGAACCAGCCCCTCTTCCGAGACAGGGACCAAATACTAAGTGGGGTTCACACCCAAGAGCTGGGGCAGGGGTGCCAGTTTCAGGAGCTGGCTGACTGCCACCATTGGCTGAGGTCTTTTGGATCCTGTGATGGATGTGACTGGAGGGTTACCTGGGGAAATCAGACCAACTGTGAGCTACCGGAGTGTCCTCGCAGGGATGACCTCTCTTCCCAGTTGAGCAGGCTGTGCTTGCTTTCCTTTTGTGAGGAAGTCCACAGCGTGCCACCTGTGCTGGTGTCCATGAAAGCCCTGTGCCTCGGGGGTTGGGGACAGAGGCCCGTACACTGTCGCAAATGTTCCGGGCAGTGGGCGTCTGTATCTTTTTTTGGCCAAGGGATCTTAGTTCCCCAACCAGGAATCTAAACCACGCCCCCTGCCGTGGAAACTCGGAGTCCTAACCACTGGACCACCAGGGCAGTCCTGGGCGCCTGTATTTGATGAGCTGGGACAGTGCCAGGGCCTTCTGCCTCACGCCTGTGACCTGGCCCTCCGTCATGGCTTCTTTTGGGCTCTCCTGCTCAGGGACCAGAGCTGAAATATCCTTGCAGGTCATCACTCAGGCCTCGGCTCGGTGTCCCTTCTTCAGAGAGGCTTCCCTGATATTAATACCCATGCCCCCAACAATCTTGATGCTCTCCATGGCACTTACCACCACCGGAACCTGGCTTCTTTGTTTGTTTGCTTCTAACATCTGACCAGAAGGTGAGCTCCATCAGGGATGGGACTGTGCCTGGTTTACCTCCCATCACATCCCTGATACCTGGCAAAGCCTGGCACTGGCAACGTACGGTACCTATCCCCCTGAATGAATGAATGAATGCAACCAGGTCTCTGACACAGGTCGGTGGGCGGGGGCGGGGTGGGTTCATACGAGCAGGCGCCCAGCAAGCGCCCTCGAGGATGCTCTGGGCACCAGCACCGGGCAACCTGTGCTCTCCTGGACCCCTGCAAGGCTGCCCCTGAAGCTGAGCTGGAGGCGCCTCCCAAGGGCACGGCCACTCCCTGATGGATGAGTGGATTGTGCAGAGGAGTAAACAGGGACTGGCCAGAGGTCAGGGGTCATTCCGCCTCAGAAACTGCATGTGTCAAAGAATCAAGGCGCCCAGGAAATGTGATTTTCGTTGATGTAAACCTCCCGCGATGGACCACACCTGCTTCTCAGCCGAGGGACGTGGGAAGGAGAAAGACACGGTGCTGGAGGAGCTGGTCATGGTAGAAGCATGCCCTTCCTCTGACTCAGAGCGGGTGCCCTGCTATTGCCTCAGGACTTTGGGGACGTCGGTCCAGGCCTCCTTGCCCTTCCCCGTCGGCACTCGGCAAATCACGTGTTCCGACAAGTACCTGCTTTGGGGATGGGACAGCCTCTCTTTTGCCCAAAACTTTCCTTTGAACTCAAGATGTACAAAAAAACCTTTCCAAGAGGAAAATAATGCGATCAGGAAGAGGAGACTGTCTCATTTGGACACCCAAGTCCTCAGCTTTGCCCGGAGGGCTTCTGTCATCTGCTCCTCTGGTGCCCGCATCACACCCAGCCTTTGGGCTCCCAGCCTGGTGCAGCATCCAGGGCCTCCTCCTTCCCAGGAGCCAAGCACAATTCCCGAATCTTCTTCCTTTCCTCTCCCTGCCCCCAGTTATCCTGCTAAGAGGATGTGGCAGTTGAACAGTGAGCTTCTGGAGCCAGAAGGCTGCCTGAAGACCCTGACTTGATCCCCCAAACTCTCGAGGCAGAGAACGCAGGGCTCCTGAGAAGCACAGCCAGAGAGTGACTCGCTGAAGCGCTTGGATTCGCCTGGTGCCAGGGGACACGCTCAGCCCCTTGCCTTCAAGTCCTTTCTCTTGCCCGAGTGCTGCTGGTGGGGCGGTATGAGCTCCTCTTCTCAGGCAGTGGGCGGGGCTACCTTGCTCCACTCTGGACCACATCCCTTATCTCTCACAGCGCCCCTGTGTGGCAGATGCTGTAATTGCCTTGCAATTTGTCCTGCAGGGTGACCCCAGGGTGGTGGGACCTGCGTCTGTATAGCGCCTGCTCCATGCTCTGCAGAGGCGGGTGTTTGATGGATGGGGCCCAAATGTGGACCCGACACCCCCTCCTGTCCTCAGCAAGTGATGGTTTAAAAGCCCGTAGCCATGGAGATCCACTTTGGATTCAACCTACATACCAAGGCTTTTGTAAGTCTCCCCTTGGTCAAATGAGCAGTTTGATGCCTTGGTTCTTTAAAATACTGGAAATGTTTATTTCGCCTTGCTGCTTGTTCTTTCAAGCTTGAGATTTCTCTGCACATCAAAGTCTTCGAAATGCCCTCAAATTTGTCTCCAAAGGCATTTTTACTTTGCTCTGCGCGATGGGAGATGCTTCTCCTTTGGGAGGTTGAAGCTTGTGTTCTGCTCTCGAGTTTGGTGATGTTTGGAAGAACAGATACCCAGACAGAGAGCCTTTTTCTCAGATGAGCAGAAATTTATGTTATATTTTCATGGATTTTGGTTAGTCTAAGTAGGGGTAGCAGAAGTCTACATGGTGTTCGATATGCAGGGGTTTTAAAACCCACTGGAATCTATTGTCTTTATGGTTTTAAGGAATCTTAGTAAAATAATTCAGTGTTGCCAGATCCAAGAGGAGTTTTACCCTATGGCATTTGGTGTATCATGAATGTATGTGCATACGCTGTGGAGAGGTATGAGCATATTATACTTAGAATTAGTTTATCTTTCTAAAGATTCTCTTACCTGGTCACTTTAAAGTGTAACCTAATTACCTAGATAACTTTTTCATTAAGCCCATTTTTTATAAAGAAAAACAACATATAGTTCTCGATTTCTTGTCACCCTTTGTTTCAACTTACCAAGTGATGTCTGCCCTCATGCATCTGTCTCTTGTTCTTTCCAGGAACTGACAACAAGCTGCCCTTTCCAATTCCTGGCCGCCCATCTGCATGTATGCCTGCATCCTGGCCTCAAGGCCACCCCTCATTCCCTCCGGCTCTCTCGTGTCCCAGGGAAGTCAATTCCCTGGCCCTGCAGGACTTTGATTTTCCTTCCCTTCACCCTTAGCTGCACTAACTCAGGACTCGTCTACACTCTTGTTTTCACTTTCTCACAACTCGCCTACCAGCCCACGGAAAACACGCTTGCTAAGGTCACTCGTCTGTGCTCTCTTCCACACTCACATTTCCAGGTGCAAGAGGGGCACCTGGACAGGACGGTCCCACGGACATCTCAAATCCAAGATGGCCAGGAATGAACGCACCATCTTCCTCTCTAAGTCTGCTTATCTCCCGGTATTTCCCACGTCAGTCAGGGATGCTACAACTCATCCAGGTGCGCAAGTCAGGAAACCTGGACATCATCCTCGACTCTGCCGCACCTCCCCTGTTCTAGTCTATTGGTTGAGTTTACTTTCTAACTCTTGTCACCTGAGTCAGTCCTCCCTTCAGCAGCTTGGCAGCCCCACCTGGGTCCACATCTCTTTTGCCTGGACTATGGCAATAGCTGATCTATTAGTCTCTTTGCTTCTCCTTTGAAGAGTGACCATTGGCAGTGGGAATCTGACCATGAGCTCCTGTTTCTTTTCTCCCATTATAGTTTCTTACAGGATATTGAATACAGTTCCCTGTGCTATACAATAGGACCTTGTTGTTTATGCATCCTGTATATAGCAGTTTGCATCTGCTAATCCCAAACTCCCAATCCAACCCTCCCCTACCCCGCCTCCTCCCTGGTAACCACAAGTCTGTTCTTTATGTCTGTGAGTCTGTTTCTGTTGCATGGCTATATTCATTTGTGCCATATTTTAGATTCCACATATAAGTAATATCATGGTATTTGTCTTTCTCTTTCTGACTTACTTTGCTTAGTATCATAATCTCTAGGTCTCTCCATGTTGCTGCAAGTGGCAGTATTTCATCCTTTTTTATGGCTGAGTAACATTCCATTGTACATATGTACCACATCTTCTTTATGCACTCCTGTTGAAATGCTTCCATGACTGCTGATTAGTTGTGGGTCACATCCAAGCTCTTAGCCCAGCATGCAAAGCTGGTGCCATGACCTGGACCCTGTTCATATCTCTGGCCTCATTTCCTGTCACTCTGGGATCTAGAAGTACTGAGCAACTTGTGTTCTCCATTATCTGCGTGCTGGTCATGCCCATGGCCTTGATAGGTATGGTTGCCCTTGCCAGGGATAACTCCCAATTTCTCAACTGCCTGGCAAACTCTTATTCATCCTGCAAAATCCTCACTCATTGTCACCACGGCTTCCTCCAAAGACAGCTTCCTCCCTAAGGCAGAATCAGTCACACTCCTCTGAACTGCACAGAGACCTCTCTCATTTTCCCCTTGACTCTATTGTCATTATCTCATTTCTTGCTGCTCTCATCTCTGGGACTGTAACCATCCTGAGGGCAGGAACTGTTTCTGTACAACCCAGTTTCTAGCATGACGTATAGCATGTAGATTCTCAGTAAACGTGTTGAATTGAGACCTCAAATATTCTAGGAAATTACAAAGAAAAATCCTTGGTCCTGGTCCTGAGGCCTCTTTACGGCTAATAATATTCAAAGAGAAACACCTTGCAGGGCCCCAAGAGACATTACAGAGCTCTTCTCCCCCTTTCTGGGGTGGTTGACTGCTCTCACATTTCCTTTTTCGGTCAGAAGACCTGAGCTTGATTTGGCTTTGTCATTTTCTGACTCTGAACCTGTCTGAGCTTCACTTTGCTGAAGGAGACAAGGATTTGATAGCATAACGCAGCCAAGAGCCTTCTGTGAACCTCGGGGGCCGCTGCAGAGTTCTCTTCCTGCCATCAGCACCTGGGCCCATATCTTAGCTGGGAGCACAGGGGTATTGTGTGCCCCTGGCCTGTGGGCAGGGCTGTTTATAAAGGCCGATGCACTGGCCAGGATGTGGCTTCAGCTGGCAATGGTTAAGGACATTAGCAGCTGTGTTTCTTTATGGGGGCAATGGCTGAGGAAGGTAACAGTGCTGTTTTGGGTCATCTAAGATTAGACAGTATGATGGAGCTGCCAAGTGGAGGCTGTGGAGTTTACTCTGTTTTGACTCAGTGCATTTGTCAGCAACTCCTGGGTGAGAGTGGAAGGTGGGGCTTGGGTGGGAGTGGGGGTTGGAGGATGGGTGGGAGGTAGGGATTGGGTGAGGCCCCTGTAGGCAGGCAGGTCTCCTTTCCGTGCTGCTGCAGGTGCAGGCGGGCGTCACACATGTGCAGAAGACCAGTCACCGGTCACGGCCGTCAGCCATGACCCAAGCCCACCCTGAGATGGCATGGCGCCTAGGTGTGCAGCTCCGATTGTACCTGGGCAGCATTTGAAGGACATGCCCATCAGTGAGGGGACTTGGGCCCAGCTGTTGGCCTCCATAGTACCTGTCAGGGCTGGCGGGCGGTCCTGAGTAACACCTGGATGGACTTGATCGTGATCTTGATCAGTGTGTGTAATCCTGGCACTAGCCACCAGGTCGGCCATTGCTACACTTCCTTAGTCCTCCGTATTCCTCCCACCCCCACCCCCAGGAAGAGCCCTAGAAACTAGTCATACAAGATGCCATGTGTTTCGTGCCAGATTCCTCGGCAGATACTTGCCTCTTGCATGTTAGGCAAACACAGGCAGCAGCCCCCTTCTTGCCCCTCACCCTCACCTAGTGGGGTTTCTCTGATGGCCACAGCCTTCCTCCCTGACTGGCTCGCTCTCTACGAACTAGACTGCTTTTCTGTCCATCCCTACACACCTTCACCCGCTCACTCCTGCCCCAGTGCTACTGAGCACCCACTAAGCCAGCTGCCCTCCTCAGCCCAGGTAGAGAAGCAGGACGGGCTGAGCCCTGCCCTCCAGAGCTTGTGAGAACCAGCCACAGGGAGTGAGCTAAGCGCCCTGAGAACAGCTCCTGGGGCCCGTGGTTATCAAGACAGGGTTGCTCAGCGCCTTTCAGGGAGAAAATGCAGCAGCATCTATAAATATGAGATACTTGTTATACTTAGGAACATACTTAGCACCATCGAGAACCTTCCAGGGCAGGTGCTATCTTGATGTGAAACTCTTGGTGCCCTTAGGTGCCTCATCACCTAACGACAGTCCACACATACGAATGCAAACATATTCGTTTTTTTGGTTGAAACGTGGCTCAGTGAAAGATTTTTGTAGATGAGCTGCGTGTACAAGCAGAACTTTCTTTCGAAACCCTCTTTGGGCAGCCGTGTGACCCAGGAATCCCAGGATAAAGGTGAAATGCAGAATGGGAACCTACTCCAGGTGCATCTCTCACAGTGCACCTCACCTTTGCATATCAATGTATGGATTACAGACGCTTCCTTTTCTCAGAACTAGTCGGTGCCCTGTTACACACACAGGTGGACAAACAACCGGTGAGCTTTTGAATTCCCTGCATTATGAGAGCAGAGGACTCAGGCCTTCAGAACCCCAGAGGCCAGTCCCATGTAGCGATTTCTTTATGCTTTCCCTGAACGCATGTGATTCTGTTTGGTAACTGGCCCTGCCTTCAGAAGTGGGGCCTGGTCTGTACTAGCCAGCCAAATTTTGAAATTCTGCTGGGAGCCAGTCATTATAAAAAGCCTGGAACTTGGAGAGGAAGAAAGGTGGCTTTGATGGTTATTGATGAGCTCACCAGGTATGGATGGAACTTTCAAACAGGCCAAAGGAAATACCAGGCCAAATTGAGCTTAGGGCCTCACACACTGTTGCTGCCACGAGGAGCAGGTGGGAAAGCTCCAGGAGTATCAGATGTGTCAAGCACAGGTGAGTAGGTAACCGGGTCTCCGCAGGGGCCCCCAGGCGGCAGGGGCACTTTGTGTGGTTCGTCGAGGGAAGTGGTGTCGTGGGTCAAAGCTGCATCCCTCTTACCTGTAAGCAGTGGGGCTCATAGGTTAACCCAAGCCTGTTCCTGCAGGATTGACGTTGCCTGGTTCCAGTAGATGGAAGTTGATGCAAATCACTGCCATTTCCTCTGCAGCAATAATTAACCCGCAGGAACCTTGCAGGAGTAGGTAGTTTCAGGAGAATGGTGTGGAGATGTTGGAGGGAGATTAGCGTTTTTCAGCTCTCACAGTGGTTTGTGCTACATTTCCGTGTGTGTGCGCGCGGTTCCAACTCATTACCATAAAAGAACCTCATAAATTAAATCGCTAGGCAGGGAAAATCGACTCTGTTTACACAGAAGACCTGGGATGCTAGTCTGTTTTGAGGAACTGTGGGAGGCTTGGTCCCCACCTGGGTGTCCTCAGTTTCCGGATCTGTTAGGGGAGAGCTTTGGCCTCACTGACCTCTAGAATTTGTCCAGCCAAGGGACCTACGATCGTATTCACTTTAATGAATCAGAGGCCTGTCCGGAGCCTGAGGAAGCATCTAGCCCATCTGCCTGAGCTGCAGCAAACGGATGACCTGTGACCTTCATTTCCAATTGCTTGGAGGACAGCACTGCTTCCTCAGGCCCTGTTCACGTGAGCAAGCTGCCCCATGATTACAGGTGGTGGGATTGTTTTGGGGGGATTGTGTGGCCCAGTGAACTGATTACTTGCAGAGAGTGGACCCTCAGTTTTGGTCACTTTGATCACAGCACTTAGCACAAGGTACTCGAGACCCAAGAACCATTTGTGGAAAGAGGGAGGAAAGAACAGAGGGAAGAAAACTTCCCCAGAAATCCTGCCGCCTTCAGCTCAAGTCACGTTCTCTGTAGCTTACTCTTATTTCCATCAAGCATTTAGACACATCTTTAATTGGTGCTTAACACTTCTCAAGAATTTCAATGAGAGAAACCAAGTCCGTTATCCGCATTTCATTGATCAGGCCGTGCAGGCACAGAACAGGGACGGCTGGTCTCCCATGGCAGTGGTGTCTGGATGAGAGCTTGGTTCACCCACGTGCCCTTCCCCTTCCTGGAGGGTGTGCTTGGAAGGGGTCAGTTAGGCCAATCCTGAGTGCCCAGAGTCCCTGGTCAGGCTTCTAGAAATCTAGCACTGGTTCTGGTTTCCAGAACGATAAAGTTTGCATTTCCTTTTGGGGGTCCTCTTAGTGTGAGTGTGGTGAGCATACATCAAAGTGCCTAAAAACACAAAGACAGATGCCAGGCATAATTATTATCTTTTAGCTACTTTGAAGTTGAGTTTCATAGGAAAAGAGTATTAAGTTATTTCGTTTGCATTTAAGCCTATGTTTAACCATGGAATGAAAGGCTGGCTTCCCTTTACAGGGATTTCAAGTCGTAGAGGTCAGCTGGTGCTATGGACTGCATGTATGTGTCCTCCAAAATTCATATATTGAAACCTAACCCCCACAATGTGAGGGTAGTAGGAGGTGCGGCCTTTGGGAAGTGATCAGGCCAAGAGGGTGGAGCCCCTGTGAATGATATTAGTGCCCTTATAAAAGAGACCCCAGAAGCTCCCTCATCCCTTCTCACTCTGTGAACTTGGAAGCGGGCCCTTACCAGACACTGAACCTGCTGGTGCCTTGATCTTGGACTTCCAGCCTCTAGTACTGTGAGAAATAAATGTTTGTTGTTAATAAACCACAGAGTTTATGGTGCTTTTGTTATAGTAGCATGAATAGACTATGACACACCCCTAGGAAACTGATACAGTATTCCCAAGGGATGTAGTTTAAACAGTTGCTCACAGAGACCTTTAATGTGTGTGTGGGGGGGGGTGTATCAGATAAGTGTATGGCAATGGCATCTCTGTGTTTAAGTGAAGACATCCTTTGTCATCCTCTAAGCAGTCTGAGGAAGGAATCAGATAGAGAACTTCAAGCTCCTGGTTCTATTTTGTGCCTCAGAATGCTTGAAGGCCTTCCCAGCTGTTCTGTATTTGGGTTTGGCTTTCAGGCCTGAACATGGAGGTGCAGAGGGTGACTGGAGCTAGTCCTGGGTTTCTTTGAGCCTCTCAAAAAACATTCTGAGTGCATAAGAAACCATCTCTGTACTACCTGCAAGCGTAGCCATGCTGCTGAAGAACAGTGGCAAACCATGAATTGAGAAGGAGGATTCTGAGCTCAAAATTACACCCCCCCCACCAGCATATACAGTTAACTAATATTTGACAAGAAAGCCAAGAACACCCAATGGAGAAAGGATAGTCTCTTCCACAATGATGTTGAGAAAACTGGATAAACACATGTAGAAAAATGAAATCGGACCCCTGTCTTATACCACTTACAAAAGTTTACTCAAAATGGATCACAGAGACTTAAATGTAACCTGATACTATAAAGCTCCTAAAAGAAAACGTAGAGAAGAAGCTCTTTGAACTTGGCATTGGCAGTGATGTTTTTGGATATGACACCAAAGCACAAAAAACAAGAGCAAAAATCAACAAGTGGGACTACATCAAACTTAAAAGCATCTGCACAGCAAAAGAAAAAATCAACAAAATGGAAAGGCAACATATAGAATGGGAGAAACATTTGCAAACCCTGTACCTGATAAGAGGTTAATATCCAAAATAACAAAAACTCCCAAACAATTCGATTAAAAATGGGCAGAGGAACTAAATAGACAGTTTTCCAAAGAAGGCATCCAAATGGCCAACACGTACCCGAAAAGATGCTCAACATCACTAATCATTGGGGAAATGCAAATCAAAACCACAGTGAGCTATCGCCTCACACTGTTAGAATGGCTTTCATAAAGAAGACAAGAGATAACAAGCGTTAATGAGGGTGTGGAGAAAAGGGAACCCCTGTGCACTGTTGGTGGGGATGTAAGTTGCTTTAGCCACAATGGAAAACAATATAGAAGTTCCTCAAAAAGTTAAAAAATAGAACTACCATATGACCCAGAAAATTCATTTCTGGGTATATACCCAAGGAAAATGAAATGAAAACAGGATATTGAAGAGAGATGTGCACTGCCATGGGTATTGCAGCATTATTCGCAATAGTTAAGATACGGAAACAACCTAAGTGTCCACCAACAGATGAATGGGTAAGAAGATGTGGTGTATATATACAAAATGGAATATTATTCAGCTATGAGAAAGAAGGACATCCTGCCATTTGGGACAACATGGATGGACCTTGAGGACATTAGGCTGAGTGAGTCAGACAGAGAGAAACAAATATTATGTATCACTTATATGTGGCATCTTAAAAAAACCAAATGCATACAAATAGTAAAACGGTGGTTTCCAGGGGTTGGGGTGTGGGAAATTGGAGAGTTATTTAAGGGTACAAACTTGCAACTAGCAGATAAATGAGTTCTGGAGATCTAACGCACAGTATAGTGAATATAGACTGAAATATCGGGTGTATTATATTCATCAAAATTGCTAAGAGACTAGATCTTAATTAATCCCACTACAAAAAAGCAATGATAATTATGGGACAAGACAGAAGTGCTAACTATCCGTACAGTGACCATGATGTTACAATATATAAACGTCTCAAGTCAACATATTGTACACCTTTTGTATCAATCTTTTTCAGATTCAGCACATAAGCCAGGGTTCGTGATATTTGTCTTTCTCTATCTGATTTACTTAGAATGATAATCTAAAATGATAATCTCCAGGTCCATCCATGTTGCTGCAAATGGCATTAAAAAATGTTACAAATGAACTTATTTACAAGACACAAACAGACTCACAGATTTAGAGAATGAATTTGCAGTTACCAGAGGGGAAGGGTCTGGGGGAAGGATAGACTGGGAGTTAGGGATTGACATGTACACACTGCTATATTTAAAATAGAAAACCAACAAGGACCCACTGTAAAAACAAAACAAAACAAAACATGTTGTACACCTTAAACGTACAGTGTTATATTTCAAATATATTTCAAACAAACAAACAAATAAATGGAGGCTTGACTTCCAGCCTTGAAAGTGTAGGAAGCCAGGGTCTCATTCTCCCCCTGAACTGTGATCCTGGTGGTTCACCAGGAGCTCAGCTCCCTGGCTGTTCCCCCAGAGATGTCACCTGCCATGGTGGGCTTCTCATATTGCCCTGCCTCAGCCTTCTGGGACCCTCAGTAGACAGGTCTTGGCTTGGTGACAGGAGCAGTAGGCAGACAATCATTCTGAGGTGGAAGAATTTCATTGAACACACAACAAATGTTTGTTCTGCGTCTGCCTGGTGCCAGACACAGTGTGATAATGCTTTTACATCTATTCCATTTCATCCTTTTAACAGTCCTGTGGGATTAGAGTTCCCTTCTCCATTTACGAGATGAGAAAACCGAGGCTCAGAGGGCCAAAGGACACACAACTGGAGAGGGGCTGAGATGGCTCCAGAATATCCATCCTTTGATGCCAAGGGTCGTTAATACAGATCAGCTGAAGTTACGGCCATGTTCAGGTCCTCAAACATGCGATCTGCTTCCCTTTCCTTTGAAATCTGCATCCTGGACTATATCCCTGTGTCCTCGAGGGTGGAGTCTGCTGCTCTGAGAGGAGTTGGGAGGGTCTGACCCTATTGGAGCCTGGGGTGGGGTTCCAGGGACAGCTGCCAGGTTTAGCAAATAAAAATGCAAGATGCTCAGTTACATTTGAATTGAATTTCAGATAAACTGAATACTTTTTAGTCTATGTCCCATGCAATATTTGGGATATACTTATGCTAAAAAAAGTACTCTGGTTATCTAAACTTCACATTGAACTGGGGATCCTGTAACTAGCTAATCCTAGTTTCAGGTGAAGCTTGTATCTGATCTAATGCTGAAGGAGGCCTCCGTCTGCGGAGGCTGGGACTGGATTCAGCATCGCTCTTTAGCTCTGCTGGTTCTCCAGAGCTCATTCTGAAGTCAGCCTCACCATCTGCAGCTGAAGTTTCAAACTGGCAACTTGGGCAGAATCTAACCAGCCATGTTTTGTTTGGCTGGCATGATGTTAATAAAAACAATTTAGTCAATTTTAAAAAATCAAGACCTCTCACATACAAATCTAAATTTCCAACATTCTTAAAAAAAAATCAGATCAGCCATGCTGAGCCATGAAGATCACATGGTGGCAGTCACCTGGAGGTAAGTGCCAGCCCCTCTCCTAGGCAGGGCTTGCGCTCGCCAGTTTGTCCTGTTCTTATGCTTCCCTGTGGTTATATCCATCCCACATACTCACTCCTACCTGTCTAGCCCCTGCAGGCATTGCGTTTTTGATTCCTGATCTATACTATACACCAGGAAGTCTCCTTCTTCTTGCAATGACAGCAGAAAACACCAAGAGTCTTCAATGCACTGGCTCCACCCCTTTCTCCCATTTTATTGCATCTCCCTCCCTGAACCCTTCCTTGATGAAGGAAGTCTCATGCACTGGTTGCCAGTTACCTCCTCTCTCCATGGCTCATGCTGTCCCTTCCCCCAAAGAATGCCAGCCTGACCCCTCAAGGCCAACCCATGGGCATGGCTTCCTTCCAGATGGCGCCAGAAAGCCCTCCCCCACCCCTGAAGCCCTCTGAAGCAAACTCAGAATCACATTGCCATTTGGCTGAATTTCTTTTTTTTTCCTCTTTCATTATGGTTTATTACAGGATACTGAATATGGTTCCCTGTTCTATACAGTAGGACCTTGTTGTTTATCCATCCTATATATAATAGTTTGCATCTGCTAATCCCAAACGCCCAGTCTTTCCCTATGCCACCCCCCATCCCCCTTGGCAACCACGAGTCTGTTCTCTATGTCTGCGAGTCTGTTTCTGTTTTGTAGGTAATGAACTTTCATAGGTAATGAACACTTGTGTCATATGTTAGATTCCACATATAAGTGATATCGTATGGTCTTTGTCTGACTTACTTCACTTGGTATGATAAGCTCTAGGTCCATCCATGTTGCTGCAAATGGCATTATGTCATTCTTTTTTCTTATGGCTGAGTAGTATTCAATTGTATATATGTACCACATCTTTTCTTTTTAACATTTTTTAACATCTTTATTGGAATATAATTGCTTTACAGTGGTGTGTTAGTTTCTGTTGTATAACAAAGTGAATCAGCTATACATACACATGTATCCCCATATCTCCTCCCTCTTGCGTCTCCCTCCCTCCCACCGTCCCTATCCCACCCCTCTAGGTGGTCACACAGCACCGAGCTGATCTCCCTGTGCTATGTGGCTGCTTCCCACTAGCTATATGTTTTACATTTGGTAGTGTATATACATCCATGCCACTCTCTCACTTCGTCCCAGCTTACCCTTCCCCCTCCCCGTGTCCTCAAGTCCATTCCCTACGTCTGCGTCTTTATTCCTGTCCTGCGCCTAGGTTCTTCAGAAGCAATTTTTTTTTTAAGATTCCATATATATGTGTTAGTGTACAGTATTTGTTTTTCTCTTTCAGACTTACTTCACCCTGTATGACAGACTCTAGGTCCTTCCACCTCACTACAAATAACTCAATTTCATTTCTTTTTATAGCGGAGTAATATTCAATTGTATATATGTGCCACATCTTTATCCATTCATCTGTTGATGGACACTTAGTTGCTTCCATGTCCTGGCTATTGTAAATAGAGCTGCAATGAACATTGTGGTACATGACTCTTTTTGAATTATGGCTTTCTCAGGGTATATGCCCAGTAGTGGGATTGCTGGGTCGTATGGTAGTTCTATTTTTAGCTTTTTAAGGAAACTCCATACTGTTCTCCATAGTGGCTGTATCAATTTACATTCCCACCAACAGTGCAAGAGGGTTCCCTTTTCTCCTCACCCTGTCCAGCATTTATTGTCTGTAGATTTTTTGATGATGGCCATTTTGACTGGTGTGAGGTGATACCTCATTGTAGTTTTGATTTGCATTTCTCTAATGATTAGTGATGTTGAGCATCCTTTCATGTGTTTGTTGGCAATCTGTATATCTTCTTTGGAGGAATGTCTATTTAGGTCTTTGGCCCATTTTTGGATTGGGTTTTTTGTTTTTTTAATATTGAGCTGCTTGTAAATTTGGAGATTAATCCTTTGTCAGTTGCTTCATTTGAAAATATTTTCTCCCATTCTGAGGGTTGTCTTTTGGTCTTGTTTATGGTTTCCTTTTCTGTGCAAAAGCTTTGAAGTTTCATTAGGTCCCATTTGTTTATTTATTTTTTTAATTTCCATTTCTCTAGGAGGTGGGTCAAAAAGGATCTTGCTGTGATTTATGTCATAGAACGTTCTGTCTATGTTTTCCTCTAAGACTCTAAGAGTTTGATAGTGTCTGGCCTTACATTTAGGTCTTTAATCCATTTTGAGTTTATTTTGTGTATGGTGTTAGGGAGTGTTCTAATTTCATTCTTTCACATGTAGCTGTCCAGTTTTTCCAGCACCAGTTATTGAAGAGGCTGTCTTTTCTCCATTGTATACTCTTGCTTCCTTTATCAGAAATAAGGTGACCATATGTGTGTGGGTTTACCTCTGGGTTTTCTATCCTGTTCCATTGATCTGTATTTCTGTTTTTGTTCCAGGACCATACTGTCTTGATTACTGTAGCTTTGTAGTATAGTCTGAAGTCAGGGAGCCTGATTCCTCCAGCTCCATTTTTCTTTCTCAATATTACTTTGGTTATTCGGGGTCTTTTGTGTTTCCATACACATTGTGAAATTTTTTGTTCTAGTTCTGTGAAAAATGCCATTGGTAGTTTGATAGGGATTGCATTGAATCCGTAGATTGCTTTGGGTAGTATAGTAATTTTCACAATGTTGATTCTTCCAGTCCAAGAACATGGTATATCTCTCCATCTATTTGTATCATCTTTAATTTCTTTCATCAGTGTTTTATAGTTTTCTGCATACAGGTCTTTTGTCTCCTTAGGTAGGTTTATTCCTAGGTATTTTATTCTTTTTGTTGCAATGGTAAATGGGAGTGTTTTCTTAATCTCACTTTCAGAATTTTCATCATTAGTGTATAGGAATGCAAGAGATTTCTGTGCATTAATTTTGTATCCTGCTACTTTACCAAATTCATTGATTAGCTCTAGTAGTTTTCTGGTAGTATCTTTAGGATTCGCTATGTGTAGTATCATGTCATCTGCAAACAGTGACAGCTTTACTTCTTCTTTTCCTATTTGGATTCCTTTTATTTCTTTATTTTCTCTGATTGCTGTGGCTAAAACTTCCAAAACTATGTTGAGTAATAGTGGTCAGAGTGGACAACCTTGTGTTGTTCCTGATGTTAGAGGAAATGGTTTCAGTTTTTCACCATGGAGAATGATGTTGGCTGTGGGTTTGTCATATATGGCCTTTATTATGTTGAGGTAAGTTCCCTCTATGCCTACTTTCTGGAGGGTGTTTATCATAAATGGGTGTTGAATTTTGTCTAAAGCTTTTTCTGCATCTATTGAGAGGATCATATGGTTTTTCTCCTTCAATTTGTTAATATGGTGTATCACATTGATTGATTTGCATATATTGAAGAATCCTTGCATTCCTGGGATAAACCTCACTTGATGATGGTGTATGATCCTTTTAATGTGCTGTTGGATTCTGTTTGCTAGTATTTTGTTGAGGATTTTTGCATCTATGTTCATCAGTGATATTGGCCTGTAATTTTCTTTCTTTGTGACATCTTTGTCTGGTTTTGGTATCAGGGTGATGGTGGCCTTGTAGAATGAGTTTGGGAGTGTTCCTCCCTCTGCTATATTTTAGAAGAGTTTGAGAAGGATAGGTGTTAGCTCTTCTCTAAATGTTTGATAGAATTCGCCTGTGAAGCCATCTGGTCCTGGGTTTTTGTTTGTTGGAAGCTTTTTAATCACAGTTTCAATTTCAGTTCTTGTGATTGGTCTGTTTATATTTCTGTTTCTTCCTGGTTCAGTCTTGGAAGGTTGTGCTTTTCTAAGAATTTGTCCATTTCTTCCAGGTTGTCCACTTTATTGGCATATAGTTGCTTGTAGTAATCTCTCATGATCCTTTATATTTCTGCAGTGTCAGTTGTTACTTCTCCTTTTTCATTTCTAATTCTGTTGATTTGGGCCTTCTTCCTTTCTCTCTCTTTTCTTGATGAGTCTGGCTCATGGTTTATCAATTTTGTTTATCTTCTCAAAGAACCAGCTTTTACTATTTATTTTTTTTTTTTTAAGATTTTTTTTCTTTTTTTTTTTTTTTGCGGTACACGGGCTTCTCACTGTTGTGGCCTCTCCCGTTGCGGAGCACAGGCTCTGGATGCGCAGGCTCCACAGCCATGGCTCATGGGCCTAGCCGCTCCATGGCATGTGGGATCTTCCCGGACCGGGGCACAAACCTGTGTCCCCTGCATCGGCAGGTGGTCTCTCAACCACTGTGCCACCAGGGAAGCCCTATTTACTTATTTAATTAATTTATTTTTGGCTGCAGTGGGTCTTCGTTGCTGCACGCGGGCTTTCTCTAGGTGTGGCAAACGGGGGCTACTCTTCGTTGCGGTGTGCGGGCTTCTCATTGCAGTGGCTTCTCTTGTTGCAGAGCACGAGCTCTAGGCCCGCGGGCTTCACTAGTTGTGGCAAGCAGGCTTCAGTGGTTGTGGCTTGCAGGCTGTAGAGCGTAGGCTCAGTAGTTGTGGCGCACGGGCTTAGTTGCTCTGCAGCATGTGAGATCTTCCCAGACTAGGGCTCAAACCTGTGTCCCCTGCATTGGCAGGCAGATTCTTAGCCACTGCACCACCAGGGAAATCCCAAAGAACCAGCTTTTAGTTTTATTGATCTTTGCTATTATTTCCTTCATTTCTTTTTCATTTATTTCTGATCTGATCTCTATGATTTTTCCCTTCTGCTAACTTCAGGGGTTTTTTGTTCTTCTTTCTCTTAATTGCCTTAGGTGTAAGGTTAGGTTCTTTATTTGAGATTTTTCTTGTTTCTTGAGGTAGGATTGTATTGCTATAAACTTCCCTCTTAGAACTGCTTTTGCTGCATCCCATAGCTGTTAGGTCGTCGTGTTTACATTGCCATTTGTTTCTAGGTATTTATTGATTTCCTCTGTGATCGCTTGGTTATGTAGTAGTGTATTGTTTAGCCTCCATGTGTTTGTATTTTTTACAGAGTTTTTCCTGTAATTGATATCTAGTATCATAGCATTGTGGTCGGAAAAGACACTTGATAGGATTTCAGTTTTCTTAAGTTTTCCAAGGTTTGATTTGTGACCCAAGGTATGATCTATCCTGGAGAATGTTCCATGAGCACTTGAGAAGAAAGTGTATTCTGTTGTTTTTGGATGGAATGTCCTATAAATATCAATTAAGTCCATCTTGTTTAATGTACCATTTAAAGCTTGTGTTTCCTTATTTATTTTCATTTTGGATGATCTGTCCATTGGTGAAAGTGGGGTGTTAAAATCCCCCACTGTGATTGTGTTACTGTCGATTTCCCCTTTTATGGCTGTTAGCATTTGCCTTATGTATTGAGGTGCTCCTATGTTGGGTGCATAAATATTTTCAATTGTTATATCTTCTTCTTGGATTGATCCCTTGATCATTATGTAGTGTCCTTCTTTGTTTCTTCTAATAGTCTTTATTTTAAAGTCTGTTTTGTCTGATATGAGAATTGCTACTCCAGCTTTCTTTTGATTTCCATTTGCATGGAATATCTTTTTCCATGCCCTCACTTTCAGTCTGTGTGTGTCCCTAGGTCTGAAGTGGATCTCTTGTAGACAGCATATATACAGGTCTTGTTTTTGTATCCATTCAGCCAGTCTGTGTCTTTTGGTTGGAACATTTAATCCATTTACAATTAAGGTAGTTATCGATATGTAGGTTCCTATTACCATTTTCTTAATTGTTTTGGGTTTGCTATTGTAGGTTTTTTCCACCTCATGTGTTTCCTGCCTAGAGAAGTTCCTTTAGCATTTGTTTAAAGCTGGTTTGGTGGTGCTGAATTCTCTTAGCTTTTGCTTATCTGTAAAGGTTTTAATTTCTCTGTCAAATCTGAATGAGATCCTCGCTGGGTAGAGTAATCTTGGTTGTAGGTTTTTCCCTTTCATCACTTTAAATATGTCCGGCCACTCCCTTCTGGCTTGCAGAGTTTCTGCTGAAAAATCAGCTAACGCCTTATGGGGATTCCCTTTTATGTTATTTGTTGTTTTTCCCCTGCTGCATTTAATATTTTTAATTTGTATTTAATTTTGATAGTTTGATTAATATGTGTCTTGGCATGTTTCTCCTTGGATTTATCCTGTATGGGACTCTCTGTGCTTCCTAGACTTGATTGACTATTTCCTGTCGCATGTTAGGGAAGTTTTCAACTATAATCTCTTCAAATATTTTCTCAGTCCCTTTCTTTTTCTCTTCTTCTTCTGGGACCCCTATAATCCGAATGTTGGTGTATTTAATGTTGTCCCAGAGGTCTCTGAGGCTGTCCTTAATTCTTTTCAATCTTTTTTCTCTATTCTGCTCTGCGGTAGTTATTTCCACTATTTTATATTCTAGGTCACTTATCTGTTCTTCTGCCTCAGTTATTCTGCTATTGATTCCTTCTAGAGAATTTTTAATTTCATTTTTTGTGTTGCTCATCATTGTTTGTTTGCTCTTTAGTTCTTCTAGGTCCTTGTTAAACGTTTCTTGCATTTTGTCTATTCTATTTCCAAGATTGTGGATCGTCTTTACTATCATTACTCTGAATTCTTTTTCACATAGACTGCCTATTTCCTCTTCATCTGTTTGGTCTGGAGGGTTTTTACCTTGCTGCTTCATCGGCTGTGTGTTTCTCTCTCTTCTCATTTTGCTTAACTTACTGTGTTTGGGGTCTCCTTTTCGCAGGCTGCAGGTTCGTAGTTCCCGTTGTTTTTGGTGCCTGCCCCCAGTGGGTGAGGTTGGTTCAGTGGGTTGTGTAGGCTTCCTGGTGGAGGGGACTAGTGCTTGTGTTCTGATGGATGAGGCTGGATCTTGTCTTTCTCATGGGCAGAACCGCGTCCAGTGGTGTGTTTTGGGGTGTCTGTGACCTTATTATGATTTTAGGCAGCCTCTCTGCTAATGGGTGGGGTTGTGTTCCTGTCTTGCTATTTGTTTGGCATAGGGTGTCCAGCACTGTAGCTTGCTGGTTGTTGAGTGGAGCTGGGTCTCAGCGTTGAGATGGAGACCTCTGGGAGAGCTTTTGCCGTTTGTTATGTGGAGCCAGGAGGTCTGTGGTGGACCAATTTCCTGAACTCAGCTCTCCCACCTCAGAGGCACAGGCCTGACACCCGGCTGGAACACCAAGACCCTGTCAGCCACATGGCTCCAAACTCCGAAACTCCACACTCCAGAAGCCCTCCTTTCCATGTGCTGCCTTTCCCCTTCTGCGCAGGTCCTCTATATACCACATCTTTATCCATTCATCTGTTGATGGACATTTAGGTTGTTTCCATGTCTTGGCTATTGTAAATAGTGCTGCTATGAATATTGCGGCCCATGTGTCTTTTTGAATTAGAGTTTTCTCCGGATATACGCCCAGGAGTAGGATTGCTGGATCATATGGCAACTCTATTTTTAGTTTTTTGAGGAACTTTCATACTGTTTTCCATAGTGGCTGCACCAATTTACATTCCCGCCAACAGTGTAGGAGGGTTCCCTTTTCTCCACACCCTCACTTGGCTGAATTCCTTCATCGTACAGATTAAGAAATGGAAACTGTGACTCTCGAGGATTGTGCACAACTAAAACTGTGTAAAACTGTGAGTAGAACTCAGGCAACTGGGAAGCAGGACTTTCTCACCGAACCACCTGCTCTTCCTGCAGATCCAGCCTTAGTGATCTCAACGTTTCCAACACCATGTGCTTAATGAGTTTTCTCTGACTGATTGATTGATTGATTACTCAGTGCTCCTGGCAAAGCAGTTCTCATTCTGTGGAACACATTATCTTGATGCATGGCAGCCTCTAGAGCTTAGATTGGGGGAGCTCAGGATAATCTTCAGATCATTTATCGATGTCTTGGAGCCACTGGACCTGTGATAAGGATCTAAGAACAGTTCTGGTTGTTGGCATGTGGAAAGGGGCAGGGGGCACCGTGTTGTAGGGGATTTCAGGTTTGTTTCCTAATCTAAAGCAGGGGTGGACAAATTACTGCCTGAAGGCCAAATCTTGCCCGCTGCCTGTTTTTATAAATAAAGTTTTATTAGGACATAACTGTACTCACTTATGTATGTATGGTCTATGGATGCTCTCATGCTGCACTGGCAGGGTTGAGTAGTTGCAACAGAAAACATATGGCCTGCCCATCCGAAAATATTTACTACCTGGCTCTTTAGAGGTAGTTTTCTGACCCCAGATGTAAACCATTCAGGAGCCCATCAGGTTGGATGTTATTATTCCTACTTGCTTGCCCCCCTCAACCCTGATCTCACCACCCACAGTATTGGGTAGGGATGGAATCCAACTATTTGATTCCAAAACCCATCGTCCTTTGACCAAATGCCCACAGGACGAAGTCCAAATTCCCTAGCATGGATCAAATCCACTTGTCCAGCTCTTCCCTCCTGTGAGTCCCTCAGGCCAAAGACTTTGAACCCCTTGCTGGTTTCCAAACATGCCATGCATTTATATACGTGTTGGTATCTTTGTGAATGACATCTCCTTTTCACCAAATCCCCGGTCTTCCTTCTTAAGTCCTGATGCATCTAAAATCTTACCTCCTCTGTGGAAGTGTCTGACTTTGTCCGACGGGTGAATAAGTATGAAAGCCAATATTACTGAGTATTTTCTTCAAACAGTGATCTAGGCTGGCCACTTTATTGTATGTTCTATTTAATCGTTTTATGGCAACCCTCTGAGGCAGGCATTGATAGTCTCATTTTCAAGGGGCATGAACAAGTTGAGAGAGATTGAATAACTTGGCAATGGTCCCAGTGCTAGGAAGGTTCGGACCCAGGGCTTGGCCCGGGTCTGCCTGGTGTTTGGGTTGAGCTGTTACCACGAACCTCCATGTAGCATCCCCTTTCTGCACCCACTGCTTCTCCAGACCTGGCTGTATAGCATTTGCTCAGCCTGGTGTGACAGTGTCTCCCAGAGGCTGGGAACTCCTGGGGGACAATGAGTGCGTCCCCTTACAGTTGTGACCTGACACATGAAGTGACTTGGTAAATGTTTGCTGAGGGAATGATGGCATCTTTTTTTTTTGGCCGAGCCATTCGGCATGTGGGATGTGGGATCTTAGTTCCCCCACCAGGGATCAAACCCGTGTCCCCTGGAGTGGAAGCAAGTAGTCTTAACCACTGGACTGCGAGGGAAGTCCCATTAAATTTTTTATTTTTGACAGCGTCTTGACTTTTTCACGGCAACCTTGAACCTCCTCTCATTGTTCCATTGTTCTGTCCATAGTATTTCAGTAGTATTTAGCAACTGGGGGGAGACAAGAGTTTCCTGAATTCCTGCCCGTTGATGCCACCATCTCTCTGCCTCTGTGTGGATCATGTGCAATGGGCAACCCCGGCCTGTTCCCCACAAAGCTTTTGGATTTTTACTTTGGTCCCTTGGTACCCACTCCTTTCTTAGCATTTCAAAAAGGTTCTTACGTTTCATCCATAATTGAGTAAAGGTTTGCAGCTGTGAGTAAAAGATTGATTACAAGTAACAACAGCAAAAATAACTCCTTCTTTCAGTCTGCCTTCCTCCAGAAGTCCCCCAACTTCGAACAGAGAGTGCAGACAGTCCGTGATGTGAATCCACAGCATCTTATGGGTTTACTCAGATTCCAGAAAGGGAAACGTGGTTATTTATCATTATAGTAAGTCCCCTAGATATAAGCAAGTTCCCTTCCGGGAGTGCGTTTGTAAGTCCTAATTTGTTCCTAAGTCCCACAAAGTTAGCTTAGGTACCCACCTAACACAATCGACTATGTAGTACTGTACTGTAACAGGTTTATAATAACTTTTCACACAAATAACACATTAAAAAGAAACAAACACAGAAAATAAAACTTTTCAAAAAATTAATTTATTTTTGGTTGCGTTGGGTCTTCGTTGTTGCATGCGGGCTTTCTCTAGTTGTGGAGAACGGGGGCCACTCTTCGTTGCGGTGCGCGGGCTTCTTATTGCGGTGGCTTCTCTTGTTGCAGAGCACAGGCTCTAGGCGCATGGGCTTCAGTAGTTGCGGCTCACGGGCTCAGTAGTTGTAGCTCGCGGGCTCTAGAGCGCAGACTCAGTAGTTGTGGCACACGGGCTTAGTTGCTCCATGGCACGTGGGATCCCCCCAGACCAGGGCTCGAACGTGTGTCCCCTGTATTGGCACGTGGATTCTTAACCACTGCGCCACTTGGGAAGTCCCCAAAGAAAACATTTTTAATCTTACAGTAGAGTCCCTTGAAAAGTACAGTAGTCCAGTACAACAGCTGGCATACAGGGGCTGGCATCGAGGGAACAGGCAAGAAGAGTTAGTGCCTGGAGGAGGGAGAGGAGGTGGAACATGGTAGAGCTAAACGATCATCAGCAATAGGAGATGGAGGGCAAGCTGCAGTTTCACTCATGCCTGATGTTGATGGAATGCGTGTTCGCATCTTTGAAAGCTTGCAACTTGAAGGTTCGTGTGTAGGGGACTTACTCTACTAGATAAATAACAACAATGCAACAACAACAGTAACATCTTGACTCTTTTTCTGAGGTTGGCATACTTCATTTTGCATTTTATGTGATGGGGTTTAGACAGGGCACAGTCCCCACTCTCCCGTGGCTCACAGCCAACTGGGAAATGCCATGGCCCACTGCAGCCAACCGTGATGAGGGAGGTGATCTCAGATGAAGGGTCCCACACAGCCTCGGGGTGGGAGGCACAGGGGAGACCCCAGGAGAGGGGAGAGGGAAGGTCCAGCAATAGCTGGACCTTGAGTGTTAGCTGGAGCTTGGTGCAGTGCTCAGACCAACACTGCTGTGTCCAGAACAAGTGATGGCATGGGGAGGAATCAGACTCAGGTCTCTGCTGGCTCTGAGTGGGGGGGGGGGCTACCTCTGAGGCACACCCACATGTTTCAGGTCCCTGCTGAGAGCATCTGAAGACCACAGAGAGGTGTGACCGTCATTCCAGACCTCCCCCAGTCCCTGCTTCCTTCTCTCACATCCCTTCTCTTCACCCAACTCACTGGCTTAATTGGGAAGAGCATTACTTCCTGCAACTAAACGAATGAAAGGGATAAAGAATCTACTGGCCTCTGTTGAATTTTAATGGAGGCTCCAAACAATAGTTACCTAAGGGCTGTGTCTGAGCAGCCTGATGGAAAGATGTGGAGTTACCTACCAGCTTGACAAACAATCTGTCCCGCCAGGATTTCTGGAGAAGAACCAGCTCTTTGCTGCAGGAACCATCTCAGCTGGGCTTTGCCCGCCCAAGTCTCCTCCTGGGTGCGGGGAGGGACCAGAAGTTTCCAGGTAGAGCTGGGGTCCCGGCTGCAGGTTCAGGGCGGGCCACGTGACAGTCAGCTTTGCCACCATCAACACCAGCCCTGCTACAACCCCGCGAGGAGCCAGGGAGCTCATTTCTCATCTTGCTTTGCTGATACTTTGCTGTGAGACCGGAGGCAAGGGGGCGCTCATCCACGGCTATGTAGCCCCGTCTCTCTTACAGCATGTTAGGACAAAGCAGCTTGGTGCACATGACCATGTTTTGAAGGGTGTATAGATCCTTCTCCTCTTGTTTCAGAAGAAAGGCAAAGGATGTAATGACCCGGCTCTGGGCTGGGCCCCAGATGATGCATCATCCTGTGTCTGGCCTCTCTCTAGGGGCTGCTCCTCGGTTTTGAGAGGGGACTAAGCATTTCTTGTTCAGGATTCCTGGTCCCAGTGATAACAGGGCCTGTGAATTATGGACGCAGCAGCAAATGTTTTTAATCTTCCGTGAAACAAAATCAGCGTGTTCTGCACCAGGTTTCGAGGCCGTCGAGGGAGGAGGTGAACAGCTGCTGGGATCTGGCTAACTTGCGCTGACGTCAGTGCGAGGCTGTGGAGGCCAAGGGCTCTGCGCAGGAAGCTTCAAAGTGACACCGAAAACGAATTTGCATTTTTTCCTTTCACGGGAACTCAGCGATCCTCCGTTCCACTGAGATGTTTTCACCAGCCTTTGCAACCAGCATGTTGAATAAACCTGGCTCGCGGTGTACTGGGCATGCAACTTCAGGGTTTCTTTGCTGCTGCCACTTTGAAATGTGTTCAGTGGGATTAATGTTCCCTGGCCCGGGATGAAAACGCTGGCAGGCGCTGCCTTTTCTGCTCCTCTTAGGAAATAGTCTGTCCTAAGGTCGCTTTAAATGGAAAACAGTCTCGATTTGGAATTTGAATGTCCAGGCCAAGATATTAGTCAAAACTCTCAACTTTGACATTCCATTCTTCCCCTGGCAACAGCTTAGCTTGCTTAGGGCTGGGGCCTTGTGTGGGAAAGGGGGATTCTCTGCTGGGCTTCTGTGCCCCCTCCTGCTCCTCCCCAAGGTGGAAGCTGGGGTTCGGGGCTAGTGGGAGGCATAGGATAGCTCTTACTTAAGTGGGTGTGGTGGGAGCTATGGTTTAAGCTGACCTTTCTCCTGGTGGGCTCTTCTAAGGCTCTGTGTGTCTTTGACCCAGGGGGAGGTGTCCCTCTTCTGGGTGGTCACTTGGGACTTTTCCCTTAGTGTTTACCTCCAGCTTCTTGCAGCTGGGGGTCTCTGCCCCTCCAGGCAGAGATGATGAGTTTGGATGAGGCCATCCTGGTTCCCTCCCTGTGTGGCCCACATCTGGCTTTAACCTTCATGCATCACCTGCCCTGACAAATTCTGGGATGGAGGGTGACCCCAACTCAGACGCTTGCATCTGGTGTCACCACCCAAGCAGGAGTCACCCTGCATGTTAATTAGTGCCCTGTGGATGCTGTAACAAATAACCACAAACTTGATGGCTGAAAAGAAATGTCCTCTTCCACAGTTCTGAGGATGGAAGTCTGAAATCAGTTTACTGGGCTGAAATCCAGTGTCAGGAAGGCTGAGCTCACTCTGGAGGCTATGGGGGGAGAATCTGCTCTTTGCCTCTCTGGGTTTCTGGTGGCTGCCAGAGTTCCTTGGCTTGTGGCCCCGTCGCTCTAATCCCTGCATCTCTGGTTACATGGCCTTCTCTGTGTGCACTTAAGTCTCCCTCTATCTCTCTCTTACAAGGATATGTGTGATTGCATTTTGGGCTCATCTGGATAATACAGGATCACCTCCCTGTCTCAAGAGCCTTAACTTAATCACACCTGCAAAGACTCCTTTTCCAAATAAGGTCAAATTTACAGGTTCCAGCCATTAGACTTGACATCTATGGGCCTTTATTCAGCCTACTGCAGCCTGACCGCCCCACCCCCTCCTCTGGATTTCCTGGCTGGGAAAGGGCCCCAGCCTTTTCTGACCTCAGCGAGAGGGAGTCACATGGTAAGATGGCCAAGTGGCTTCGTGGAAACCCCCAACGTGTTTCAGATGAGGGGGCAGGCCCTCACCTGCCCAAGAAGCACAGCTTTCTCCAAAGATACTCTTTTCAGAAAATCCTCTTTAAAATCCTGTCTCTTAGACTTCCCTGGTGGCGCAGTGGTTAACAATCCACCTTCCAATGCAGGGGACACGGGTTCGAGTCCTTCCCCGGGAAGATCCCACATGCTGCAGAGCAACTAAGCCCTCATGCTACAACTACTGAGCCTGCGCTCTAGAGCCCGTGAGCCACAACTACTGAGCCCACGTGCCACAACTGCTGAAGCCCGAGTGTCTACAGCCCGTGCTCTGCAACAAGAGAAGCCACAGGAATGAGAAGCCCGCGCACCGCAACGAAGAGTAGCCCCTGCTCGTCGCAACTAGAGAAAGCCCACGCACAGCAATGAAGACCCAATGCAGCCAAAAATAAAAATAAATATATAAATAAATAAAATCCCATCTCTCAACATGCTGACTCGTTATATTCTCCAGGTGGGAGAGGAGGCTGGCAGGTTGTGGACCTCGGGCATTTCCTGTGAACATGTCTTGCTTTGGAATTTCACAGTGAAAAGTAGCTTGGCCCCCGAAGTGTCACTTTTAACATTCTGTTACCTCTGTGGTGGAATGATTAGTGGTTGATGCTGCCCGGGACTGTGGCCTTCAAGGTTGTCCCTGCAAAAGAGGCCACAGGGGCTGGAATGCGCCTGACAAGACTGGCATGGACACCTCTGCCTGTGGGGAGCGTGGGGCCCCATTTGTGAGTTCACACTGCAGGGCAGACCATGAGCAGCTCTCGAACAGTCCAAGGACTTGCCAGTGGGAAGGGCAGAGATGCCGGGGCTATATTGTGGCTGTGGAACTTTGGTGACAAATGACACAGGCCACTTCTATCTTTGGGCTTCCAACTTGGCAACTGTCGTGCTGATCTAGAAATTTCCTCTCCTGCGGGTGAGCAGCTTGTCATTTGATAAGGGTTTCAGGCTTGTGTGAACTAAGCTGAGAAGGACAGCCTGGTCCAGAAGGAAAATGTACTCTGCAGCTCTCAGAAAGTGGGTCCAGCTTTTAGGGGAGACAGTGGGGCAGATTTGTTCAGAAGGTTCTGGAATGTTCAGGTCATAAATCCTTTTATGGCCTTCTTCCACCTTAATAGTGAGGACAAGTAGCCTGCCTCTTGGCTGCTAGAATAGGGGATGGAAAATCAGAAGACCTGGGCTAAATTCCTAAAGATGTGGGTCGGCTGGTAACGTGAAACCCATTGGTTCACAGAGCTACCTGGGAGAATTGCAGTTTATAGAAGAAGCCGACAGATATCCCTAAAGAGATTGTTTAAAAAGACAACGTCACCAAAGGCCGAGCTTGTGCAGGGATGGATCAGTGTGCCTTGATTTTTAATTTTTTTTATCACTGAACATTTCTTTCCCCCTCTTCTCTCCTTTTGCCACCGCAAAACCCCGACCAATGACGGTAGAAAGTTTGAGTTTTCTCATATTCTCTCCCAACTCACCTTATTCTGATTCTCAGAGGCTCAGATGAGGGTCTGTTTTGAGTGGGCCCATCTCTCTTATTTGGAGAATCCTGGGGGGAAACTGAGGAAGATATGGGGACAGCCTTGGTAGCCAGGCTTTCTCCAGTGTGGTGAGACCTGTGACCTGGTGCCTTAGTCTGTTCGGGCAGCCAGAACAAGGTACCACAGGCTGGGTGGCTTAAACAACAGAAATTCATTTTCTCACAACTCTGGCGGCTGGAAGTCTGAGATCAAGGGTTTGGCAGGGCTGGTTCCTTCTGAGACCTGTCTCCTTGGACTGTAGACATCTGTCTCCTTTCCCTGTCCTCACATGGTCTTCCCTCTGTGTCCTAATTTCTTCTTCTTCTTCTTCTTTTTTTTTAAAATTGGAGTATAATTGCTTCACAATGTTGTCTTAGTTTCTGCTGTACAACGAAGTGAATCAGCTGTATGTGTACCTCCCTCCCTCCCTCCCTCCCCCCCATTCTCCCCCACCCCACCCATCTAGATTGTCACAGAACACCAGGCTGAGCTCCCTGCACTATACAGCAGGTTCCCACTAGCTGTCTATTTTACACATGGTAGTGTATATATGTCAATTCTCATCTCCCAATTCACCCCACCCTCTCCGAATCTCTTCGTATAAGAACACCATAATATTGGATGAGGGCCCACCTTAATGACCTCATTTAACCTAAATGACCTCTTTAAAGACCCTATTTCCAAATACAATTATTTTCTGACCTACTGGGCATTAGGACTTCAACATATCAATTTTGGGGGGACACAATTCAGCTCATAACACTTGGGAACCCCTGATCTGAAGTCAGCCCCTCTGGACCAGACTGGGATTGAATTCCTGGGGAAGAAGTGGGTAAGGGCATACTTGCCTATTCACAGCCCCGTTCCTACCCACAGCAGAATTCCACAGCTTTCTTCCTGATTCCTGCTCCAGCCTCCGAGCTGCCTCCCACACCAGCGCTCCGTCAGGGACAGACCTCTCCCTGGCTCTGAGCACCCTTCTCTGCTTCTTTTAGACCCAGCTCTATGGAAACCATAAGAGGCAGCCTCCTCTCTCCAATTCCTGCCAAGCGTTGCCGTCAAGTTAAACATAAATAAAATATAAGGGCTGACCTAGGGCAAAAGGAGACACAATGGGGCATTGGACAGGGGGGTGAGAAGGAAAGTTTAGGGCTGACTACACATGGGCATGTGACCCTCTGTGCAGTAATTTTAGTGCCTGTTTATAATATACCGCTGTAGCCCTCGTGACCCGTAGCCACCTGGTCCCAGCAGGCAGTGTGGTGCACTGGGGGCAGCCAGACCTGCTTTGACTCGTCTCTGCCATTTACTAGTTGTGTGGCCTTGGCCAGTTTACCTAATCTTCTCGGGCCTCGGTTTCATCATATATGAATGAGGAAGGAATGTTTGCCTCATAGCGTTGCTGGGAGGATTACTTGAAACCAAGCACATAAAGTCCTTGAAACCTGGTGGTATGCACTGAATTGGGTCCATCCAAATTCATATGTTGAAGCCCTGACCCCAGTATCCCCGAATGTAACTGTATTTGGGGATGGAGCTTTTAAAGAGGTGACTGAGGTAAAATGAGGTCATTTGGCTGGGCCCTAATCCAGTATGAATGGTGTCCTTACAAGAGGCGGAGATCGGGACACAGACACACAGAGAGCGAAACCATGTGAAGACACAGGGAGAAGATGGCCATCTGCCAGCCAAGGAGAGAGGCCTCAGAAGGAATCAACCATGCTGACCCCTTGATCTCAGACTTTCAGCCTCCAGACTTGTGAGAAAAGAAATGTGTGTTGTTTAAGCCACCCAGTCTGTGGTACTTTGTTGTTGCAGCCGTAGCAGACTAACGTACTTGGTGTATACACCAGGTACAAGCGGTTTATAAACCACTTTCTTGCTTTTCTTCTGGCCCTTGGTCCCCACCGACCCCAGCTGGAGCAGTCTTGGACTAGTCCTATCTGCTTTGCCTGTACAATTTGCAAACTATAGATAGGTTACATACGGACAAAGGCTCAACATAGAACAAAAGACACAGACCAAGGGGAAACAAAGGACTGTGTTAGAAAAACATCTGGCAACTTAAACAAAAAACACCTTAAAAATCACCTAAAAATTGTCACCTTAAAAAAAGATGAAAGCCGACTCTTAGTTGTGGTCACTTTCTTGGGTTTTTCAGAAGTTCCCTGCTGAGCCCCTTTCCCCATAGTTCTCGGGACCTGGGGTCTGTGTGCACTAATTCAGGGAAAAGCTTTGCAATATTGAGTCTCCTAATCCAGGGACAAGACCCCTCTCTTCATTTGTTTAGTTCTTTAATATCTTTCAATAAAGGCTTAGAATTTTCTTCCCTAAAGACGTGCACATCTTTGGTTTTTTGGTACTTCTAAGTATTTTATTTTTTCATACTTTTGGAATGTTTAAAAACTACTTTTTATTTTTGTTGCTGGTGTATAAATATTGCAACTGGTTTTTATATTTAGATTTTGTGTTCAGGAGTCTTGTTATACTCTTATTAACTCTATAGTAACTTAAATGTAAATTATTTAGGGAGATTCCTCTGTAGAAACCATATCATCTGCAAATAGTTAACAGTTTGTTTCTTCCTTTCTAAGCCTCTTGCCTTTCATTTCTTTTTCTTACCTCATTGTGTTGTCTAAGACTTCCCATGCAATGTTGAAAGGAAGTGGAGTTATCAGGCATTCTTGTCATATTCGTAGTCTCAAGCGAAAACCTTCAACGATTTAGTTTCTCGTGTTTGCACTAGGCTTTTGGTAGGTTAAGGAAGTCCCTTCTATTTCTAGTTTGCTGAGAATATGTTTATTTTAAAATCATGAGCAGATATTGAATTTTAGTTAATACCTTTTCTACATCTATAGAGATAATCACGATTTTTCCTCCTTTGATTTGCTAATATAGTGAACTACATTAATTTGTTTTCTAAAGTTAAACCAAACTTGCATTTTTAATTTAAATCCATTGTAGTTATTCTGTATTAGAATTTTCATGCACTGTTAGATTTAATTCACTAATTTTACAAAAGGATTTTGTATCTAAATTCATGAGCAAATTTGGCCTGTGATTTGGAGATTTTGTATTTGCCGTTGCAGATGTGCTCACTGCCGCGTGGGGCTGGTATAAAGGTATGAGCATCCTCAGTGTACTCTCTGGTTCACAGTTGGGCTGGGTGAATGGGGAGCCCTGGCAGGAGGCTGGTGGGAGGGAGGAAAGTGAGGTCACCTCAGGCTGGCTGTACCCTTTGATAGAAGGCCCTGTCAAAGCGGCCCAGTCTACTTCACTCTGTCCTTTTGGATTCTGGTAACTTCTCTCTTCTCTGTTTCCTATCCCTGGTACAAGATCCTTTGCTGTTCCCCTTCAACTACACGTTGTAAATAAATCCTCCCCAAATCATCTTATTTCCCGCTGGGACTTTCATTGATGCAGCCTATAACTTTCCTTTCTTGTAATATTATTACTGAGTTTTCTAATCAAGACTGTGATAGCTTAATAAAAGGAGTTGGGGACTGCTCCTTCTTTATTATACTCTGGAATAGTATTGGTTCCTTGGTAGAACAAGTCAAAACTTTGGTAGAACTTGCTATAGTAAAACCATCTGGACCTAGTGTTTTCATTGTGAGAAGAGTTTTACCTACTGAATTCGATTTCATGAGTGGTTATTGAACTATTAATACTCCCTCCCCCCCTTTTTTTTCCCTAAAGTCAGTTTTGGTAGGTTTGAAATGCATTCATTTGCAAACTTCCTGGCATTTATTTTTTGCACTATCTTCTTCTTAACCTTTTTCTTTTTCTATACAACATTATACTTAAGTCACTTTTTAAAAAAATAATAAACTTTACTTTTTTGTAGAGCAGATTTAGGTTCACAGCAAAATTGAACAGAAGGTGCAGAGGGTTCCTATATGCCTGCTGTCCCCGCATGGGATCAGCCTCCCTTGCTGTCAACATCCCTCACCACAGCAGTACGTTTGTTATGATTGATGAACCTGCCTTGGCATCACTGTCACCCAAAGTCTGTAGTTTACATTTGGTTTCACTTGTTTTCTTTTTTCTGGTACGCGGGCCTCTCCCTGTTGTGGCCTCTCCCGTTGCCGAGCACAGGCTCCGGGCACGCAGGCTCAGCGGCCATGGCTCACGGGCCCAGCTGCTCCGCGGCATGTGGGATCTTCTCGGACCGGGGCACGAACCCGTGTCCCCTGCATTGATAGGCGGACTCTCAACCACTGCGCCACCAGGGAAGCCCTGGTTTCACTCTTGATGTTGTGCATTCTATGTGTTTTGACAAATGCAGAATGACATATATCCACCATTATAGTATCCCACAGAGAATTTTCACTGCCCTAAAAAGCCTCTGTGTTCTGCCTATTCATTACCACACCCCTGCCCTGCCCAAGCCCCAGCAACTTAATCTCTTAACATTCTTAATAATTTTTATCTGTATCCTTTCTTCTTTTAATTGATCAATCTTATCATAAGTTTGTCAATTTCATTAGTCTTTATAAGACCCACCTATCAGCTTTTAAAATTCTAATTGTATATTTGTTTTCTTTCTTTGTTTTTTGAATTTCATATATTTATTTTTTATACAGCAGTTTATTATCTATTTTATACATATTAGTGTATATATGTCAGTCCCAATCTAATTCATCCCCCCCATATATTTGTTTTCTATTTCATTAATTTCTCCCCTTTATTACTTTTTCTTTCGATTTATTAGGGTTTTTTTTTTTTTGTCTTTTTCCTAAGTAAGTTGAAAACTGACTTCACATAGCATTTGAGGCTATAAATTTCTATTAAGTGCACTGTAGTTGTATCTCACAGATTTTTATATATGGTATTTATCTTACAGTTTGGAAATATTTCCTAATCTCCATTTTGATTTCTGTTTTGATCTATGAGTTATGTAGAAGTATATTTCTTAACTTCTAAATATTTTAAGTTTTCTATTTATCTTTTTATTATCTATTTCTAACTTTATTGCATTCTAGTTAAAAATATGGTTTGTAAAATACTAATCTTTTGAAATTTGTTGAAACTGGTCTGTAGATGAGTATGTGATTTATTTTCATAAATATTTGTATGTGCTTGAAAAATTGTGTAATAGGTAGTTGTTAGATAGAAGTTTTCTTTACAGATCTCAGATCAAGCTTGTCAATTGTGACGTTAAAATATGCTTTATGTTTTCTGACTTTTCACTTGTTTATTCTATGAAAGGATGTGCTAAACTTTCCTACTGTGATGGTGGTTTTGTCTCTTTCTTCTTGTAGTTTTTCCTTTATATACTTTGTGTCTATGTTGTTAGGTAGGTACAAATTTAGAATTGCACCTTTTATCATTATGTACTGATTCTATCCCTAGCAATTATTTTTTTGCCTTAAAGTCTATTTTAATTCATATTAATATATTAATACATAAGCTTCTTTTTTTTACTCATGCCTGGAATATTGCATTCTATCTTTCTATTTTCATTCTTTCTGTATTATTACATTTTCGTTTTATCTCTCATAAACATCATAAGGCTGAATTCAGTTTCTAATGCTCAATCTGACAATCTTTGTCTTTTAACTGGAGCATTTAGTTTGTTTAGTTTGTTTGCATTTATGGTAATTACTTATAATTTTGGATTTATTTTTATAATCTTTGGTGATTCCTGTTTGTCCTGAACTTTAAAGAATTTTTTTCCATTTTTCTTGACTTTTAAAAAAATGGAATGAGTATTTTTTCTTTTTCCATTTACTTCCCTATACCGGTTCGGATGTTATATTTCTTATTTCTATTATTTTAGTAGTTAACCTTAAATTTTTTTTTTTTTTTTTTTTTTTTTTTCGGTATGCGGGCCTCTCACTGCTGTGGCCTCTCCCATTGCGGAGCACAGGCTCCGGACGCGCAGGCCTAGCGGCCATGGCTCACGGGCCCAGTCGCTCCGCGGCACGTGGGATCCTCCCGGACCAGGGCACGAACCCGTGTCCCCCGCATCGGCAGGCGGATTCTCAACCACTGCGCCACCAGGGAAGCCCAACCTTAAATTTTTAACATGTGAAGTTAATTACTATCTTTTCCTTCCTCCTGAATAATGTGAAACCTTAGAACACCTGAATTCCCATCATTCTCTCCAGATGTATGTGCTATTATTGTCACGTATTCTAGTTCTGACATGTTTTATTTTAATTGCACAAATTGAACATACATAATTATCATTGTTTTACACCAATTTTTATTTAGATTTACCCACATATTTACATTTTTGTCTGTTCATTTATTCTTGCATTCAGATCTTCATCTTCTGGGATCATTTTACTTCTTTCTGAAGTGAGTGAAAGTCTGCTTGGTTTGAGTTGTCTAAAAATGTTCTTTTTCCCTCTCCTTCTTGAAAAATATTTCCCATTTGGTTGGGCATACAAACAGCAGTGGGTTAAATTTCTCTTCTTCTGTTGAGAGGGGAATGGCATTTGGAAACAAATGCTCTTGATCATTTGGAATTTTCTAGGTCAGCATTTAAATGTCTATTTCCTACACAACTCATAAATACATTTTCCCCAGTTTTTTTCATACAGTAACTGAAATACTGATTGAACATTTTTTTTTCAGAAATATTTTTTCACAATTTTGCAAAAATGCAATCCTGCATTTTATGAAGTTGATTTTTTTAGATCCTGCTTATCAATTTATGAAAAGACTTTATCTATCTTCTCTGTTTGTAGCGTGTTATTTCCCCTTTAAAGGTTTATGAACATAAGTTATTAATTTTAGAGAGTAGTGCGGCCAAGATGGCAGGGTGGGAACACCCCAAGCTAATCTCCTCCCACGGGCACACCACAATTACAACTGTTTACAGAGCAACTATTGATGAGAATGACCTGAAGACTAGCGGAAAATATTTTCCACAACTAAAAATATAAAGAAGGAACCATAGCAAGAGGGGTCGGAGATGCAGTACAGTCAAGACCCACGCCCTGTGTGGGTGACCCACGAATGGGAGGATAATCACAATTGCAGAGGTTCTCCCCAAGGGGCAAGGTGCCTGAGCCCCACATCAGGGTCCCCAGCCCAGGGGTCCTGCACTGGGAGGACAAACCCCCAGACATCTGGCTTTAAAGGCTAGGGGAGCATGTGTACAGGAGAGTTGGAGGGCCGTGGGAAACAGAAACTCACTCTTAAAGGGCATATGTAAAATCTCTCACACTCCAAGACCCAGCACAGAGACAGTAATTTGGAATGAGCCTGGGTCAGACCACGTTGCTGATCTTGGAGAACCTTCTGGAGAGTCAGGAGGCAACTAGGACTCCCCTGGGGGACATAGATGCTGGCAGCAGCCATTTTGGGGAGCTTGTTCTACCACAAAGACACTGGTGCTGGCAAGCACCATTTTGGAGTCCTCCCTCTAGCCTATTAGCCCTGGAGGCTTTCCTTTCCACCAGCTGCTTAACACCAATTCTGGGACCCCTTAGGTCAAGTGGTCAGCTGTGTGGGGACCCAGCCCCACCTACCAGTAGGCTCATGCCCCGGCCCTGCTCACCAGTGGCTGTCACCAGCCCAGGACCCCCCCCCCCCAAGGCCCAAGCCCTGCCTACCAGTGAGCTGGCACTTGTACTGAGATCCCCAGGCTCTACAGCCAGCCACCCTGGGACCCAGTCCTGTCCACCAGCAGTCTGACACCAGTCTCAGAACCCCCAGACCCCATAGCCAATTGCTCTGGGACCCAGCCCTGCCCATCAGTGGGCTGAAACCAGCACTGGGACTCTCTGGGCCACACAGCCAACTGCACTGGGGCCTGGCCCCACCTGCCCCTCAGCAGTCTTTGCATGAAGCAGGGCCTGGCAGCCAAATGGGCCAGGGTCAGCCCCAGCTATCAGTGCACCCACAGTAGTCAGCTTGCCACAAAAGAAGGGCTCACACAGCCCACACAGAGGGCACCCCTAAAACATGTAGCTCCAGTGAGCTACCAGAGGGGAGCACGCTGCTGGGCCCCATAGTTTGTCTCCTACATAAAGCCACTTCTCTAAGATCGGGAAACATGACCAGCGTACCTAACACATAGAAATAAAAACAGAGAATCAGGCAAAATGAGGAGATAGAGGAATATGTTCCAAATGAAGGAACAAATAAAACCCCAGAAGAACTGATAAAGAGTTCAAGGTAATGATCATAAAGATGCTCAACAAACTTGGGAGAAGAATGGATGAACACAGTGAGAAGTTTAACAGAGGGTTAGAAAGTATGAAGAAGAACCAAACAGAGCTGAAGAATACAATAAAGGAAATAAAAAATACATTAGGAAGAATCAACAGTGGACTAGATGACACAGAGGAACAGATTAATGAACTGGAGGACAGAGTGGTGGAAATCACCCAAGCTCAACAGAAAAAAGAAAGAAGAACTTTAAAAAATGAGGGTACTTTAAGAGACCTCTGGGACAACATCAAGCATACTAACATTCACATTATAGGGGTCCCAGGAGAAGAGAGAGAAAGGGGCAGAGAAATTATTTGAAGGAATAATAGCTGAAAACTTCCCTAATCTGGGAAAGGAAACAGACATCCATGCCCAGGAAGCAGAGAGAGTCCTGATCAAGATGAACCCAAAGAGGTCCACATCAAGAAACATAATGATTAAAACAGCAACAATTAAAGATGAAAGAGAGGGGACTTCCCTGGTGGTGCAGTGGTTAAGAATCTGCCTGCCAACGCAGGGGACACAGGTTCGAGCCTTGGTCCAGGAAGATCCCACATGCTGTGGAGCAGCTAAGCCCGTGCGCCACAACTGCTGAGCCTGCGCTCTAGAGCCCGCGAGCCACAACTACTGAGCCCACGTGCCACAACTACTGAAGCCCACGTGCCTAGAGCCCATGCTCCGCAACAAGAGAAGCCACAGCAATGAGAAACCCACGCACCACAGCGAAGAGTAGCCCCTGCTCGCCGCAACTAGAGAAAGCCCACGTGCAGCAACAAAGACCCCATGCAGCCAAAAATAAAATAAATACATTTATTAAAAAATATAAGATAAAGAGAGACTCTTTTCTTTCAAGGAAAAAGCAACTAGTTACATACAGGGGAACTCCCATAAGACTGTAAGCTGACATTTCAGCAGAAACTTTACAGGGCAGAAGGGAGTGGCATGATATATTCAAAATGATGGAAGGGGGACTTCCCTGGTGGCACAGTGGTTAAGAATCCCTCTGGTCTGGGAAGATCCCACATGCCGCTGAGCAGCTAAGCCCATGCGCCACAACTACTGAGCCTGCACTCTAGAGCCTGAGAGCCACAACTACTGAGCCCTCGTGCCACAGCTACTGAGCCTGTGCTCTAGAGCCTGCAAGCCACAACTATTGAGCCCATGTGCCACAACTACTGAAGCCCAGGCGCCTAGAGCCCGTGCTCTGCAACAAGAGAAGCCACCACAATGAGAAGCCCGCACACCACAACGAAGAGTAGCCCCAGCTCACCGCAACTAGAGAAAGCCTGTGCACAGCAATGAAGACCCAACACAGCCAAAAATAAAAAATATAATAAAAAGTAAATTAAAAAATCAAAATGATGAAAGGAAAAAGCTACAACCAAGAATACCCTACCTGGCAAGGCTATCGTTTGGATTTGAAGGAGAAAGAAAGAGTTCTACAGACAAGCAAAAACTAAAAGAGTTCAGCACCACTAAAGTGGCTTTATGAGAAATGTTAAAGAGACTTCTCTAAGCAGAAAAGAAAAGACCACAACTAGATATATGAAAATTATGAAAAGAAGAATCTCATTGGTAAAGGCAAATATACAGTAAGTGTAGTAGCTCAACCACTTAGAAAGCTAGTAGGAAGGTTAAAAGACAAAAGTAGTAAAAATCATCTCTATCTACAATAAGTAGTTAAGCGGATACACAAAAGAAAAAGATGTAAAGTATGATGTCAAAAACATTAAACATGGGGGGGGCGAGTAAAAATGCAGAGTTGTTAGAATGCATTCCAACTTAACAGATTAACAAATTATCAACTTAAAATAATCATATACATGCTGCTATACATATATCTCATGGTAACCACAAACTAAAAACTATAATACATACACAAAAAGAGAAAGGAATCCAAGTGTAGCACAAAAGATAGTCATCAAATCAGGAGAGAAGAGAGGGAAAAAAAAAGAAGAAAGGAACAAAAAAGAACTACAAAAACAACCAGAAAACAATTAATGAAAATATTATAATTTTTGCTTTCAACCATCAGCATGTTTTAAAGAGCTCAGTAAGAGAGTCAGTAAGAGTCTAGTTTATTTACTCAGATATTTACCATTTCCGTTGCTCTTCCTTCATTTTTGATATTCCAAGTTTCTTTCAGATATTTCCCTATATCTGAAAACTTTATTTATTTATTCAGTGTCATCGGGTCCCCATCCTTAGGATTGGAGGCATCTGTGAAGCAGGCAGAGCTTCACTCGACCCCAGGGGCCCTGCTGTTCTGCCCTCTGCAGCCCTCTGTCCTGCCGCCCCTTCCTTCTACATGCTCTTCTTCACAAGCAAGCCCTCCCGCTGGACTTTTGCTCCTTGATATTCAGAGACAGTCATTACCTTGTGTAGGTTCATTTGCATTTAAGCCCTATGTTTAACCATGGAATGAAAGGCTGGCTTCCCTTTAAAAGAATTTCAATTCTTAGAGGTCAGCTGGTGCTATGGACTGCATGCGTATGTCTCCCCAATTCATATGTTGATGCCTTAACCCCCCAGTGTGATGGTATTAGGAGGTGGGGGTTTGGGGAGGTGATTAGGTTATGAGGGTGGAGCCACCATGACGGGATTAGTGTCATTATAAGAAATGTCCTTTTCTCACTAGAGAGATGTCTCATTCCACCATGTAAAGACCCAGGGAGAAGGTGGCCGACTACAAGCCAGGAAGAGAGCCCTCACCAGAACCTGACCATGCTGGTACCTTGATCTTGGACTTCCAGCCTCCAGAACTATGAGAAATAAATATTTGTTGTGTAAGCCCCTCGGTGTTTGGTATTCTGTATGGCCATGCTGACTGAGACAGAGGCGTGGTCATTTTGAGCCAGAGGAGGACTTTCCTGTGGCCACTGACCCCAGGTACCTACAGGCTTATCCTTGTCTTAGTGCACACATCTGTGTTAGTCTGCTCACTGCCTTAACAAAGGCAGTGGGCAGATAGTGGCTTAAACAACAGAAATTAATTATCTCACAGTTCGGGAGGTCAGAAGTCCGAGATCAAGGTGTCTGCAGGTTTGGTTTCTTCTGGGGCCTCTTTCCTTGGCTGGCGGATGGCCATATTCTCTCTGTGTCTTCACGTGGTCTTCCCTCTGTGGTGTCTGTGTCCAAATCTCCTCGTCCTTTAAGGACATTGCTCGTAATACATTAGGGCCGACTCTTGTGACCTTATTTTAAGTTAATTATGTCTTTCAAGACCCTAATTCCAAATACAGTCATATTCGGAGGTGCTGGGGATTAGGACTTCAACATATGCATTTTGGGGGGACATGATTCAGCCCCAAACAACTTCTTTAAATGCTGAATGGAGAAACTGAGGCGCAAGACGATATCTGAGAAGCTTGTAAACGATATTTGTTGGATTGAAAGCATGAGAATAAAGGGATGGTGGTGGATTGGGTTGGGGTGTGTGCATGTATGCATGCATGTGTGTGCCTGTGTTTGTGTCTGCATGTATATCTGTGTGTGTGTGTGTGTGTGTGTGTGTGTGTGTGTGTGTGGTTTCTCTCCTAACTAATATAGTGGAATTGAGCTGGCACCCAGCTTGTGGGAGACTCCCTTGAGGTATGTTGTTTGGAGACACATTTTAAAACATATTTTCATTTGTTTATAATTTCCTTTTAAAATAATTGTTGAAAATATTAGCGTCAAAATAGTGTAAAACCTGATGTGATCAATTTAATCTTTACACCAATCACAAACTATTTATTACTGTTATTTTTATTTTTTATTTTTTTCTTTTGAAGGTAATTTTAATAATATTCATTAAAATTCTTCAGTATTTACACAAGCTGTAATCTAGCACTTCTATTTCTAGGAATTTATCCTAAGGAAATAATTAAATAAGTACACAAAAATTTACATACCAAGATGTTTATTGGGCTTCCCTGGTGGCGCAGTGGTTGGGGGTCCGCCTGCCGATGCGGGGAACGCGGGTTCGTGCCCCGGTCCGGGAGGATCCCGCATGCCGCGGAGCGGTTGGGCCCATGGGCCATGGCCGCTGAGCCTGGGCGTCCGGAGCCTGTGCTCCGCAGTGGGAGAGGCCACAGCGGTGAGAGGCCTGCATACCACAAAAAAAAAAAAAAAAAAAAAGATGTTTATCCAACTTGGTCATGGTGTATAATCTTTTTTATATATTTATGGATTCAATTTGCTAATATCTTGTTAAAGATTCTTCATGTATGTTCATGAGCAATGTTGGCTTGTTGTTTTCCTTTCTTATAATGTCTGTCTGATTTTAGTATTAAGGTAATGCTGCCATCATAGATTGAGTTAGCAAGTGTTTCCTCTGCTTCTATTTTTTGGAAGAAATATGGAAAACTGGTATCATTTCTTACTTTAATATTTGATAAAATTCCCCAGTGAAGCTATTTGGGCCTGGTGCTTTCCTTTTTAAAGGTTATTAATTAACTCAATTCCTTTAATAGATCTATTAATAGTTACATATTAATAAATATATTCATAAAATTATTTCTCCTTGTGTGAGTTTTGGTAGTTTGCATCTTTCAAGGAATTGGTCAATTTCATTTATATTATCGAAATTGTGTGTGAAGAGTTATTTTTTGGATCCCTTTCTTATCCTTTTAATATCCATAAGATCAGTAATAATAACTCATCTTTTATTTCTTATATTGTTAATTTGTGTCCTCTCTCTTCCTCCCTCCCTTTCTCCCTCCCTTCCTTCCTCCTTCCTTCCCTCCCTCCCTTCTTCCTTCTGTCTCTCTGAGATCAATTTTATTGATCGCAAAGAACCAGCTTTTTAAAAATCTTATTTTTTTTTATACAGCAGGTTCTCATTAGTTATCTATTTTATACATATTAGTGTATACATGTCAGTCCCAATCTCCCAATTCATCCCACCCCCACCCCACTTTCCCCACTTGGTGTCCATACATCTGTTCTCTACATCTGTGTCTCTATTTCTGCCTTGCAAACGGGTTCATCTGTACCATTTTTCTAGATTCCACATATATGCGTTAATAGATGATATTTCTTTTTCTCTTTCTGACTTACTTCACTCTGTATGACAGTCTCTAGGTCCATCCACATCTCCACAAATGACCCAATTTCATTCCTTTTTATGGCTGAGTAATATTGTATATAGGTACCACATATTTATCCATTCATCTATCGATGGGCATTTAGGTTGCTTCCGTGTCCTGGCTATTGTAAATAGTGCTGCAATGAACATTGGGGTGCATGTGTCTTTTTGGATTATGGCTTTTCTCTGGGTATATGCCCAGTAGTGGGATTGCTGGCTCATATGGTAACTCTATTTTTGTTTTTTTTGTTTGGTTTTTTTTTTGTTTTTTTTTTGTTTTTTTTTTTGGTGGTACGCGGGTCTCTCACTGTTGTGGCCTTTCCCGTTGCGGAGCACGGGCTCCGGACGCGCAGGCTCAGCGGCCATGGCTCACGGGCCCAGCCGCTCCGCGGCATGTGGGATCTTCCCGGACCGGGGCACGAACCCGCGTCCCCTGCATCGGCAGGCGGATTCTCAACCACTGCGCCACCAGGGAAGCCCTATTTTTGGTTTTTTAAGGAACCTCCATACTGTTCTTCATAATGGCTGTATCAGTTTACATTCCCACCAACAAGAGGGTTGTGCAAGAGGGTTCCCTTTTTTCCATACCCTCTCCAGCATTTGTTGTTTGTAGATTTTCTGATGATGCCCATTCTAACTGGTGTGAGGTGATACCTCATTGTAGTTTTGATTTGCCTTTCTCTAATAATTAGTGATGTTGAGCAGCTTTTCATGTGCCTCTTGGCCATCTGTATGTCTTCTTTGGTGAAATGTCTATTTAGGTCTTCCCTTTTTTTTTTTTTTTTTTTTTTTTTTTTTGCGGTATGCGGCCCTCTCACTGTTGGGGCCTCTCCCGTTGCGGAGCACAGGCTCCGGACGCGCAGGCTCAGCGGCCATGGCTCATGGGCCCAGCCGCTCCGCGGCATGTGGGATCTTCCCGGACCAGGGCACGAACCCGTGACCCCTGCATCGGCATGCAGGCTCTCAACCACTGCACCACCAGGGAAGCCCGGTCTTCCCATTTTTTGATTGAATTCTTTGTTTTTTTAATATTGAGCTGCATGAGCTGTTTATATATTTTGAAGATTAATCCTTTGTCTATTGATTCACTTGCAAATATTCTCTCCCATTCTGAAGGTTGTCTTTTTTTCTTGTTTATAGTTTCCTTTGCTGTGCAAAAGCTTTTAAGTTTCATTAGGTCCCATTCGTTTATTTTTGTTTTTATTTCCATTACTTTAGGAGGTGGGTCAAAAAAGATCCTGCTGTGATTTATGTCAAAGAGTGTTCTTCCTATGCTCTCCTCTAAGAGTTTTATAGTGTCTGGTCTTACATTTAGGTCTTTAATCCGTTTTGAATTTATTTTTGTGTATAGTGTTAGGGAGTGTTCTAATTTCATTCTTTTACATGTAGCTGTCCAGTTTTCCCAGCACCACTTATTGAAGAGACTGTCTTTTCTCCATTGTATATCCTTGCCTCCTTTGTCATAGATTAGTTGACCATAGGTGTGTGGTTTTATCTCTGGGCTTTCTATCCTATTCCATTGATATATAGTTGTTTTTGTTCCACTACAATATTGTCTTGATTACTGTAGCTTTGTAGTATAGTCTGAAGTCAGGGAGTCTGATTGCTCCAGCTCCATTTTTTTTCCCTCAAGATTGCTTTGGCTATTCGGGGTCTTTTGTGTCTCCATACAAATTTTAAGATTTTTTGTTCTAGTTCTATAAAAAATGCCATTGCGGGCTTCCCTGGTGGCGCAGTGGTTGAGAGTCCGCCTGCCGATGCAGGGGGCGCGGGTTCGTGCCCCGGTCCGGGAGGATCCCGCGTGCCGCGGAGCGGCTGGGCCCGTGAGCCATGGCCGCTGAGCCTGCGCGTCCGGAGCCTGTGCTTCGCAACGGGAGAGGCCACGGCAGTGAGAGGCCCGCGTACCACAAAAAAAAAAAAAAAAAAAAAAAAAAAAATGCCATTGGTAATTTGATAGGGATTGCACTGAATCTGTAGATTGCTTTGGGTAGTACAGTCATTTCACAGTATTGATTCTTCCAATCCACGAACATGGTATCTCTCTCTCTCTGTTTGTGTCATCTTTGATTTCTTTCAGCAGGGTCTTACAGTTTTCTGAGTACAGGTTTTTACCTCCTTAGGTAGGTTTATTCCTAGGTATTTTATTCTTTTTGTTGCAATGGTGAATTGTATTGTTTCCTTAATTTCTTTTCCTGCTCTTTTGTTGTTAGTGTATAAGAATGCAAGAGATTTCTGTGCATTAATTTTGTATCCTGAAGATACAGATTTTTATACAGATTTTTACCAGATTACCAGAATTTTACCAGGTTCATCAATTAGCCCTAGTAGTTTTCTGGTGGCATCTTTAGGATTCTCTATGTATAGTATCATGTCATCTGCAAACAGTGACAGTTTTACTTTTCTTTTTCAGTTTGTCTTCCTTTTATTTCTTTTTCTTCTCTGATTGCTGTGGCTAGAACTTCCAAAACTATGTTGAATAATAGAGGTGAGACTGGACATCCTTGTCTTGTTCCTGATGTTAGAGGAAATGCTTTCCGTTTTTCACCATTGAGAATGATGTTTGCTGTGGGTTTGTCATATATGCCCTTTATTATGTTGAGGTAGGTTCTCTCTGTGCCCACTTTCTGGAGAGTTTGTATCATAAGTGGGTGTTGAATTTTGTCAAAAGCTTTCTCTGTATCTATTGAGATGATGATATGATTTTTATTCTTCAATTTATTAATATGGTGTATCACATTGATTGATTTGCATATACTGAAGAATCCTTGCATCCCTGGGATAAATCCCACTTGATCATGGTGTATGATCCTTTTAATGTGTTGTTGGATTCTGTTTGCCTAGTACCTTGTTGAGGATTTTTGCATCTATATTCATCTTGATATTGGTCTGTAATTTTCTTTTTTTGTAGTATCTTTATCTGGTTTTGGTGTCAGGGTGGGTGATGGTGGCCTCATAGAATGAGTTTGGGAGTGTTCCATCCTCTGCAATTTTTTGGAAGAGTTTGAGAAGGATGAGTATTAGCTCTTCTCTAAATGTTTGATAGAATTCACCTGTGAAGCCATCTGGTCCTGGACTTTCATTTGTTGGAAGATTTTTAATCACAGTTTCAATTTCATTACTTGTGATTGGTCTGTTCATATTTTCTGTTTCTTCCTGGTTCAGTCTTGGAAGGTTTTACCTTTCTAAGAATTTGTCCATTTCTTCCAGATTGTCCACTCTATTGGCATAGAGTTGCTTGTAGTAGTCTCTTAGGATGCTTTGTATTTCTGCAGTGTCCGTTGTAACTTCTCCTTTTTCATTTCTAATTTTATTGATTTGAGTCCTCTCCCGCTTTTCTTGATGACTCTGGCTAAAGGTTTATCAATTTTGTTTATCTTCTTAAAGAACCAGCTTTTAGTTTTATTGATCTTTGCTATTGTTTTCTTTGTTTCTATTTCATTTATTTCTTCTCTGATTTTGATGATTTCTTTCCTTCTACTAACTTTGGGTCTTGTTTGTTCTTCTTTCTCTAGTTCCTTTAGGTGTTAGGTTAGATTGTTTATTTGAGATTTTTTTTGTTTATTGAAATAGGCTTGTATTGCTATAAACTTCCCTCTTAGAACTTTTGCTGCATCCCATAGGTTTTGTATCATCATGTTTTCATTGTCATTTGTCTCTAGGTATTTTTTGATTTCCTCTTTGATTTCTTCAGTGATTTCTTGGTTATTTAGTAACGTATTGTTTAGCCTCCATGTGTTTGTGTTTTTACGTTTTTTTCCCTGTATTGATTTCTAATCTCATAGTGTTGTGGTCAGAAAAGATGCGTGATGTGATTTCTATTTTCTTAAATTTACCGAGGCTTGATTTGTGACCCAAGATGTGATCTCTCCTGGAGAATGTTCCATGTGCATTTGAGAAAAAAGGGTAATCTGCTGTTTTTGGATGGAATGTCCTATAAATATCAATTAAATATATCTGGTCTATTGTGTCATTTAAAGCTTGTGTTTCTTTATTAATTTTCTGTCTGGATGATCTGTCCGTTGGTCTAAATGAGGTGTTAAAGTCCCCCACTATTGTGTTACTGTCAATTTCCTCTTTTATAGCTGTTAGCATTTGCCTTATGTACTGAGTTGCTCCTGTGTTGGGTTCATATATATTTATAATTGTTATATCTTCTTCTTGGATTGATCCCTTGATCATTATGTAGTGTCCTTCCTTGTCTCTTGTAACATTCTTTATTTTAAAGTCTATTTTATCTGATATGAGTATTGCTACTCCATCTTTCTTTTGATTTCCATTTGCATGGAATATGTCTTTCCATCCCCTCACTTTCAGTCTGTATGTGTCCCTAAGTCTGAAGTGGGTCTCTTGTAGACAGCATATATATAGTTATTGTTTTTGTATCCATTAAGCAAGCCTGGGTCTTTTGGTTGGAGCATTTCACCCATTCATGTTTAAGGTAATTATCGATATATATGTTCCTGTTACCATTTTCTTAATTGTTTTGGGTTTGTTTTCATAGGTCCTTTTCTTCTCTTGTGTTTCCCACTTAGAGAAGTTCCTTTAGCGTTTGTTGTAGAGCTGGTTTGGTGGTGCTGAATTCTCTTAGCTTTTGCTTGTCTGTAAAGCTTTTGATTTGTCCTTTGAATCTGAATGAGATCCTTGCTGGGTAGAGTAATTTTGGTTGTAGGTTCTTCCCTTTCATCCCTTTAAGTATATCATGCCACTCCCTTCTGGCTTGTAGAGTTTCTGCTGAGAAATCAGCTGTTAACCTTATGGGAGTTCCCTTGTATGTTATTTGTCATTTTTCCCTTGCTGCTTTCAGTAATTTTTCTTTGTCTTTAATTTTTGCCAATTGATTACTATGTGTCTATGCATGTTTCTCCTTGGATTTATCCTGCCTGGGACTCTCTGCACTTCCTGGACTTGGGTGGCTATTTCCTTTCCCATGTTAGGGAAGTTTTCAACAATAATCTCTTCAAATATTTTCTTGGGTCCTTTCTCTCTCTCTTCTCCTTCTGGGACCCCTATAATGCAAATGTTGTTGTATTTAATGTTGTCCCAGTGGTCTCTTAGGCTGTCTTTATTTCCTTTTATTGTTTTTTCTTTATTCTGTTCCACAGCAGTGAATTCCACCATTCTGTCTTTCAGGTCACTTTTCCATTCTTCTGCCTCAGTTATTATGCTATTGATTCCTTCCAGTGTATTTTTCAGTTCAGTTATTGTATTGTTCATCTCTGTTTGTTCTTTAATTGTTTTAGGTGTTTGTTCTTTAATTCTTCTAGATCTTTGTTAAAATTTCTTGCATCTTCTCGATCTTTGCCTCCCTTCTTTTTCTAGGTTCTGGATCATCTTCACTATCATTATTCTGAATTCCTTTTCTGGAAGGTTGCCTGTCTCCACTTCATTTCGTTGTTTTCCTAGGGGTTTATCTTGTTCCTTCATCTGGTACATAGTCCTCTGCCTTTTCATTTTGTGTATCTTTCTGTGAATGTGGTTTTTGTTCCACAGGCTGCAGGATTGTAGTGTTCTTGCTTCTGCTATTACTGTTTTTTTTTTTTTTAATGTATCAGTTGAATAGGAAGTTAGAGGAATAGTATATTGGAGGTACCATTAAATAGGCTTTGGAATAGTCCTTCTTTAGGGTTGGTTATCATAATCAGATCTCTACTGAAAAACTGTATTTTGAAACTAAAGTTAGACAGTCATTAATGGATTCATTTTCCTACAATTCATATAAAATAATCAATAGACTTTATTGAAAATGATTTCTTTCATTTCCCCAAAGGCCTGTTTTCCTTTATACTTGTGTATTCAGCACTTACTATGCACTAAGTACTATGACATGGTCTCACCGTCGAGAAACTCAGTTTCATGGGGCAGACAGGCAAGTAAGCTGGTGATGATGACCCATTGTGAGAAGGGCCATGGCCATCCCAGGACGAGACACCGTGAGAATGCAAAGGAGGGTCGCTTCTTTCAGACCAGGGAGGTCAGAGGCAGCTTGGTGGAGAAGGACAAGTAGGAACTGGAGGGCAGTGGAGGGAGGGGAGAGGGTGTGGTTTTAGGGGGAAGGAACTGAGGAAAAGGCAGGAGAGGTGGGCAGGGATGGCCTCATGTACCACGTTGTACCTGACAATTTTTCAGCAGGGCCATTGGCTGTTTTGGCCCACTCTGTGTCTGCCCCATTCTTCTGTAAATGGTGTCACCGCTCCCCAAGTGCAGGGGCGACCTGAGCATCCAGACCTGAGCACTCAACATATTCTGACCTCCTAAACCCAGTAAGGGCGGAGCATGTTGACACAAACTGGTTCTATGAGACCCAACCCAAGATTTTTACTGGAGTGTCTTTCCTCTGGGCTGCTCAGGGAGAATGTGAAATGACCTGTGGCTATTCTCCTCCCTCAGGGTGGGGTGGGGAGACCTGCCTAAGAATGACGTCAAATGACAAAAGCAGAGCAGGGCCTCGAAGGAGGCAGGCACCTGAGAGCCCTGTCAGAGCCCAGGGCCCAGCTGCCATTCCAGTCCATTCCTGGAGTTCTCAGGGGTGGAGAATTCATTTATTATTTTTTGCTTGAGCTATGTGCCTCCAAGAGCTCTGTGCCCATCCTCTGGTGACCTCTGGGTCTCAGAGAGTCAGCCCAAGGGCCTGGAGACAAGCATTTTGTTGGACCAATTGCAGAATGGAGGACATAAGTGAAAAAGCAAAGGCTTTGGAGTAAGACAGGTTTGAAACTTGGCCTTGGCACTTCAAGAGGTGTGTGATGTTTGGC